>NC_089721.1:69567335-69867335 GCF_031753505.1 Anomalospiza imberbis
CTCTGTTCACCAACAACTTCAGCAGGAATGTTTTTACCAACTGCTGGCACTACATGGGGCAAATAAGGAAAGAAGCTTAGAAAACCTTGGGCTTGCTATACAAGTCACCCAGTTGCCTCCAGAAAGAAGTTCTGAAATGGGAAACTTCAAGTACCCCAGACTGCACAAATCTAGACAAGTGTGACACATTCAGTCCACTGAAAATGCTTGCAAGACCAGAGCAATTATCACTTCAACTCTGTGAGCTCTTACTACTTGATGGACCTCGCAGAATGATGAAGTGTAGCAGAATCCATCCAAGAGCAGGCTAGATCAAAATTCAGATCAAAAAGAGTTTTTCATCACCTGAAAACAAAAACTAACAGAGCCAAAACTGTGGATTATACAGGTGAGTGTTCCTAAATGAGCCTCACTCATTAATTCTTCCAAACAGCAAGCATGCAATCGGGTCAGGGAGAATTGCTAACCTGAAACAATAATTATGATTTGCCTTGTGTGATTTAGCAATTAATTAGCATATGACTAGTGAACATTAGGCATTTACAAGATTGCAAATCTGTAGTCCCAACCCCAGCTGGAGGCTCTGTTAGACTATACTGCTAACATAAGTCTTAATAAGTGGATTGGTAATCTCTGTTATGGGTTTCTTTCCTGTTCAGAGCATAGGAAACATCCCATTCCTCTAGGTCTGAACCAGGATTAATTGATTGGTCTCATATGAACCTGAAAGCCATTAAGAGCATGAAGGATGAAAAGCAATTCAAACTGCTTTATTACCATTTTCGAGTAAAGTACCAGTTTAGACTCTGGACCTACTGTGAAGCAGCAGGTTTCCAGATATTGACTGTGCTGGCATGTGCTTCTGGAAAAGAGGAAACGGCTGATTTCTAAAAGCAGAAACATCTGCTCAAGTCATGAACACACTTTCTGTCTGAGGCCAAACAGCAGGACTGATAAATAAGTCCCTGTGCTGCCAGCCACATCGGCCAGAATCACAGCAAAAGTGGTGAACTGTGAACCATGCTCATCCTCCTTCATTCTCAACCTAAAATATTTGTTTTGTGGGGCTCACCATAGCCCTTACCATGTTGGCTTTCACAAACAAGGCACAGAGAGTCTTTTTTATCCCCCAGGTATGGGTGGAGGAGCAGAGTTGTTTGCCCAGGAGAGTCATCAAGGAGTCCAGAGAGGCCAAACTTGATAGTCTGGGCACTGCACTAGGAGGATCCACATTTATATCATGGTTGTTCTCATACACCAACTTCTTGGGCTGTTTGATGCATTTGTTGGCCTATTTAAATCAGTGCATCTACCAGAGTGTTCCTGACTAGACAATGAACAAATATGAAAGAATTTGGCCCAGTGAGTACAATACTGATGTTAGAACCCCTTCTAAGATGCTTCCTCATATGCCCTAAGTTCAGTTTATTTGACAGAACTCCTGAAGTAAATAAGGGGACCATCCCAATGCTTTTCTTGAAGCAGCAGAGCTGCAAAATCCAGGCACAAATATCAAGACACTTTTGATAGTTTAGTACTACGGGGAAGTGAGTAGGATTGAGGAACCTATCCATTGGGGTATTGGTATGATGTTCTTGGAAGAAAAATTCTCTCCCCCTTTTATCATGAATTAGAAGGTGGAGTTTTCCATTTGCATCAGGAGAATAACATTCTTAAAATGCTGACTAAAATTTAACCTTGTATCAACGAGCAGTGTGTGTGGACTTATATTCTGCAAAATAAGCAGAGAATGAGTTGAATTTCTCTCACTGAAGTCACCTGATACTGACCATAAGGATTTCCTAAAGTGAAACACAAGGGCCACAGGGATACAGCCTAGAGAGAAGGAGGGTACGCAGCTGACCTGTGGGCCACATTTTCCAGCTCCCAATACACCTTCCTTACAAATTGCTTACCCCTGTTGCCTGCTTCACAGCGTTGTGAGGACAATTCCTGCTCCAGAACTGACACTTCAGCCTTTGATCCTGCCTGAGTCCCACAAATGAGAACCTACAGCAAGGGGCTTTTTATTCTTCTTGCTCCCAGCCCTCACCAAACCACGTCTCCACCTGCACTTCAGCAATTCACTCGAGCACGTGTTTAACATTAAGGTCATGCAGGACTTATATCTGTGATTAAAATTAAGCATGCATTTAAATGCTGTGTGGAACTGGGACCTCAATGAGGATGGCTGCTGGATCAACCTGCTATGACCTCTGCTGAGCTGATTATAACTCAGCCTTTTGTAGCATTCTGTTTTTCCCCAAAAGTCATAGTTTACTCACTGTGTCTTGTAACAGAAATTTAAATGGTCCTGGTTTTAGGTTTTTGCTCTTTTTTTTTTCTCTATAACACTGTGCAAATGACATTGATTTTTCTAGCCCTGCAAGTATTTGAGATGATAGGAAAGATGTCCCACACCCCCCAGCATCCCCCCAACCCTTTCTGTAACACCTTCTGTACACCAAGGAGGCATGTGAAACATAAACATACCTTGGATGCTTTTAAAGTTCTATGAAGGAAATAAAATCAGTTTCTGTAAAAATTTCAAGTTTCTGCAAACCAAGTTTAAGAGAAAACAGGTGGGTGTTGTCTTTGTGTGTGTAGCAGAATAAAGAAGAATGGTTAATCACCCACACCACAGAGATTCCTAACTTGTCATCTTCTGACCATTGAAAAATGTGGTGGCATAAATAATCAGGCAGATTTCCTTCACTTCCTCTTCTGAAGGAACACTGCTTCCTTGCTGGAAGCTCAGAAAGGAACTCTGAATACACCTGACTGATTGAGAAGCAGAAGGAGATCTTTAATTTTTGTTTTGCAGATTCATATCTGTGGATTATGCTAGTCTACTATCCCCAAGGGAAAAAAAAAACAAAAACAAAAACAACCAAACTAAAAGAAAAAACAAACAGGCCATGGGATCATCTGCATCAGTGCTGTGAACAGATTAGCCCCATGTCATGTGGAAACTCCTTATCACTCTGCTGGGATTTAACCTGTGAGGACTCACCCTTTGCTGTGTGGCCTTGCATGTCCATTTCACCCCGAAGTTCCAAAGGCAAAATATTTCAACAGCGCTTTTTCCAATTTACCTATCGCCCATATTATGAACAGAGACGGCTGATCTTCCTTCTGATTTTTAATCCTTCCCCCTTTCTGTCCAGAAGGACTGCTTAACCTAAAACCTTAATCCTTAAGCTTGGAAAGTCTGCAGTCACTTGCCTTCATAACCATGTTAGCTTTATCACTGCATCATCAGAAGTATTATTTTTTTTCTTTTTCTTTTTCTTTTTTTTTAACAGAAAAGTCAATGTGCTAAGCTTCTCCTCCAGCACTGCAGTCTTCAGATACAGCTGGTGTCCTCGCCCAGCCTCATAGCTGGGGCACTTCTTAAATTTAAGTTTATTTTATCATCCCCAGCAAGCCAGGAAATCTTGGCTAATGGAGAACCAAAGGGTTAGTAAAAATTTCACATCTTACCCTGACAGAGGAGAAAAAGAGCTGTTTACCTTGAGCAGACAATTAAAAATAGGGGGCAAAAGCCCAGCACTGTGAAATCAAGGAAAGCTCTGCCATCCACACCAGCACGGCAGAATTTTACCTGGGATGTTTTATTTGGTTCCTGGGTGCTCTCAGCTTTGGGTCTGCTCTCCCTGGACAGCAGCTTCAGCCCTTTTTTTTTCACTCATAAAAATGAGTGTATGATGTTTCCTTTTTCTTTCCCTGAGAGTGGCTAATAACCTCACCCTTTATTAAAGATGGGAAAAAGCACATAAGAAAGAGATGCTGAAAACCAAAATTCATTATTTCTGCCACTCATGGAGGACTTTTTCTTCATTAAGAGAGTTATCTTGAGGGCATAAGGGAGCTTCTTTAAATTCTTTTTCTCTGGTTCAGGCTTCTGTTCTCATGCACTTTTACCACTCCATCCAAGCATTTCTCCACTTACAGCCTTGGCACTTCATTTTTTTTAGTTTTTCTACTACACCTCTCACCCAGCTACCTCTCCACAGGATTTGTTCTTTTAGAGACATACAAAACTTCTCCATGATACATGAGATGCCTCTGTTAATACAAGATATGCAAAATATATGCTTCACATTTTCATGCCCCACTGTCAAATTGGGTAAAAATGAGATTAAAGAAAGCATGTGGTCTTGTTTAGTTCTCTGGTATTCATGAATGAAATGCTGAAACCTCTTTTTTTCCTGAATATTTACATCTTAAGTGTTAAATGTGTTCATAGTATAACTATTCATATATTTTTTATCTTAATTAATGAAAAAAACTATCACAGACAATATATTCCACTTTTCTTTTGGAAAAGGATAACTTCTAATGAAAATAGAGAAAATTTGTAATATAGCAAACAAAGATTGACAAGACTTCAGTGGTCACTTCATGTGAACACCTTTATCTTGTAGAATGTCCATTTTTTATTAAAAAGTCACTAATGAAAATGACAGTCTACTAGTTAATATCTGACACCATAAATTCACCAAAAACTGAAGTAGGACCTAAAAAATGTCCATTACATGTCTTTTGTGTGAAAAGCATAGCAGTTAAGCCTTCAGTCCTTTACATCCAGAGTTCCACACCTAATCTATAGGGAAGATATGCAAATACAGCCTTCACCGCATGGAATTTTCTGGAATTACAAATTATTGTATATTTCTGGCATGAGTGCCAGCACACATCTGGAATCCTGCAGGGAAAAGTCAACCCATCTCCACTGAAACCACTGTTACCTCCTGGGCACAAAAATGGAGATCTGTGCTCCCCACAGCACTGCCAGTGTGACCACAACAAGACAATTAAAAAAAAAAAAAAAAAAAAAAAGTAAAATAAAATTGGCACTCCTGATTAAATAAAAAGCAAGGCATCGGAGAGCCTGTGCAACTTCTGTGGAAAATTGAGGCCTACTCTGGTTTACCTTAACATATACATCATTTTTTGCATGTCTGTTGTGCTCCTAATGCAGAAAGTGATGCTGTAGAGATGTTGGTAGTGCCAGGACTCTTGAATTTAATCCATTCACCTTCTTCTTCACTAACTTAATATTATTTATTTAACAGCATCAGGCAAAATCAAGGCTCCATCCTACTCGACTATTCACCAGCATTGTCAAGCAGAAGAAAAAGAAAATATGCAATTACCTGAGGTATGCAGAGTTTGTCATGTTAGGTCAGATTGATCCCATCTCTGACAATGACCAACAGCAGATGCTTGAGAAAGGAATACAAGGTCAGAACAGCCACAGAGAGATCTTTTCCTGGTATACCCCTCCACATTTGGAAAAAAAAAATAAGGTAAGCCTCTACAAAACTGAATATATTACTGCATACTGTGAGAATTTGGTTGTGTAATTGCCCCTGTGCTTAGTGTCATGCATGTCAAGAAGGGGCTTCTAGTCCAATCTCATACTTTGAACAGCAGCTGGCTCACAGGGCCAGTAACTCCATCAGAAAACACCTGACATGCTGCACCCCAGAACAGAGCTTTGAAACTGCAGTTTCTGAAAGTGGCGTCAGTCAGCAGCACCTTGTCAAGTCATTCACTTATACTTCAACTCAGATTTTCAGCTCTGGCCAGGTGTGGACGCCACCACCTCCACAAACCCTCCTCCAAAACAGGTTTAATTGGGAATGAAATGGAGCACACACCTAAACAACAGGAGCAAAATCCATCAGGCTGCTGCCTGTGCAGGAGAAGCTCTAAACACAGAGGAATCTGAGGGCCTCTGGGGGAGTTAACACCATGAGGATGACAGTCACCGTGCTACTAATGCTCAGCCCTGCAAACTATTTGGCCAAAATAGAACAGGCAATCCCTTCATTTCTGTAGAACAATCCTCACTATATTGAGCTTGGATTGAGGAGCCTGAAGCTTGCCAAAACTTTGACTTTATCAAATGTTCTACAGTATCTCAGCCAAAATCAACTTACTTTGACTGGTTGAAGAAGCTTTCTGTTCTTTTCTGCTTGGGGTTGGAATTATGTGCATCACCTAGGCCTCTGAGCATTTCCAGTGGGGCTGAGGAAGCCAGCTGAGGTCTGTGGTGTTCCTGTGGCTCTCTTGCCCTTTTCCAACAGGTTGTTTGGGCTTGCAGCTATCCTGCTTACACAGTTCTCTGTTCTCCCATGCACACAGCCTTCACATACACATCTGCTTGTGCATTTGCATGAGCAAGGGCAATTTCAAAGAAGCCCAGTTTTCTTTTTTAAACAGTGGTGCAGTTTGCAATTGTCCTTATAAGGCCATTTCTTAGGGTGGCCCCAAGCCCTGACAAGATGCTCCGTCCTGTTCAGCACGTGTGCAGGGTGGGGATCCACTGTGCTCTGCAGCCATGAAGGGCACTTGTTACCTTGGAAAACAAAGGAAAAGCTGATTGAGGCCCCATCGGGTATTGTTACCTTGCTTAAAATCCTTCCTGAACTGAGGGATTGACCAAATCTTCCACAAAGTGCAAGTGCACCTAGAAGGAAACACGTCTTTTTTTTCTCTATTTCTCTACACGTCTTTTTTTTTTCTCTATTTGTTTAGATGTGTGGAAGGAAGGGGCTAATCTTTTTAAAAGGATCATCTGAGAGGGAAAAAAAAAAAAGCCTAGCAAATGAGTGCAACAGGCTGCTTTTTGTGCTACAGCATAGCCTTGCTGGTTGAAACCAGAAGCAGGGTTTTGGAGGAGGAGCAAGGGGAAGCATCCTTCCCCTGCCTGTAAAGTTAAGGCCACACTGAAAACCAAGGATGCATGGGTGCTCCTCTTTCTCCACTCTGCTCCTGTGCTTGCAGAGAGAAAAAAGCCAGTGCCTGAGCTGGGGAAGAGGTGGCAGAGGCTGCTGGCAAGGATGAGGATGGTGGAACTACATCCAGAGGGAAGCACCACTCGGAGCAAGAAAGATTAGATGCCCTCAAGATTAGATGCCCTCAAGGCTTGAGTCAAGCCCTGTTGTGGTTGGTGGGAAGGTTTGCATTAATTTGAGTGGAATGCATTAATGAGTGGTGGCACACAATGTTTATATGATAGTGAGCAGTGCAGCTCCCCAAATGCAGGAATGAATCAGAAAGGTGCAAGCTCATCATGTATATGAAGTCTTTTTTAGATACCAATCACACTACAGGAAGCCTTTGATCTTCAAGGAAAACCTCATTTTGCCTTCAGCAAGGAGGAATACACACACAGGGAGCAGAAATGTCCTCCTCAAGCAATATTGGCTGTTGTTACACCGACTTCACCTCTGCAGCGAAGCGGGGGTGGGAAAGTGACAGGGCTGAAAAACTCTCAGTGGAAAGAGGAAGAGGCTGCAGCTCAGAACACTTGGCCATTTATGAAACGTGGCTTCGAGACTGATCAAACCCGACTGGCCTTCATTTTCCCACAAATTGTTTCCTATATTTGGCAATTCAATTTCCAGCATGCCTCCTGCGCCCAGCCCCGCCAACTGCTGAAGGACAGGAGCTGGGTGTGAGGCATTTGTGCAAAAATCAGTGCAGCTGCATCCATCAGCAGTGTGGTTTGTGCTCCTGTTTGCCACGGGAGGTGCTTGTGGATGCCAGAGTTAGAATAATTAATGGTTTTTCCTTTCCTTCTTCACTCAGCCAAACCCACCTGTGCCTTAAACGGAGCACAGGCACTTTTTCCCCCTGTAAACTGCATATTTTCTCCAGGTAAGGCTGGCATTGAAAGCTTTTGTGTTGCTCCACCTTAATAAAGATCTACCATGGTCTTTCAAACTCTGGTTTGCTCACCCTCCTGCTCCACTCCTCTCAATATGTTGAATGCACTGATAATATATTGGTGATGTTTTGATAACACTTGCCTGAGAAACTCTAGTCCAGTATTAATCTTTAGTGTCTGCCACTCCTACCCACCTTTTTAAAGATGCCTGCTTCACTTTTATGTTGAATACTGTTTATATGACTGGAATGCAAACAAAAATTCTACAAAATTTGCCAACATGAATGTATTACAACTTCCACTTAAATTTTTCTGCAAATCTCAATGACCATGGTTATGTTTTTCCCGAATTCCTACACTATGGAATGGATCTCTTTAATCTAGGATACTAATAACTTCTAAATTGTGGTGATAAAAGTGTCATGAAAATACTAAATTCCTGTTTTAAAAGACTTCAAATTACTTCCACTGTATTCACCAAAAAAATTATAAAATGTTGATATATTTCATTACAACTATTCTTTCATTCAAGCCTCTGTTAGAGAATACTCTTTTTTTAAACCTCTCCAGCTATCAATAAGTTATTTGGATACCATTTATATATTGCTAATTAATTATTTAAAAAATTGGATCAATTGGAATTCGTTTAGCACTTACTTCTAGAAAAATGCATAGAAGCACAAAAGAATTATAAAAATTACTTTTGAGATACCAATTTTCTGTATACAGTTATACAGAAAGTTATACAGAAAGATATAACTGTATAACTGGAGTTTTAGCAAAATGCTACTGTTATGTCTTTGGTAATTTTTAATCAGAAAATGAGTCATTAAATTAAAGTACAGTGAAATAGTCTTGAGAGTTTTTTACTTCCTCTTCTGAATAGAACAAGAAGAAAATTCAAAATATCTAACCTCTCTTGAATTTAAAAGTTTGTTTTCCTGACAACTTTACTTAGTGGCCATTAAAAATACAACACTGGTTAATGAAAAGAAACTTGAAATAAGAAGTGCCTGGATTAATTGGTAGCCTTCTTTGGTGTGTATTTTAATACTTTAGAATAGCTTTAATTACGTTCCATTGCATAGCTGAAGTGACCCAATACACCCATGTTTCTCAGGAAGATCAACTGAAAGCTATTGCATCTTACTCTCTTATGTTTCAGAGAAAAGGAGACAATAGGGGATGATTTATGCTCCCAAGACCTTAGGGAAAAGAGTCACTAGTGGCAGGGAATGGGATTAATTTGATTTTTGTCCTCACTTGCAAAAGCATTTCTTAATAAACCAAAGAACATGATCAACAGCATTCACATTTAAAAATCTGAGTGCTTTTTTTACCTTTCATAAACACTTTTTTTTTGAGACAAGAAGAAGTTAGATGGCCCTCTAGACACACATTTCCTCATCTGTACAGCATTTGGTTCCAACACTTTGTTCCAGGTCACATCTTTGGTCTTCAAAGCCCTTCCTAGACCTGATTTCAACCTCGATTGCCCAGTGGAGAGAAATGAGCTGAGAAAGGCTGGTAGAGAAGGATGAAAGGCGTGGCTGGATGTAGGGAGACATCCCAGTGGAGATAAATGTGTCCCTCTGGGGCCGTGGGGACAGCCAGCCCTGCTGGAAAGCACATCCTTGTGAAGGACATGGGAATGCTGCTCCCCAGCCTGATCCCCAAGGGATGGGACAAATGAGAGAGGACAGCTGCTGGAGATTTTAGATTTTAGAGGATTTTAGGTAAGCAGAAGGCCCTGACAAAACTTGGCAGAAGTGAGGTCGAAATTGAGAGGAAAACAGCCAGGACTGTGATCTTGATGTGGTGACTGATTTTTTTTTTTTTTTTTTTTCCCCCACAGTAAAGGGATGAGCAGGAGTTAGTGCACTTCCTACCGGAGAGCATTCAAGCAGTGGGATTCTTTTGTGCTGTTGAATTTTACACAGCAAGAAGAAGAATTACTGCTATACAGCGAAACTTTTGTGTCCACTGCCATATTTTTATACTGCATTCCCACAATGCTAATAACTGTACATAAACTTGCTCTTGCTGGTCAGGCTTGGAATCTAATTAATTTAAAAAAAAAAAGTAAAATTAAGAATAATGTGTGAGACTTATTAAAACTGAAAACTACAAAAGTCAAAAAAACCTGTTCACCCTGTGGTGCATACTGGAATTTAGGTGTCTTCATAAGATACATCTATCTGCATCTCTGCAAATCTCTTAGGTGTTTTGGGGTTTTTTTTCCATATTATTTAACAATATGTAACATAACTTAAAGCAAGAATAACGGGATGTAGAAAACCATGAAACAAGGACTGCAGAATAAAAATGTCATCTTTGCCTGCTATTTTCACGGGGGTAAGTTGATGAAAAAATCAGTCTTTGATGGTTAACCCGTGAAAAGGATTGAATAGGAAAAATGAAATTTCTTGATTTTGTAAGACAACATTAGAGGCAGTGGAGAGTACTGGTGCCTTCAGATCACAGAACTCTCTAGGGGCAGGTGCCTCTGTATCCAGTTGTGAAAATTAACAGTGAGGAAAAACAGACCTCCAAACATTCATTCTGGCCTCAAAATGTCCACTCCTCAAGTTGTTAATGTTTGAACAAGGTTAGATATCCATGGACAGAAGAACTGAAGAGGATTTTGAGCTTGGCACAGTAGGAGCATCCTGGTAGCAGGATGTATGTGGCTTGGCTGAAACTCCTTGGCTGGTGGGGAAAAGATCTGGAATCAGATGGGATCCAACGCTGAAATGGCAGGAAGCCTCGAACAAAATGAAAAGGTTTGGCAGGCTTCATAATCTAGGAGTGAAATGAGACTCCAAAACATGTTCCAAGGCTTCTGCAACTGGGGTTGTGTGTCAGGCAAGAAGATTAGTCTTAAGGACTTGTCTGCACAGGAAATGGACTGGTTATACTGAAATAATGATACTGCAAGAGCTTGGCTGGTCCATTTCCTGATGCAGACGAGACTTTAGCAAGGCAAAGAAATCCTTATGAGAGAGGGAAAGCACAAAGCTGGCTGGGCTTACCCATCAGGCTAAACACTGTGGCTGTCTCAGAGCTTAGTCTGAGGATGGCTTTCAGTCCTGCTTGCTGGGGAAGACCAAGGTAAAACAGCTCATGGCAGATGAAGAGGTCAGCTGGGAAACTGTGCTCCTTCTGGTGCTGAACATTGAGGCAGCAGCTGCACACTGCCCAGGAATGCCAAGTGTCCACCTCCTGTGGTTCATACCTCCTCTGCTGTCCTTCAGTCCCAAGGGACAAAGAGCAATTGTTTAACTTAGCAGTAGAGGAGGATGGATGTTTAAACCAAACTGCTGTGAACTGGTCCCAGGAGTGCAAGATCAAGAGTGAATATACATTTTGAGCTCCTCACCAGCAAACCACACCTGAGTTGGCGTGCCAAAGTGTTCGTGTTGCCATGAAATTACATGGCAGCCTGATTTTACACTGAAGACATTGAAACCTGTGAGTAACTGGCTATGAAGGCAATTAATCATTCAGTACATTAATCCCAGGGACAATTAAGTAGGTAGGCAAACCAATTAATTTGTTGGAGTCCTTAAGTTTTTTCTAGTATGCCATGGATTCTTGCACTGGAAATTCCCATTTGCAGCTTGAAAGTTGTCAAGAGGGAAAACAGATATCACTGTAGCTCTGGACTTTCTCACCTGGAAGGCACAAGAAACACTTTGAAATTAGGGAATAAAAACTTCAGAGGGCTTCCATGAAATGATCAAAAGGGAAACAGTTAAACATGTGAGCCCAGCTCTAAAACTGATGTTTAAGTTAGAAGAATGTGAAGAATGACAATTTAAGAACATAGTGAGATGAATGAGAAGGTCCAAACCTCTTGGAGCTATTGCTCCAGGCTCTCTGCAGACTCAGAAGTACCTGCATCAGCTGTTTTTGAGGCACATTTATCAGAATTTAATTTGCAGCCACAATGACTAGAAACATGTTATACAACATGCACACTTGGACCTTGGAGAATGACCGGGCACCAGGGAGAAGCTTCCACAGGCAACAGCACCTGCAGCAAAAAAACCCACTGAGAACGGAACAGGCAAGCAGCAACAAGTATGATAATCCAGTCTAGAGACAGAGAGCAATTTTCAGCGCACACTCAATTGAACTGGAGCTAACTGGCTGCAGAATAAACCTGACCATATCCCCTGCATATGTAATTTACCTAGTTTTCCTTCTGAAGAGCTGCAAACATGCTATTGCCTTCACCTTTTCCACCCAAAACATGAACCTTCAGTGTTTTCCATGAAGCTACTAATTTCTTCGTGTCTGTTCTAAAAAAATTTTGCCTTGGTTACCTTTGCTGGTGCATTTCCTAATACTCACTATGTCCCTTTCAATCTGTCCCAGATACCACCACTAAGTATCAACACACCATTTCAGCTACATCTTATCCTTCTCCTGAATCCCCTTCTCTGGTTACTACTGCAATCAAGTCAAATTTTTCTCATTTTCCTTTTCTTTTTCCTTTCCTCTTTTCCCTTCCCTTCCCTTCCCCTCCCTTCCCTGTGTGTGTATAAACTTTTCAAGACCCAGAAATCACTCTCACAATAATATAACTAACATATCTGCTAAATCTCTGCTCAATTATATCACTTCTCATTACACTCCATGTCAAGTTTTGATGCTCGGCATGTTTTACTATTAGAATAATAAGTACCAGCTTGATTGCAGCTATATCTTTTGAAAGACTACACCAAAAGGAGTACCACCCACTTGCAGTTGTCAGATTTTCAGATAAATTAGTTCATTACTGAGGAAATGATGGCTTTTTTTTCTGCCATCTTCTTTTGAAATTAATTCAAATATTAATATATTGATTGGACAGGTGGCATTTACATAGAGACTGATATGTATAAATAATTGTTACCTTTCTGAAGAAAGAATGGGATGCTGAAATATTTTTGCAATTGTAGGTGAGGATTTTTTTCCAAGTGTGCTAGTACTATTTATGGACTTTCTTTTGTGTTCTTCTCTGCATCCTTCTTTTGTCCTACCTTCTCCCTATTAATGGGATCCACCCAGTCATCTCAAAAGCCTGAATTTCCATAAAAGAGCTGGAAAATCCTGATATTTTTTGTGCTGGAAAAAAGGAAACAAAATGTACCCAGCTGTTTCCACATGTTAGTGTAAAAAACATTACTATGTGCAGTCACAAGACAGGTAAGAATGTCCATAAGTTATGAAGTGTATTTATTTTTTTTTTAATATGCAATGTAGCACCATTCTCCTTAAATATGAGTTTACATTTCATGACAACAGGATTGGCTATCCCTGACTAGATCAGTCTGCAATGTAATCACTGGAAATATGAACTCACATCACAAATGGTGCATCTTCAATTATTGTAGAGAACACAACAGCTGTGAAGATAAAAATTGGAAAAAATGCCTTCTACATAATTTGACAACATGAGTACAGGTGAGATATTGCAGAAGAAGGGCTCCTTTGAAATAAAGCATATTAAAATAAATTAATGCGGAGAGAAACTCAGCAAAAGTGTGGTTTAAAATAAAGGAAGTCAGGGTGGGCACCAGGAGACAATAATTCTGGAGAGATCATAAAGGGGAGCAGAAAAGAAATGTAATTCTTAACACAGACTAAAAATTTATGAGCTATCACTGTATCATAGATAAAACACCAATGAAGAGAAACACATGACTTCAATACATAACACCTACAAGAAAAAAGAGAAATATCTAAATTAATGAAAGGAATTGGTAAAGATTATTAACCCAATTAGATGCAAGAGTGAGCCAAGCAGAAGGTTTAAATTAGCAGTTTATCCATTGGAGTCAATGAAGCCAGCCAAATTGCATCAGCTGAGGATTTGGCTGATCATTTGAAGATGTGGAATAGGGGAAAAAATTTAGAAGTGGCAAAAATACATGGGATTAGAGAAAATTCAATGTTTTAACAGATATAAATGGCCAGCAAATGGATGAGGAAGACCTTGATTTTGTGCTGGTCATAGATTTAAAATCCTGAGCGAAATCTTCAGAGGGATTTTGTCAAGACCTCTCTGGAATAGCAACAGCAGTGACAAGCTCAGAGAGAGGAAAGGTGTGCCCAAAACAAATGACATTATTAGAAGAACAGAGCTTTGGCAGGCACTTCAGCAGTGTTCCACTTTCTGCAGCGTGCATCCCGCTGCTCCCAGGGAAAATGAACTGAAATTGACCCACAGGCACCACTGGGACTTCAGCAAAAGCTGATAAAGAAACATCTTCATTGGGAAATAAACTACAAACTGAACTATTTCAAAAAGTAAAAGATAAAATACATTGTTTCCTTTTTATATCTTCAAAGGCAAGCAAGATGGGACATCAACTATGCCTGAAATCCTTCCACAGGCAAGGAAAATACCTGCTGGAGTTGCTTCAAAAGACGAAACTTGGACTAACTTTGTAATGTATCAATAAAAATGTCATCAAACTGCATATACCAGACAGATTATTCTGTGGTAGCAGGTACTTCCGTACAAAGCCAGAGATAGCCTTGATCAATTTTATGGTGTGTCTAGAAAAATTAGGTATCAGAAAAACCTGCTAGGAAGGGGAGCTCAAGCCTTTTGGAGGCTGTATATTATAGAGGTTGGTTAGGACACACAGAATAAAAATTATTGGCTAGTATTTGAGAGCTTAAGTTTCAAAAATACTGAGGTGCTAGAGAGACATATCAAGAGCTGCAAGCGTTGTCTTTAGGTCTTGGGAAAAAAAAAAAAAGAGATGCTTTTCTCAAGGGTGTACAAGCAAAAATAGATTTGTACTGAATTGCATACATCTAGTAAAATACATGAGGAGGAGGGCACACTCTGAAAAATGACCAGTAAATATAGCCAGAAACTATTTGTATCTAACCCATAAATTCAAAATCATTTCACAAATCACTCAGTACCTCTCTCTTCTGAAGACATAATCAAAATGTTTCTCTCCTGAAGTCTTCTTAGCAGTGAGCATAATGCAATATTGGGATACCATATCCCAACCAGCAACCTGTTGTCATCATCCAAAGGTCAGATGATGTAAAATGACTGCAGTTTCAATCTCATTGACTCCATCTAAAGCCATGCTGAAGGTAAATGAAATCCAGCTGCGTCTTTTGAAGGACTGAATTTCATAAAACTTAATTTCCACCTACAGCAAAGAGTATTTTGGTTCTAAAGATTTCAAAAGTGAAAAAAAGTGAATTTGATTAAGCTTTATGGTCACCACTTTTTAGCAGTTAGTGAAATCAGAACGTGCCTTTAGTTGCTTAGAAATCCTTGTTGTGGTAATTGCAGATTTTTTGCAAAGTCAGTTTGTTGCTTGTATTCTAGTGGTAGATAAAACATCCTTTTGACTAGACCGCATTTTATTATTTTATTAAATCAAACTTATCACTGAAGTGTGGATACATGCTGACAAATTACTTAATGAAGATCTAGGGCCATTTGCGGTTCATGTTTTAGTGACTAACGGATGTGTTTAGTTTGGTTCCAACCCAGTTAATTTTAACACTGAAGGCATTATTTTTCATTAACTCTCCTGCAAGTTTCACTGGTCTCTAAATACAAGTTTTTCTGCTGCCTGCACTTTTAGACAAGTTCCGAGGCTGGGGAAGCGTGACCTGTGGTACCCACCAAACCCACCTTGCGGTCTACCACAGCCTGCCAACACCACACACCCATTATTCTTCTTGTCTCACACCTCAATTAAAAGGTTTTGGAGAAGGACTGGTTCTCTTTGCAAAGTGATTTGGTCCTAGTGAAGAGCTTCTGAGGAACACTGGGGTTATAAAAACCCAACTGTGAGTTTACTCAAGCATTTTGACTGCTGAAGATTCAGCTTCCTCAAGGGAGTAAAACCTCTATTTCTAATGATTGCCACTTATGAGTCTATCAGAGAAGGAAGTGACTTCCAATACCCAGCATGGTCCTCACCAGTGCACTTCTCTTAAGCATTCTCAGCAACACAAAAATACATCTTTCTATGGGTTTTCAGCATGTGTACTACATTCTAGGGTGTGCTTGCAGACAAAGTGATCTCACCGTGAAGAGCTTGTTCTTGGAGATTGCAGTCTGAGTTCTGCCAGGTTAAAAGAAAAGCATTTCAAATTTTGTTAGCAGGCTAAAAGTCTCATGTTTTAATAGGAGAATTTTGTGAAGAGTTCTTAAGATCCTAGATTTGCACTATTTACATGTAAACCTTTTTGAATACACTGCCATCTACAAGAGTATTTGCTTAAAGAAAATTTTCTTGATGAGATGATGTTCCTCGTCTTTCATAGATCAGAGCAAGACTTCAGCACTTCCAGACAACTAGCTTCTCCTCAAAGTCCTCTCCCAAGAAGGAAACTCTTAGAGGTTAAAGAAGTATGAGTTACCAGGGTAGAAGTCAGATCAGCACATTACTAATCTTTTTTAGACAGGAAAGTGAAATTCTCTCAGTAGCTAGAGAACATAATATTCTACAGACAGACTGATATTTAGCTGTTCAGAAGCTGATACAATACTTACTTGTCTCTTGCCTACCTAGGTCTGGTAGGATAAAACAGCTGTGAAGAAGAGGATAATAATACAAGTTCATACAAACTTGTTGTAGAAAAAGGAAGAAATTCTTCCAAATCTTGGAAGGAAAAAAGGGAAGCCACTTCTAGTTCTGTGAGTGGACATTAACAACAGTGCTTCACTGCTGACTATGTACAAAGATTTTGCTTTCAGTGTCTTATTTTCCACATCTGCTTTCCTGAAGTCTCCTGCTCACTACAGCTGTGTTCACTGTCCATTATAAATGTACCAGTTTGCCATCCTGAGAAGCTAATTAGACCCCGTGGAGAAACAGGTTTGGCTGAGGGGAGTGGGCTAGGAGGAAAAGGAAATTCAGAATAGATCTTTCCACACAGTCTTCTCACCCTTCTGCCTGTGGTCTTGCTACCCTGGGGCTCACTGTGCAGCCTTCATGGGCTGCAGGACACAGTGTCAGCCACGGCCATGCAAACCTGACTCATTGCACCACAGCCAACCCCACACTGAGGGATGAAATGCTTAGGATTAAGCTCAGACTGGTCAGATTCCCAGAGTGAGGAAAGATGCAGTCAATCCGGAGAAGCTGGAAAGATGTTTGTGTTTGGTTCTGTGTTGAAAAACCAACAGTTGTTTGGTTGGTTTGGAGTTTTTATGTGTGTTTGATTTTTTTTTCCCCTCACCCCTGGCTTTTCATTCAGCTGGCTGCATGGTGGAACATGGACCATCTACCCCAGATAAATGAGCAAAGGCTTAATTTCTTTTTTTTTAAACCAAGATCACCCCTTCTACTGTGGCTTCAAACCAACATGGCGATGGGACACCACCTTTGTTGGGAAGACAGAAAGAAGCAGAGATTCCCGTCTAGCTTCCCACCCGCGGGTGGGGAGCGGGGCTGCCGTGGGCCATCCTGGCCACTGCCCGACGTCCCCGGGCGACCCAAACGCCAGCATCCAGAGAGGAGCAAACTGTCTTCATCGCCCTTAATGGGACACTTAACCCGCCGGGGTAATTAAGACCCGGGGGCTGTCAGCAAGATTAACCTCTTCACTGCCGGGCGCAGCACCGCGGCGAGCCAGGAGGGTCCCCCCGCACGCCCACCACCCGCGGAGGGTCCTGCACCCCCGGGCTCGCCCCCCGCCTCTCGGTAGCCACAGATGCCCGTTCCTGAGCGAAACCAGCGGTCCGAGGGCTGGGGGGGGGAGAGTCTCCGGGGAATCTCCCCCTTCCTCTTTGCCCCGGTGCCCGCTTCTTCAGAGCCCAGCGTGTCCACCTCGCTGCGGGCTGACCCCGGCGGCGCTCGGGGCGCGCTGGGGATGGAAGCAAGGCTGCGGGAGGAAGTTATGGACCACCGGAGCCCTGGGGAGAAGCCCCCCGCCCCGTGGCTCCCAGGGCTGCCCCACGGCACCGCGGTTCCTCCGGCCGCCCCGACCTCCTGCCGCCGGAGCCCGCTGTCCCCCCCGGCCTCGGGGGGCTCCTCCGGGACCGGCGAGGGAGGGACTCCCCCTCCCCCCCGCCCAAGGACCGGGGGGATAGAGCGGGAAAACACTTCCAGACTATCTCCATGAAGATCCAATTTCTTTCTTTCTGGTCAGAAGGAACGTGTTTTGTGGTTGCGGGTTGCTCTTTCTTTCTCTCTTTGAATTTTTTTTTCGGGTTGTTTTTGGTTTTTTCCCACCCTTTGTTTTTGTTTGTTTGCTTGGTTTTTAAATTTAAAATGCTGAGAGACAAAGAGGTGAATTATCTGTCTCGGCGTTGATGGTACGTCAAAGATTGCAAAGCCCAGGCGCTCTGTTCCTGCAATGAGGATGATTTATAGAAAATTGCAGGCAGAACACATGCACATTCTGGCAGCCGTAAAGACAGTCCCTCCCTTTTCCTTAATGTTCTTTTATCAGCTTCTTAGGGGGTGTCCGCTCCGTTTGTCTGCATGAAACCAGTAGTCTTAGTAGGAATCCTCAGTTTTGGTGTTTTTTCCCCTTTTCCTTAAGAACAATTCTCTAAATCCAACAGTGCTCCTTCTGCCCAGATATTATCCTTCCTCCCATTTCTCACAGCACTTGTTTGGGGTGGAGGGGGGGGAGCGGAAAGAGGGCAGAGGAGGAGGAGGAGGAGGGAGAAGATCTTTCTCCTGTTTAGTCATTAACTTGCACGGCTCAAAGAAAAAGAAGATTTAATGGGAGAGAACCTGCATGTGTGCTTTATACTCACGGCATTCTTGCGGATGGGAAGATCGGAGGATGCATGGGTTTAATATTTGACCACTACCTGGGCGACCGAGTTTCGTTATTTTATTTTATTTTATTGCTATGGTTAGTATTTCTGCGCTTGGTCTTCAGCTGAGCTGAGAGAGACAATGAAGTTCTAACATGCCTGACTTCTCCTAGAGTCAGTAAAGCGTGAACTCAGAAATCTCCAGATCACCTCAGGTCCACCACTGACATGTAACTTCCTCGGGAGCACGGGAGGATCTCCCCCTCCAGCCGAACCGGAGCTCCGTGGTTCTAGTCTCTCTTCCAACCATGCAAAATTGCAGAGCTGGAGAGCTCGAGAAACCCCACTGATGTTCCAATACCAGTCATGCCCTTGTGCTCAAATTGATTTTGCCTCACTCCCGCGTATTGATTTACTGAGTCTGCACGTAAACCCTAATTCCTCCCGCCCCTCCACCCCCATCCCCCTTTCCTCGCTAGACATAACCCCAGAAAGAATCTGACCTGGTGCTGTGGAAAGACTGGGGGGGAGGGTGGGGTTGCGCTGAGGTGGGGGTGTCGAGCAAAAGAAGTAGCTCAGGACAATGCTTAATAGAAACGAGACTAAAATAAAAATGCAGGCTACAGCCTCTTTGTCTTTGTCTGCTTGCCTTCATCACCCAGATACCTTTCTTTGTGAGCCTTGATCGTTAGTTTCCACGGTTTTAAATAATCAGTCACAAAGAGGCAGACAACTAGGTGTTGGGAGGCATAAAAGTTAAGTGGAATTATTTATTTTATTTTACAGCCAAAAAAAACCAAAAAAAAACCGTTTCACCAATGTAGAAGTGATTTTGGTGATAGTTGTGCAAGCTCTCTTTTCTCCCAAACGCTTGTGAGAAATAAAAAACCTGGAGATTACTGTCTTTATTTCCAGGAGTAGACTTCAAAATACGTGCCAGAAATGGACAATTTGAGTGTCCTTTCTCCACATCAAATGCGAGCTGGAAGGGGGATTAAAAACCAACCACGTGGTAGATCTGGTTTTATACTTTGCAACCTTCAGCTCCATTTATGTTCTTTACCCTGCTCAGGGAAGATTAGCCTCTAGATGGATGTGTCTGAGGGATCACCTCGGGGGCAGATCTGCATGCAGAAACCGGTTTTTGTCATGGCTGGAAGAGAGCTATGACCCAGCAGAGCGCTCCATCCGAGCGGCTCCCCCAGCATCGCAGGAGCTGCTGAGCGCTCCAGCAGAGGAAGCTTTGTGAAGGCAACAGCTTTGGAAGGGGAAGATCTTCAGATCTTTCCCACTTATTCTCCTCCTCCCTGGCCTGTGAGTGATTCAGTGTCCCAAACCTTAACTTTTTGTCACCACCTTCCTCCTCTTAATCTCCTTCATCTTCAACACCTCCTCCTCTATCACTACCATCTTCTCCTCCATCTGTCTGCCTGCTGGATCTCTCTCGCTTGCTTGCTTTCCCCCCTCCTCTTCCACCTCCCTCCTCTTTCTTCTTGCCTTTTCCTCCTCTCTTTTCTTCTCTTTTCTTTCTCTTTTTCCTCCTCTTCCCCTACACGTTGTTGTTGTTGTTAGAAAGGATTCTTGCACCCCCTGGTGCTCTTGCGTTTTGTGTGGTAGGAGAGGAGATTGTCTTCTTTCTCTCTCTCCCTCTGGTTGCTCATTATTCAGAGAGAGACACAGAGGGTGAGAGAGAGAGAGAGAGAGAGACGGATATCTCAGGTCATCTGCAGCTGCAGCAAACCAGTGAAGGAGAGAGAGAGAGAGGGAGAGGGAGAGAGAGAGAGGGGGGGAAAAGCAGGGAAAGATGGCGATCCTCCATTGCTGAGACCTGGCAAGGAGCACATGAGACTCACAAAACAACTTCCACAACAATAACAAGAAGAGCTAGGCAGAGAGGAAAAGGAGAGGAGAGGAGAGGAGGCAGCAGCAAGAGCAGCAGTGCCGGGACGCTCCTGTAAGTTCTTGCAATTAAAACCCATCTCTGGTTTGGCATTGGAGAGATCATCTCTCGCTTGTGTGTGTATGTGTGTCTCGTTGTTTGTGTGTGTCTGTGCGTGTTATTTTGTTTGGTCTTTTATGTCTGTCTTTCTTTCCACCACCTTCCTCTGAAATCCATTCATTCGGTCAACGGAGGAAGGAGGAAGAAAGAAAGGAAGAAAAGAAAAAAAAAGAGAAGAGAGGGGAGTGAGAGCGGGGTGTTTTGTTTGAGAGAGAAGTCTCTTGCATGGAGGAGGAGAAGAGGAGGAGGTGCTGGTGGTGGTGGTGGTGGTGGTGGGAGGAGGAGGAAGGCGGTTAATTAATTTTTTGTTGTTGCATTACGGGGGGGGGGGGGGTGGGTGGGGGAAATATGGGGAGATAAGTGAGATACCAGCCGAGCTTTCGGGGTGGGGGGTGCCTGAGAGGATATGTGTATGTGTGCGAGGTCTGGATGGTGCTGTGCGTGTGGACTTGGATCAGAGACGGGAGACACACGGAGGAGAGAAAAGCTCCGTGCTGGCACGACCCAGGCAATCGGGTGACCTCTTTCTTCCTTCCTTTCTTTCTTTCTTTCTTTCCCGCTCTCTTTCTTTCTTTCTTTCCTTCTTGATGTCTTTCTTTCTTTCTTTCTTTCTCTCAGCCACTCTCCCCCTCCTCCTCTTTCTCCTCGTCCCCTCTCGCTGCCCTCCTCGCCGCTGGCGAGGCTGGTCCCTCACCCCGGCGGTGGTGCCCCCACCGCGGCTCTCCTGGAGTTGGGATGCGGGGGTCCCCGGCGGCGTCGGGGCTGGGGGGCTGGTGGTGCCCGCAGGAGGTGGCTTGGAGGAGGACAGCGTTCAGCTGGAGAGCAGGAGCCATTACACACGCTTGTGCTCTCCTTTGAGAGAAAGGAGAGCGAGAAGGGAAGAAAGGAAGGGGAAGGAGCCCACTTCTACTTGCTCAGTTCCCCGATGTCCCTACCTTTAAACCAGGCAAGGGAGAAGGCGCTTTCTCCCTTACCCCTTTCTCAACCCACCCGGAGCAGGTTTCTCCCTATCTCTCCCCCTCTTTCCCTTTCTTTATCTCCCTGTCCTCCATTTGCAAGCTGTCTGCTTTGGTTCCAGTCCAGGCTCCACAACACAAAGCTTCTCCTCGCTCTCGCACACATGCACACACACAGTCCACAGGCTCTTTATGTCTTCTGGAGTAACCTTCTCCTTCCCCCCCCCGTGCCCCCCGGCTCCCCTCAGCATTGTGGTTTCTATTCTCCTCACAGAGAGATCCTCCTGGAGCTTCATGTAGTTGTGATCTGATAGGATTCCTCCCCCCCTTCCCTTCACCTCCCTCTTTTTGGGGGAGAAAAAGGGAAAAGTTTCATTTGTTTCTCTGGTGTTTGGAAGGGGAGAGACCTCCAAGTTTTGAGTGCTTTCTGCTCCTGCTTTTGTGTGTGCGTCTGTGGGGGTCTGTTTGTCTCATGAAGCTGCTTGCATGTCTAAGAGGAAGTGACTAGTTTGGCAGAGAGCTGTGATCTGAGTCAGGTAAGCCATGTCATGTTCTCTAGCTCCACCAGAAAATGGAGGAGAGAGAGAGTAGACAAAGCTGAGATGGGAAGTGCTCCTAACATTGTGGATGTCTCTCCATGTTTTGAGGCTTTGCTGGGCAGGAGCTGGCTTAATCATGATTTTTTCCCCTAAGGTTTTTCCTTCAGATTTTTCAATGCACAACATTGTGATGGGTCTTCTCGCTGTCTTCATGCTATCAGGAAATGAGGATTGGAGGAAATTGCTCAGATTCTCCTTCACACAGAGAAACACATCCTCAGGCTTTTTTCCTCTGATGCTTTCATGCAGAGGTCACCTTTGTAGATATTTTTCTTTGGTTAAAGACCACAGGATTTTGGAGGTTGATCAGTTGGCCAAGTAAATAGTGTATATAAGCATATATTTTTAGATTTCTGTAAGCATTTGGAGGTAAGTGCATGCAGCTTGAGGCTGCTCAGGTTCTTCCAGAGGGTATCATGAAATGTCTCTTTTTTTCCTAGGTGATGATGCCTAATTTTTGGGATTTTTAACATCTCATTTCCAAGAGCATTCCTTCTTTTGGATGTGTTTTAAATTAAGATGGAATATTTCTCCCCACTCATTAGGTCGCATTAAAGTGATACTGGCAAGCTTTTAGTAGGTTCCTCAGAGCATCATAACATACATAATCTCTCTTGGAAAAAGCAAAACAGTTTTCACAGCTGTCTTTTTGGTGTCATAAAATACTGTTTTTTCCCGAAAACTTACAGCAACATTGTTACTGTGATTTTAAGGTCATTATGGAAACCTGAGATCTTTAAAGCGAGATAGCAGTTGAGCAGGAATTAGTGTGCTTTGTTTTTAACCCACCTTTTAATCTGAAGCAGTTTTGAGTAGACCCAAAGTAGGCTTCGGATCTTTTTCCACCCACTGAAATCTGCACATCAGCTGCACAGTAGATGCAGTTCCTCAAAAAGTTCAAAATACATCCTAAAATGCATGAGGGGCATACCGGAGTGCAGTGCTGCTGAGCTTGAAGGCACAGCTCCATGGAAGGGTGTGAGTGATGTCCATACATTGATTATTCTAAGCTGTTTAAGAACAGGTACGGGAAGATGTTAAGTGGCAGGATGGGTGACCAGTGAATCTGAATCAGAACACCCTCCCAGATGTGCAAAAAACCAGAAAGATTTGAGGATTGCAGTGACGGGTGATGAACTTAAGATCCATCTTAGAGTTTAAAAATCAATGCCCTTGTTTTATTTTTGCTGTGGAAGAAATGTTTTAATGTTTAATCTAATATACTTCGGAAGGATATTGCTTTATCAACTGTGAATTTCTTAAGTTCTGGTTGCTGAGGTGTCACCCAAATTACTGAGGTTCTCTGATTGTCTCCATCTTTCAGAAGAAGGCCATGGAACATACCATTTCAGGTATGTTTAATCTTATATTTTGACAAAAAGAGAGGCTAACTGTTTTTGGTTTTGTGTTTTTGTTTGTTTGCTTGTTGTTTTTGCAGTTGTTGCGGTGGTTTTTTTTTTTTTTTTTTTTTTTTTTTTTTTTTTTTTTTTTTCCCTGAGGTGATATTTTTTGATGGAATTTTCAGACCTCTGCACAGGTCTAAGTCAGCCATTGAAGACAAATTGTAAAACTGCCCACTGACCTTTGCTTATTTGGGTCAGATCCCAAATATCCATCCCCTAATATGGACCGTATGCCGAGTGCTTGTGGTTCAGAGCTGCGAATCTCCTCTTACTTCTGGAGAGGTCAGCCCAGTGCTGGCACTACAGGGTGCCCTGCAGATACACTGCCCTTGAACATGACATGTGCAATCCAAGAACAGCTCTGAGATTTAAGATCAAGATCTTTTTGGGAGGGCCTCTTACCTCCCTAGAGAACCAAACAACATTGCAGTAGTTTTAATGGGGTTTTTTTTGTTGTGTTTTTTTTTTTTCTGGGTTTCCTCACTATGAGACTGAAATCTTTTGAGAGAATTACATTCTTGTTAATGGTGCTTCTTGCTGTTGTTCTGCCCAGACAGACTGAAGTTCACATTGCTGTTAAAATTCTAGCTGAAGAACTTCTATTAAAAAAAAAATTCCCAAAACAACACAAAACAATTCCACCCACCAAAAAAATCCCAAACAAACAAAAACCCCAAAACCCATTGGTTTTTAAAGAAGCTTCAGAAAGATTAACTTAATTCACGCCATGGTTGGTGGCATGAATGTTTCTCCTAATCAGGCGTACATTTCTTCATTCAGACAATGGCTTTCAATTGCTTTTGGTTTGGAGCACACAGAATCTTTTGTTGGTCCAATCTCTAATAGATAAAGAATAAGCATTCTCCAGTATTTAAATATGCTTTTCTTAATCACTTTTCTCACACCTACTAGATATAGCCTATGAAGGACTGCTTTAAAAACATTTAAAGAGTTATTTGATTTCGTTTTACATTTTTGCTATCTTCACACTGGGTTATGTTGTTGAGAAACTTAAGATGTCATGTTTACAATTTCCTTCCATAATTAAAAATACTATTTTATTGCAAGAAGAAAACTAAAAATACAATAATGTGTATGCTTAGACTGTGAAGAATATGAGTACATAATGGGGTGCTGGAAAAGGAAAGCAGGGCAACTGCAAAAGTGGAAATTAAAAAAAATTTGATAATTCCAATCCAGTGAGTGACCTTTATAAATTCGTTAATGTTGTGCACTTTGACTTAAAAGAGGAATTGACTTTTATGAAGACTGATAAAAGGATGACTAAAAAGCGAGTTGACAAGTAGATGACTATTGTTCAGCATAGATGTCTGGACATCTGGCAGATGTTCCTCTGGGCCCCAAGGAATGGGCAAGTTTAATTTTAGCCTTAAAAAGGAAATGGGAAGAACTTAAGTCTTATAATAGTACAACTTACAGTTTGAGGAAGAATACTTAAGAAGAGCTCAAAAGATGTCTCTTCAAATCTGGAACTCCCAGAAATCTAGTGTGAATTAGCATTTCCTATTGGGTTTTCCCGTTATTCCAAACAACATGTGTGGAGTTACAATATAAATTGAGATTACCTCAGTTTACTGTAATACTTTCTCTGTGTGGTGTTGTGGATAATTTCCTTAAACGGGCAGAACAGCAGTGCTTTGAAGTAAGAAACTGCATAAAAAGGACTTGAAAACATGAAACTGGTGAATAGCTGTGTACTACTCATTAACTAATATTGTCCCATGTTGAAGCTTCACCTAGCAAACTTAGGGACAAATACAAAAGTCCCCAGTGAAATAGTGATTGGAAGAAACTGCTGATGGAGGAAGGAGGTCCTGTTTTCCACAGATCAGGAAAGGTCTACAAAGGCTGAGATGTCTGTGTTGTTTTGTGTATTTTGTTTCCTTATATTTTGTTACACTTCCAATCTATTATAGAAGAAAAATAATGGAAATACTCCTTCAGCATCATGTATTTCTCTTATTTTGACTCTATTTTTCTACCTTGAAGTAGAAGATTATATATTTTGTGAACTTGTTCTAGATGAATATGGTCTGCTACCAGTGCCAGAACTGTATGATTTGCTTAACTTGCATACTTGATCCAAGATGTGTTCAACTATGAACTTCTAATTGCTGGCTTCAGCAGAGATGTTGAACTTCATCAGTCCAAATGCCTGCTTGCTTTCCCAACAGTGGCTTCACTCTAGGGTACTAAACAATCAAGAAATCTCTGGGCCCCCGGGAGGTGAGCAGGAGGTCTGCTGAGTGTTAATTGAGGAGAGAATGAGAAATTCCATCTTACTCTTCAGAGAGTGAGAATAATTTCGGGGGTGGGGGTGGAATAAAAGGAGTGTGGTGAGAGTGAAGGTTGCTTAAACATCTGCTAACTTCTCAGAGAGAGGAACTCAAATTGTTTAACCAAGAGGTGCTGGAGAAGGTGGTGTGATGCAAGTCCTCAGTTGCTGGCAGAGACACAGTTAACACTGTACACGGTTGAACTTCAGCATGGCACTTCTCCAAATGAGTTGACTGTTGAAAATAAAATGTTCCAGAAGAACTGGGAGAACAGGAAAGAAGTTAAAATAGCATGGTTTGTATGCCAGTGCTGAAAGAAGAAAAGGGGGGAGGAAGGGAGATAGATCGACTTATGATAATTATCTTGTTGGTTGTAGCAAAAAAAAAAAAAAAAAAAAAAAAGGTCTTTAGTAGAAGTTTCCATTCCAAACTTAGGGGACCAGGTTTAATAGAAGTGGTCTTTGTTTGCATCCTGAGCTTAGGATGTATTCTTCTGCTTTCAGCTTGTGTTTGGGAAGTTCAGCACATAGGTAAATACAAAGTCATGTGAGTTCTCTTGTTTTTGGGTTCTGTTCTGTTTTGTTCTTTCAACGTTAAAAACAATACCAAAGATTTAAAAAATCTGCCCCTCATCTCTTGAGCTTTATTAAGCTGTGCCAGAGGTTGCAGCACAAATACATCTCTGAAGAGATTTGAGGAAGAGGAGAGAGTTTGAGATAAGGAAAGGGGAGCCATTGTGTTTGGTGTCTTACAGTTGAACACAGTCTTAAATACAATGTATTTTTTTTTTCTCTGGGCTCTTTTCAGCTGTCTTGGAGTTGATGGTCTGGTGCAGTTGCTTTGGTCAGCTCGAGGCAACGTGTGTTACTGCAGTAACTCAAAATATCCTGGGCTAATCACTACTTAAAGGAACTTTCTTTAAGCAGTGTTTAAGAAAGCTTTCTCTCATCATTGGTTTTGACTGCTTTGTAGTAATTTTTGAGATACACTTGTTATCAGAACATCAGTCCCAGACCTAGCAGCAGTGCTGTACATTGTATTTTACCTTGATCAAAAGTCTCATCGTTTTGGCTGGTTTTTGTGGTCCATAATTATAATTATGGACTTCCACAGCTGCTGTCTAGGGGGAATACGGTGGAGTTTTGGCTTGGGCTAAAAGCAGCTTCTTAGGTAGAAGATGGTAAGATCCATCAGAAGAAGCAATTAAGTTGAGTTTAGCTGGTAATTGAAAGAAGATGGAAATAGGAGATCTCAGGATGTTCAGGAGTTGTTCTTGAGTGGAGTCAAACACAGTCTTTTAAGGAATACTTGTTTTATAGCGTCAGCATAAAGAGCTGTAGGCACAGCATCACTGTCATGAGTGATTAGGAAGGACTTATTTAGAGCTTATTAGGGTAGCAATCATTGCAAGGCCAGTGTGTGTTGAGGACCAATAATCCTGGGAAAGCACTTGATTCACTGGGGTACTTCTATTAGTTTTGAACCAGTTAAATTAAGAACTCAGTTCTTGACGTGTGTCACTTGTTACTTCCTGGTGGAAAATAAGACCTTCTAATTGGGATTATGTGTGAAGAAGCTAAGTGCTTGCATTATGTGACAGTGTTTTTCCTTCTCCTTCCAGTTCCAGGAATATGCAATTAATAACTTGAAGTCATTTAGATAATGGGTGCTCAGCAGCCCGGGATGTTGTATTTGCAGCCATTGTTACAGATGCAGGCTTTGTGCTGGCCTGAAGATTAGGAAGTGGGATGTTCATCAGAATGGCAATACAGTTGCTATTAAATAGGTCTGGAAAGGGGCCTGAGAACCCCAGCTGCTGTCATGGTGTGGAGGAAGTCAGGCCTTCAAAGGATACAAGGATTAGAGTGTCAGGAAAAGTAAATTGTAGCATCAGCACAAGTAGAAAATAGGCAGAGCTGTTCAGCAAACAGAAAAAAGTAGGCTAAGGCATGCCATAATTATGTGCAGTGGAAACTTGCTGCTAATAGAGCAGTGGCATGGGGTAGAGAGGCAGGAGAACGATTTTTCAAGACAAAAAAAAGCAGACATTGCAGAGAATGATATAGGAAGACTGAGGATTCAGTGTGCTCATGATAATGTGAAAGAGAAGACTTTGTTTTGAAAGATGCTAAAAATGGAATCTTCTGATGCACATGTGGTCAGTGTTTCCGTGGCCTGGTAGGACAATGGGGGCTTCTTTTGCATTGCTGGGATGAGCAAACCCTTCCTTTCCGCCTGAAGCTCTTAGGTTCAAACAGTGGCTTGGGATGGTATCAGTGGAAAGAAGGCATCACAGGATGTTCCTTTTGGGAAGAAGATGGGTCATCCTGGGTTGGACTGTTGTCATGCAAATGCTTCAGAACACAATGGCCACTTATCACAGGGGCCGGGCAAGCACATTCCTCCCACACCCTGTCCCCAGACCTCTCCAAAGAAAAGGGAATGTAACACTTGGAACGTGTGCTCCGGCAAGCACACAATTTTTTCTTAAATTTCTCGTGATTTTTCTCTTAAATTTCTTAAATTTTCTCCCCTTATTTGTCAAATAAACAGCAGAGCTAAGGGAGAGACAACTTGTGCTGGAAGATTTTTGTCCAGCGTGATGTTGATGTGGAGGGCGGTTCATTTACCTTATAATGACAGAGTTGCTGGAGAATTTGGTTGAGTGTGTAGCTGGGAGAGGGATCATTAATAAAGGCCTTGCTGTGGTCCAAAAGTCAGAATTCAGCTGGCTGATGATGCTGAAAATGGTTGGGTTTTGTGTTTTTTGTTTGGTTTTTTTTTGTTGTTGTTGTTTTTTTGGGTTTTTTTTGTTTGTTTGGTGGGGTTTTTTTGGTTTCTTTTGGGTTTGTTTTTGTTTTTGTTTTCTCACTTCTACCTCCCTCTTGTTGATATTAAATAGACAGCCGAAATTGATCCTAGGTCAGAAATTCAGAGGGATTGGTGTAGGTGGTTTATGTCAGTGGTGATTGTTTAGCAACTTCTTTTTAACTTCCCTTTTTTCCTATTTTAATTTTTAATTTTCATGATTTTATTAAAGTTAAAACTACAATCTGGGCTAAACTTGGAATAGCTTGAGGAGTGCTGGTCTTGAGGGGGATGCGGTGAGTCAAGGATGAGTACTCATCTCTAGTTGAGCAAACTGCTGCTGGAGAGAACTTAAGAGGCCCAAGGATATTTATTTATTTTAATTCAGACTTGGATTCTTCAGTCCAGTCAGACTCAGCTAGATTTGTGGACATGTGGCTCTTTGTTAAGTGTATTTGGGTCTCTCTGACCAAAAAGAAAGGAGACCAAAGAATTCCTGTCCAGCCCTTGAAATACTGTTTTTTTTTTTTCTTTTTTTCTTTTTTTTTTTTTTTAGTTCGTTCAACCATCTATCCCTCTACCCAGTAATATAATTAGGATTTAACGTGGATGTTGGAAATTACGACCCTGGTGCTGGATTCTGCTGCTGTGTGTGTTAAAACAAAGCAAGATAAGGAAAGAAAAGCCTGTTTTGTAAGTGGTTCTGGTGTGTGAGACTCGAGCAGAGCTGCTCTTCTCTTGGCGGGCACTTGAGAGATGAGATGTGGTTACCTGCCACCTTGTTTTTGTGTCACTGCTGTCATTCTGACTGAGCCTGTCTTCTCAAGTGTGCTGTTTGTGCTGTTGCTTGTGGTGAGTATGGATAAATATATTTATGTATACACAGTACCTACTTAGTTGGTGATGCAGCAGAGTTTGGAAGGCAGTGGCCAATGGAGTCATCTTCTTGTTTCCTTCTGTGTTGTGAGACAAGTGGCACCATGAAGACAAATAAATAAATAAATAAAATGTCAATGTGGACAAATTTGGAATTATTTCTCTCAGTATTTGATTGGAAGCTCTGATTTTGCATTTCATTTTCTCCCCTCCCTTTTGTCTGCAGCTGGGTGGCTCGGGCTGCAGGATGTGGGACCTCTGAAGCCTTGCTTCTATCATGCTCAGCTAAATAGCTTGACAAGTGTAAAAAATGTAAAAAATGGCTGATGGAAAATCGAGAGCAGCCAGACAGCTCTCAGCCTGGTTAATTAGCTCCTTGACTGCTGAATTGTTCCTGCCCTGTCATATGGCTGTGGCTTGCAGCCCTGCGAGAAAGGGTTTGGCTTCCTGGCCAGGAGTGTGCATCCCAAAAGTTGAATTAATGTAACTTGAAGTCAGTGTGGACAGGTTCCTTTTGGTCTAAATGACCTTTTATCTTTGCTGGGGGCGGGCGGTGGGGAGAAAGCATATCGTCTTTCAGCTGTGTCAGGTCATGCAGAGGCCAAGTTCTCTTGTCTGTGATCAAGCATATGGTGTGAAGCAGTCCAGTGTGCAGCACCAGGGCAGAGGAGCACTCCAGCAGCCATTCCGTAGGTAAATGTGACCCAAGGCCACGTTCTGCCGTGCAGGATGGGTGTGTTTAACCCTTCAGTGGCTCCTGGTGTGTTTCCATCCTGGTGGGTTGGGAAGAAGCTGCTGTTGCTCAAGAGCGCACATGGGTTACTCCTGCCAGAGCACCCGTGCGTGTGTGAGACCTGAAATCTCTGGCTCTAAGGACATAACTGTATTACTCACTGGGGCTGCTGAGAGAGTGAGTCAGTGTGTTTGGGTCTTTGCATGAATAAATGAGTTAACCTGAATTATTTTAAAATGAGCAGATTGCAGAGGTGATAAAAAACTACAATGAACTTCCCATTCCACGCCCCCTACCAGTGTGCTGCTCTCCATCCACTGTGGGGTAGAGGATGGCGGGGGGGAAGACAAAGATTTTCAGTTCTCCCAAGGAACCACATAAAAAGACCTGCTGAGGCTGTAGTGTAGTCAGAAAATGTCTTTCAGACAGAGATTGCTTGGCAAGATGTCAGGCAGGTTGACCAAAGGTTGCCCGAGTTGTGCTCCTGCAAGAAGAACATGGAAGGGTCATTGCCCTCCATGGTTCTTCAGTGCTTCCACAGGTTCACCAGTTGGTGTACAGGAATATAGTTTGCTTGCTGGTATTCTGGTCTTATCTCTGAAGATATTTATTTTAAGAATTCATGTCTACATAGGTTTGTTAACACTGTACTGTAATATCAGATGGGCTGCTGAGACCTCAAGGGGGTGAGGAATCTATTTTTAGTGTGTTTGAAGGGTAGATGATGTTTCAGGTTGTGGAATGACTTTCTAGGGGGCCTGTCACCATATACTGAAGTTTTGTATGTCATGGCAGTGGAGGCCAGTCATATGATGATGAGTTAGTAACTTAAATGGGACATTAAAAAAATCCTGCTCTTTGGGGAAATTTTAAAGATAGATGGAGCTAAAATGTCACACCACCTGTTCTCATGCTTTTTTCCTTGATGTGCTGAAGACATCTAATCCTCTTTACAGGTGAATTAAGCAGTCTGCTTATGAGCTGAAGGCAATACCTGCTCATCTGTTGACATCCAGATTGGAGGGTTATTCATGTCTCAGTAAGACTTTTAGTAATGGATGACCACAAGAACATTTTAGCGGCCCAGGTGGTGTGAAGAAGGCGGTTTGTGATCTCCTTCCACGTCAGAAGTTAGTTCCATGTAGGAAGTTGGATAGTTGCAGTGCCGTCGTCTTTGAGCATGTTTGATACCCCAGCCTGCAGAGGTTTGGAGCTTTAGGTTGAAAAGATCCAGCTTCAGACAAATGCATGTGTGCAGCAATCTGAGCAGTGAACCCAGTTGTGCTTATGAAGCACTGCACTGTGGTGGCAGCCACAAAGAACAGATTTTAATGATTTATTATAGTTAGGTTTTACGTGGATTTGCTTCCTATTTCCTTTGGAAGACAGCAAAACTGGAACTTTCAAAGGATTCCTCTTACATTGCTGGGATTTAGTTTAGTGTGCAGGCATGTGCGCTTTACTTATTTATTTTATAACTGCTCACTGCCACTGTTAGGAATGTTAACAAAGGCTTTTTAATAGGTCAGACCTCACCACTGTTGCATTTTCCTAGTTACCGTAGTGCATTTGGTAGATAGTAGATAGCTAAAGCCCTTATGCTCTAAGAGCTCATTCATGTGAACAGTTGCTGTGCCTTGATCCTGAATTTTCACTGCAGCTACTTGTGTGAGTAAACATTTGAAGATACAATCCTTAGCTGCATGGAGTATTTCTTGTGGAGCTTTTCAGGGAGGCGTTTGAAAATTACATCTTGAATTGAGGATGCCCTTAACTTTCAACAGCTTCCACCTACATAAATGAGATGCTCATTTGTGGTTGCATGTGAGGGCATGGCTGTAGCAGATTTGCAAGATTCAGCGGAAGCATATGCATTAGATAATTCTTTCACTTTCGTTCGTGTGCTCCTTGTTTCATTCTCACTCTTTCTATTTTGACAGCAGGAGCATGTATGTTATAAATAGTCAACTTTTACTTCAGTTAGTGCTGGCATGTCCCTGAAGTACTGTTTCATGTGAGTTTGCAGATGTTCTAGTGAGAGCATTCCTGTTGCTGTGTTGTCTGTGGATGATGTTCACGTGTTCTGGAGCCCCATCACTAATTGTGGTGGTTTTGGAAGCCATTTTTCCCCCCTCATTTTTTTCCTCTTAATTAAGGAATTGGCTTGAATAGATATTAATATGGTAAGGGTTTGTCGAAGACAAAAGTGTTTTGGATCAGGAAGAATGCAACCTAGCTCCTTTTACGATGGCAGAAGTGTGTACCTTTGTGTGTGTGTGCATAATACAAGTTCCTATCCATGTGGTTCATGCTGCTGTGGTGGTTCATCTGGCAGATCATTTAAATATTTATTCCAAAAGAGCTTGGACTCTGTTGGTTTGAAGCAGCATTTCCAGTTATTTTTAGGTCATTTTCATTTTAGCAACCCTGTTGGAGATAAACCAGATACGAGGGCTCCAAACCGTCCCTGTGTTTTGGTAGAGATTAATAAAATAAAACTTAATGGTTTGATCCCAAGGGGAGAGAACGGGCCATCTGGTTAACAGAAGGTTAGGCAAAGCAGTACAGCACTGAGAGTGCCATAAACCAACCCAGAATATCTGGTAGTGTGTCCAGTTGCTGCGTGTATTAAGCGCTGAAATGGTGCTCTCGGATCTGCAGAGCCAGCAGTTCTGTTACCACTGCTGTGACGCAGGAGATAATTCTGTTGGGCAAGCATCAGCATGGGGGTGGATCTACAGCACAGGATGTGTAATGTCAACATGAAGCATGGGAGCTGGCAGTAAGAAGGAAAGCAGCCATTTCATGCCAGTGCAGGAAGCCCAGATAGATTTTTTTTCTTCCCCTCCTCTGCATCTTGTCCTTTTGTGCTGCTTTCATGCTTGGTATTAAACAATTACCTTCTGCTTTGTCATCTGGAAACTTCAGCCCAATAGTGTTTCATTTCTTCCTCTCTTCCTCAACCTGTGGGGTTTTTTTCTTGGTTTTGTTTTGGTTTTTTTTTTGTGTTTTTTTTATTTGGGTTGTTTTTCTGTTGGTTTTGTTTTGTTTTGTGTGTATGTTTCTTTTTAAAAAGCCAAACGAAACACAAAGCAATGAAGTGCACTCCAAAAGCATGTCTGATGGATTATAAAAGGGGCTGGGGGGAGGCTGAAGGGCTGAGCAGATCTGGAAAGAGAAAGAGAAGAGTTCAGTCATGTGCAAGTCCTGAGCTTCAGATGAAGCTCCATGGTAGATACTTTTGGCTTTAGTGCAGACACAGTTTGTTCAAAAGCTGGAATCATTTGAGAACATTGAACTGCAGCTGCGAAATGCAGAAGGTTTGAAATGCTGTGATAGTGTAGACCTTGAAACTCTGTAATTACTAAGAACTGTAGAAAGCTACTGCAACTGTTCTTCTTTCTTTTTACCAGAAATGTGCTTTTATAACACCTTTGTCCTATTTGGCTAATGCCGTGACACCCTTCTGGTTTGGTGGTTTTTTGTGTTTTTTGTGTTTTTTGTGTTTTTTTTTTTTTTTTTTTTTTCTGAAGAGTCAAATATTTTTACTTGTCTATCTAAATCTGCAGAAGAAAGATTTCTAAGTAAGTTTACTATGCATTCAGTGGATTTAAAATATCTGGTGGTATGGCTTTTGTCAGCTCAGTCACACACTGGCCAACTGGTTTAGGATTTTTTTTCCACCCATAACATTTGGAGATATCTTCCTGTAGCTGCAGCCTGGGAAGGTCTGGGATACCAAAGCTTGCTCCTTGATGGGCACAGCAGAGCTGAACTTCATAATCAGAGCTCTCATGGTTTCCATTGCCTGTTCAGCAGGATCTTCAGATAATATGTTACAGATTCCCTTGAATGAATCCTTGTCTTGGATGCCGTTCTGTGGCAGCTCTGCAAAAGCATGACTTTCTTCATGTGTTCCTAAGAACTGGAGTGGGAGTAGTCAACCCACAGGTATGTTTTCCCAGTTGCAGTTTGGTGATGGGAGAAGGGGATGCATATAAAACATGGCTTGTGTGTGAAGACTGTTTGTTCTGTTCTGCAGTAACTCCATCCGTAAAACTGCTCCACTGGCCCTGTTCAGATCTTTTGGTTGGAGCTATGACACTCTTGCACTTCTGCATAGGGCACTTGCAAATAAATGGCACTGAGGAGTTACATGAGACTTGAACATCATCTCTCAGGGCAGAACTCCTTCTTGGTTCCATAGCTATGCCATGGTGTGGCTGTTCATCATCAAAAGTATTAACGATGCAGGCAAATCAAAAGATTTTTTTAAAAATAAAGTACGGCACTCTGTTCTGTCTACCCATGTAATTTCCACTCCAGGTTGTACTTTGTAGTGGCTGGTAATTTTCTGCTTTTTCTGGTGGTGTTGGAACAATTTTCAGAACATGCTGGAGGAATGTTCATCAGAAGTGCTTCTTCGTATGCAAATGAACAATGCCACCAGATATTGTCTGCACATTTTCTCACAGACCATCTCTGTACTGCAAAGAAAATGCATTGTCCTTGACTTTTTTTCCTACTGAAAAAGGTGCTACTTGCTGAAGATAGTTTATTATAAATAACTACTAAGATGATAATCTCACCACAGCATGCTTGGCAGTCTTCCACTGAGTTAGCCTGTTTCAGCAAGGAGCTGTCGCTTAAGATACAAAGCAATCTGCAGGGACATATGATCACACACACTGACTGTTTTCTCAGTCATCATGGATGCCTTATCGTTTCCTGTGCCTGTAATTAGGAACTGCAGTTATTATCTGGTGAACCATCAGGATCCACCTCCAGAAAGGTGGACCTGAGTTCCCACCTCACAAACATTTTGGTTGCAAAGAAGTTCTCAGTTACGGAGGCTCTCCTAGAATAATGTCTGTTAGACAAGGCAAGGGCTTTTTTGCCTTTTATTTTTGTCAGCAGGATGTTTGTGAACTACTGGGGAAATTCTTGAGATTATATATATAAGATGGACTGCTTGCAGCAGTCATTCCTATTAAAAATTATGGAGAAATGCAAGCCTACCCTTGTCAGTGGTGCAGAGAGGTTTTTTTTTTTTTTTTTTTTAATTGTTAGCTTTGTTTGGGAAAATAATGACTTCAGGACCTCTGAATGTTTTGTTTTGTAGGGATGCTGTCCAGAAGAAAGATTATGATAAAGAGATAAGAGACAATATCCACTTTTTATGAGAGTATCAGAAAATGAATATTATTATCTGTATACACCTGGTGTCAAGATTTGGCTGTAGTCACATAGCTGTATGATGATTTTTGAATTTGAAAAGTTTACACTGCTTTGTGGTACATGACTGTTGAGTTATCATGTTATTGCAGCAATTATGTGATGGATATCAGTGGCAAACTTTCTTTCAATTACAGTGCTGGCAAGTGTTTGCCTTTTATTTGTTTAAAACCAACTTGATCAGGCCATCTCTACTGCCTTGTTGACAGTATAATACGAATCAGAACTTTTTCTATCTTCCATGTTACTCATGGATTTTGTTCTGTGGTGCTTGATGCTTCTAAGTCCTAAAAACTTCTCTTTAAAGCTTGGGCATCTGTGGTTGCTTAGAAGTGTGGAATGTGATATTTAGTGGAAGCAATTGGTGAGATTGAGGTGGAACAAATGAAGATACCAGCAATGATGATGGACTTTTTCTTCTACTGGATTTGGCAGATGATGTTAAATCCATGTATCTAAATGAGATCAATGAGAAAGCAGGAGTCATGAAGAATTTAGTCAGACACTGACTTGCAAGGCTTAACATCAGCCCTTTTTTTTCCCCCCAAACGTTGCAAAAGCATGGAGTTGACTCATCTGGACAGAGAGATGCAAAATCTTTATCTAGTGATGGTATCCTTCCCTACACACTCTACAAAGGCTCTGCTCTTTTCCCGTGAAGTTGTGGGAGTAGATTCATAGTGGAATGGGCTCTGCTCCCATCTAAGATGAGGAAATTATTAGAGCTGGTTCCTGGTATTCATTGTCTCTCATGTGACTGTGGATTGTTCTTCATCTCAACATCTGACCCAGATGCTTTCAGACTCTGGGATGGCTCTTCAGAGTCTGTCATGTCCATAAATCACCTGCCTTGGACAAACTTATGTCTTTAAGGAAAATCCTGTGGAACAGTTAGCTTCAACCTTACTGAAGGACACACTCTGAAGAGCCAGCTCATTAAACGAGCTTTGAAGGGTGTGCTCTGCAGAGCAGCTTCCTGTTATTTGGTTAATGGTTGACCTAGTTCTACTGCCATATGCCTCCTGGAACGCATTCTAATATAAAATATGTGCTAAAGCAAGACTGGGATAATAGATGGAACATCAAAGCCTCTATGGAACAGAAATCATATAATGCTGTTGCATTTTGGAGGGTATTGTAGTTACTAAAAATGGCAATATCTTATGGAACTGTACCGTTTCTCATGGCAAACTCAGGAATGTTAAACACAGCCACCCATGTTGGGTATTTTTCAGGCTGGCCTTGTACAAAAGGTGTGTATCAGTAATTCCCTGTGCTTCGTATGTGAAGCTAAAGTTAGGTAGTGAAGCATTCAGAGTGATATTACAGCTGTGAGAAAAGATTAGATTAGATTTGGCTAAAGGCAGGAGGATTTTTTCCCTGTGGTAGGTGTTTTTTCCATTGCAACCATGGATTAGCAATTTTTTTTTTCCTTTTTAAATGCTGGCTAGAAGCCAGAAATTGGTATTTGAGCTTTTACCTGATAACAGAGACAGCATATTTATGTACATACTTACACCTAGGCAAAAATATAAGAAATTTGGAGGTAGTGGGTAATGTTCAACCTCCAGCTTGAATGAGGGTTTCAGATGTGTTGAAGTTCTGAAGAACTTGACCGGCTGTGTTTTCTGGTTGATTTGGTTTTCTGCCCTAGGAAGAGGAAGGATGTTTGATAACAACTGTTTTCATAAGCAAGCGTGCATTATGGTAGAACAAGGGGAAGGGAGAATTAAAGCCACGTTTTGTAACCTCTATCAGTAGAGGTTGGCGATTTATTTTTCTTCTGTCAGTGTGGGAAACAGAACTGCTCAGCAGACAGCACCACGTTGCGTGTTCACACGACCTGGCAGTGGCCAGCCTTTGTCTCTTGGGTTGCAGATGGCTTGCAAGCTGTCCAGGTGTGAATTCTGGGCAGAGGTATGTCACCACAGCGTTGGGGGTGGCTGGGGCCAGCCCAATTTGTCTGTGTGGGAAGCAGTAAGCTGTTAGGACACGCAAAGGCAGCTGCTTCTGATGAGCACGAGGAGTGCCCAACCTTCAGAGAAGTGGTGGGAAGTCTTGGGAGTCGCAATAATCTTGTGCCTCTCTAACTCCTTCAAGCCTGTTCAGGTGCTTCTGGTGACTCTGTGCTCTTTTGTGTGAGGGCTGGGAATATTTTGGCACATTGGTGTAGGATACATGCAGAAACAGCGTTGTGCGTTTTCCACTTCTTTCTTTCATTTAACGCTGAACTGAGTTTTTTTGTAGGAGAGCTGCCTGGTGGAAAACAAAACTGCAACATTTTTAGCAGGACACAGTGTGTTGTGCAAGCCGTAAATCATATTGGTCATGAAAAAAAAAAAAGAAGGAAAAAAAAAAAAAAGAAGGAAAAAAAAAAAAGAAAAATCTCTGTGACTGATACAAGCACAGCTATTTGTGCAACCTGATCACAACAAAGGATAATGCTTCTGCTGCAAGATCAGACAGATCTGACGTTTCAGCAGGCTGGGCAAATGAATGGCGGAAGTGGTCCGCCTCCTCTTATCCATTGTCTCAAAGATGCAGGCTCATAGAGAAGAAAGGGAGTTTGAATAGGGCTTCTGAAGGAATATGCTGCTTTGTGTTCTGTGGGAAGAGAGCAAGGAGGAGTTCTAGAAGTTCTCTGCATTGGCAGGCTGACAAGCTCGTAATGGGAAAATGTGGCAGTGGACTACTGGTGTTGAAGGAACACTTTTGCTTCTGTAGCCTGCCTAGAAAATCTGATCTGTAATTAGGAAACTGGTGAAATGCTCCAGGCCTGGAATATGGGACCAACCCTCTCCTGAAGGAAGGTCAGTGGGTCTTTAAATCCAATGAACTCTGACCTCCTGCTTGAGACTTCTTGTATACTTTCTTCTTGGTTTTTTTTTTTTTTTTCTGTTTTTGTTTTTTTTCTCTTTTTTCTGTGTTACCTGAATAGTCTGTGTGTTCTGGGATACCTCTAAGTTGTGTTCCTAATGGGACTTTTGCATAGGAAGGGCTGGAATGATGAAACTACTGGGACGGTCAGAACCTTCTACTTGGGAGATTCTTGTGGTTTTTAGTGCTCCAGCTGTAAAATTAACCCAACTGGGATTTTAGTAGCAATCTCTCTTTTTTAAAAGCATAATAAAGCTAAGGAGATATGAGAAGGGAGAAAGCCAGGCAGGGAATTTTGATAAGCTGGGTAGAATTGAGGGTTACTTCACATTTCAGAACTATAATATATGACTTCCAGCCTCAAGGAGTATTTCAGCTGAGGAATGAATCCTTTGGAGGGTGGGGTATAGAATTTATATCAGTAACCTGGCTGGTTAGATCTCTGTATATTACCTTTTTGCATGGTCACTGGGACTAGAAAATGCTAGCAGTTAAGTCCACCATGATCAGAAAGCTTTCATATGGAACCAGTTTTCTTTAAAATCAAGCATTCCTTGGCTCAGGGATCAAGAGCTGCTTTTTTTTTTTTTAGCAAACACATTATTTTTCTTTAAGTTAATGGAGATTAGATTTGTGTCTGTGATAACAGAACCAGTCTTGGTTGTCCATGAGATCCCTTCTGCCCTTTGTTTTCCCACGTACAGCCTAGACAAGTCTGTCAATCCAAAAGAGACATAAATTAATTTCACAGGATGCTGACAGTCCATCATCAGCATGCACTGGGAACAAAGCTTCTGCTTTAGAAGCCCACTTTAAAAAAAACACATCAGAAAGTCATCAGACTCTCCTGATTGGAAGCCTCTGTTGAAAGTTTCCAATGTGTGATGGCTGGGCTGCCATGATTGGCCTGTTTAGTGTCCCAAAATAATTGTGAAAATTCACAGAATTGCACAGACTCACAGCAAGGGTCAGGTTGGAAAGTGACCATTGGAAGTCATTTGGTCCAGCTTCTGTTGTAGATTTTCAAGAGGCATCCCCAGCTCCCCCAGCCTTTCCTGGTGAGGGAGATGCTCCAGGCCCTTGCTCACGCCCAGAGCCTTTGCTGGCTCTGCTCCAGGAGCTCTGTGTCCCTCCTCCCTGGGGAGCCCAGAGCTGGGCACAACACTCCAGAGGTGCCTCCCAGGGCTGGGCAGAGGGGCAGGATCCCCCCCTGACCTGCTGGCAGTGTCCTTCCAAGGGCACTCCAGGATCCCATTGGCCTCCTCATCCCCAGGACACTCTGCTGGCTCAGGACAGCTCTTTGTCCTCCAGGACCTCCAGGTCTTTCTCTGCAGAGCTGTTTGCCAGACCACCCTGGCCTGTGCTGGTGCTTGGGGTCATTCCTGCCCAGGTGCAGGACCCTGCATTTTTGCATTTCAAAATTTTCTGCTGTACCCATCCCTTCAGGCCTTTGAGAAGGGCAGCACAGCACTCCCAGTTTTGTATCATCAGTGAGCTTGCTGAGGGGACACTCTATCCCAAGCCATTAAACAATACTGGACCTAGTACCAAACTGTGGGGACACCACTAATTACAGGACTCTGTGCCACTGATCACATCCTCTGAGAGCTGTCCTTCAGCCAGTTCTCAGTCCACCTCACTGTTCCCTCTGTTTATTCTCAGCAGAGGCTAAAAAGTCATCCCAGAGGATGTGCCATGCTGGATTTGACCCAGAACCCACCAGCATGTGTTTCCAGCTTCTTTGACCTAAGGGGAATAATATTGGGGACAGGAAATAATACCACTAGTGTTGCTCCTTTATTCAACCATGGTTGCAAACTGTGTCTGAAGTAAGTCAGTGTTATTTGGACAGAGTGATCAAAAAATGTTTATATTCCAAAAATGACTAGTGGAGGGAGTTCAATGAGCTTTCAATCCATGCCTGAGTGTGAGGACAAGCAGAAAAATCTCATGGTTGCACATAAATCATGCAAAAAAAAAAAAAAGTGCATTCTCTCAAGTGATAAAGTTTTGGGTCTAAAAGTGAAAGAACAGTATCAGCCTGGCACTAGGCAGAGATTAAAAGGTCAACTGTGAATCAGTGAAGGCTGCAAAATTATTTCTTACTATCTTCTGCTTACTCACCTCTTCAGGAAGTAGGAGGAACAGCAGAGGATCTTGGCTAGGTTTGGAGAACTTGAGAAAAGTATCCTTTGAAGCTGTTACAGTCCCAAATTGATATTAGGCAGATCTTATCTTTGTGGGGTATTTTTGTTATTTTCCTAGTGATATGACTTCTAAAGATACAAGACAGCTGGACCAGTCTCTGCTTTCTGAAAATTCAGAGCACTGTGCCAGTCATAAAGCTGATCATTTTTTTGCAAAAAAAAAAAAAAAAAGGGGGTTGCTATATTGTGTGCTATATCAAAGAGGAAGCACGGGAAGCATGGAGGATTGGCTTGCGTGAAAGTCTGAATAACAGCAATGTTCTTGGGTTCTCAGGCATCTGTTAGGTCAAGCAGAGTGAATGTCTGCAGTTCCAGTGGACAAAACTTGAGGAATTATCAATTACACTTGAGAGACTACAACAGACTTTTGGGTGGTCGTCAGATGTTCTCAGTGGAGCTGAGCTGTAGGAGACAAATGATCAAAACGTGTTTGTACCATCTTTGGACCTACATCTGACATATTTTGTGGTTTAGTTTTTGTTTGTTTTTGGTCTTTTCCCCCTCCAACAAGTAAAACTGATTGAGAATGGGTCAGTGCCTCAGGGATCATCCAGAGGGAGGCACCTGTTTTTTGCATCTCTAGGAGAAAGGGACTGTGGGATAAAAAAAATTCCATGCAGAAAGTGCAGGAGAGTCACAGATCTCCTTGGCCATTGGATTTTCTGGTGTATCAGAAGACTTTTGGATCTTTCCAAGACTGAAGTAAGTAATGACCTTGCTTTGATGTATCAAACAAATAACACCAGTGTTGTGCCTTTGAGAGCCCTGATCCCAAAGAGATAAGCAAGGGTTTTCCTTTGTATTTTGGACCCATTCCATTCAAAACAAAAGCATCCCACAGGTCAGACAAGAAGGGTATCTGACAGGGTTTAAAGAGACTTTTCCTTTTTTCTGTCTGCTTTCTATGCCAGTAATTTATATTTTTTAATGTGTCAGACCTAAAAGCTCATAGTTCAGTTTGTATCTGTTAAATGTGTATCCACAGAAAATGTGGAACAGAAAATGGTCTGAGACTCACTCAAGAAATATGTTGGCTTTGCAGCCTGTGTGGACTTAAAGGAATGCTCCTGTCTTCCTTTTAAATTAAAAAAAAGTGATCCTGCAAAGTAATAGATATTTAAAATGGTTAGAATAGCTAAGTGGACTAGGATGGAAATGCTCGTGATAGTAAAGGTTTGAAGCCTAGAAAATTGTGCTTCACCATGAGAGCTTTCAGGTGGAGCTTTCAAGGGAGTCCATTCCTTCCTTTCAGAGCTTTTCAGGAGTGACATTTGGAGGACTAAAATCAGCCAATTTGCCTGTCTCTGCAGAGTACTACAGGAATCTGGAGTCTGTATAAAGCTGTAAAAAGATGCAGTGGCTGGAACCTAAGACTAGAAAGATGCACATTGTGTAAACAGTTCCTAATTTCTAACTGAATTGCAGGAAAATTTGAAGAGCTATTGGAATTTCTGATGGACTGTCAAAAGTTGTGAGGGGTCAAGTGTAGTTTCTCCTCCGATGCTGTGGTGGGAGACAGGCTTGATGGAGTTGGTTGTGGACAAATTGTGTAGCTGTAAAAGCTGAACCTTCAGCAGGATGACTCCCAGTGCTGCTATCTGGTGCCAGTTTAGGGATTAAAGCACATTTGATGAGAATCCTGCCATGTGGAGCTGCAGGGAGTCCAGGGAGTTGGTTGTGTCCTACCAGAATGTGCAAGAAGGTTCTTCCACACCTGGCAAAGGAATGGGAAGCAAATAAACCCAGTTAGGTGAAATGATAAGGCTGACTGTGGGCTTGTACTTATCAGTTAAGGCTTGATTTTCTGTACTGGGCATTCCTCCATATCTCCATTTTAGGCTATAGACAAGTGATATGCATTTTGTTCTCCAGGTGTAATCTGTGCTGAAGGTTGGTAGAAGCTGCTTTCCTCTTCACAGTCTGATGCATTTTTCTGTTGTCTCTACAGAAGAGGAATAAAAGGAAATAGATTTTTTTTTTAAAGTCCTGACAGAGCTACTGTAGACTTTCACACAGTAATTTCTAAAGGATAAATAAATCCCCCAGAAGGAAGATCTCTGGTTTCCTCTGGAATTTAGCAGTGCTTAAGTCACCCCGAACTTTAGTCCTGGTTTTACAGATGGGAACCAGAGGCTTTTGTCCTGTAGTTACCATAGAGGAGGTTGTTGCACAGAAACCCAATCATAATTTGTCAACATGTCAGTTTCCTAGGGTAGCCTAACATTCTACTATAGATAGCCCAGCTAAGCCATCTGAAATTATTATTAGCAGTAGAATTATTATTGTAAATGCATTTCAGTAGATTTGAGGGTCTCAGCAATTTCAGTAGTAATTTGGTTTCATTTTTTTTTTTTTTGTTAGTCATCTCTCAAAATCTTAGGCTTTGGTCTGTCAAGGGTGATAAATCTAGGAAAGCTAGAGATTAGGTCGTTTTGTCTTCTGTGCTTATAAAAGACTTTAACAATAAGCACTATCATTAGATCCTCTTTTTTTGTTAACTGATGCAAAAACAAGTCAGTTTCAGGGGAAAAATAGTTCATTAGCTTGGTTTTGAAGGTCAGCAGTAGAGGCCTCACTGTAAATGCTTTTTTGTTTACTTTATAAACCAATTATTACAGCAGCGTGAAGGAGAATTTTGATTCTCTAATTGACAGGTTGTTTTCAATTCTTAATTTATAGTTTCAGTTTTGGAAGGGTTCTTTCAAGATTCAGAACTCAGCAGCAGTCTGACTGAAGGAGCAAGAAGCCAATGGGAGAAGAAAGGAGATCAGGAATGAAGGAGATGTTGAAGCTGTTCCCCTTGTTTTTGGAATGAGTGACTATTTTAACCTATAAATAGCACTAATTAGTGATGTCCCATCATGAAATGCAAGTAAATATAAGATAAGATATAAAACCACTTTTTCTCCACTTCTCTCCCATGTTCTGTGTCAAATCTCTTCTCCCAGACATGGGTGCAAGTCCTTTAGTCTTCAGCTTGAACATTTCCTTTCTTCCAGTAATCAAGCCTACAGATATAGGCCCTGTGTGCTCAGCTGAAAATGAAACAATTTTTTAATCCTTTTTTGACAGTGGACCTTCACTGCTGAAATGATCCTGTAGTGCAGGTGGCTTAGAGGTATAGGATATCAGTTATTTTGTCAGCTTTGCAACACATCTGAAGGGCAGGCTCTCCAGGAAGGGTGAACAATAGCGCCAGTCCCTGATTAGTATGTTTGGGTTCTGCCTCCTTCACCTTCTAAAACCTGGGAGATCCACTGCAGGTTCTTCATCCAGGTGAGGAGAAACTCACTCCTGTTTCAGTCCTCCACTTCGTAATAAAAGGCCGTAGTGAGTACTCATCCACATAAAGGTCTGGTCCTCAGCTGGGGAAAACTGGCAGTACTCCAGCAAATTTCTAGAAATAAAAACCTAGAGAAGTCTCTAAAACCACCCAGCGGTTGCTGGGACTTGCACAATATTCTACAGCTTGCAACAATACAGCAGCATGAAGCTGGGATGACACTGATGGCTTAATATTTTTTGTGATATCCTGGGGTGTTATTTTTTGTGAGAGTGAAAATCTTAAGGCAAGAACTTTGCTCCTGTTCTCTTGGTGGCATTGGCTTGGGTGGCTTTGTTTTTCTTTGAAAACTGATAGCAGAAGACTATCCAACCTTCAGGAGTGGAGCCATTATATGTGGGGCTGTGCAACAGGAGCCAAAGTTTAAAAATAAAATACCAGGCTGCCTTCCTGAGGATCCAGACATAGCAAACACACACGCACACACATACGCAGGACCTTGGCTGGCCATGGTTGTATCAGTTACAGAGCCCAGAGCAACAGACAATGAGAACGAAAAAGGGAGCCTTGTTCCTCAAAAAGAAAGAGGAAGAAATACAAGCCTTCTGTAGCCTTGGATGGCAGTTTTCTGGTGTGCACGGGAGGCCCCTCAGCAGCAGCAGGTTGAGGGACAGACAAGTGCCAGTCATTCCTGGTGATGGTTGCTGTAGGTCCTTCCTGGCTCTCCCTTCTCTCTCCCACATTTTCTGTGCCCTACTGAGTAAGGGATCTGAGCTGAGCAGTCTTTTTTGAGAATGTGCTCCTTTCTTAAGACAGAAAAGCAGTGGCTTTTATGTCATGCTGAGTGCTGAGTGACTGGGCTGACAAACAGCTTCAGAAGAAAGGAAGGTCCAACTGTTTTGGCTTCAGAGCTGTGTTGCTCATGTGTTTATCTGTTGGACTGTAGAAATAGCAGATGATCAGATCATCTTTCTAGAAGACCTGGAGGATGAGTGGCATACAGAGGAGATAGTGGATAGACCAGGAAGAATAATTTTGACAGAAAAGCAGAAAGGGTATGGCTTAGTGCCAGGAGTACAGCTTGGAAAGTGAGGCAAGTTATGTTAGAAAGGAATGGTCCTTTGAAAGAAAAAGTGACTCTACTCAGACAAACAAGTCTAGGAACCTAGGAAGATACAATTCTTCATGAATTATGAATGTGGAGAGAGATGAAGGCGGCGAAAGATTTAACCCTTTTTTGCCTGCTTCCTCGAAGTGCTGATCTGATCTCACACCAGCTCCCATGGCAGTTGTGAGCTGGGCTGGCCAGGGTGGGAAGCCAGGGTTCCTCCAGGGTCTGGGTGTGGAGCAGCTGGGATTGTTCCTCTCTCAGGCGATCCTGACAGAAACTGTGTGCAGGAGGCAGCTGTGCACAGCCTTATCTGTAGCCTGTGTGCCACCTCAGGTGTGCTGAAAGATTGGAGCCCATGCTTTTGACTGCATGGCGTGCCCAGATGCACCTTGTAGTAAGGGCAAACCGAGTCTTTTGCTGGGTGTCTTCCAACTGCGCCAAGAATGTTTGTGTATCTGAGTTTACAGCTACAGGCAGAAGAAAAACCCCAAACACCCAAAGGAGAGGTGCTTTTCCTCATCTGCCCAGGCAAAGTAGCAGTCACAGCTGCCCATGACACACTTGGCTTTCAGCAGGGCTCAGGCTGGTTCTGCTCTGCAGACATAGGATGAAGCATGCTCAGTGTGCTTCCTTTCAGCAGGAATGCCAGCAGTATCTTGGATTACTACAGAGGCTGCTCTGTGTCTGTAAGCTCCTTTTGCAGAGTTTGGGTTCACATGAAATGGGATCAGGAGTCCTTGGTAGGCTGTGCATGGCTCTGAGCACAGAGCCTTTTGGAAAGACGTGTTTTCTTAGACATCCAGACTCTCAGTAGGGAACACTTATTTTATTGAAAAACCTTATTTTCAGAAAAAACCTTAATAGCTTCACATACTGGTTGAACATAGGCTGAAGGTGATGTGATGCCTAAAGGTTTTGTAGGACGTGATTCTCGTACAATCTAAGTGTTTAAAAAAAATCTGTAAAATACCTTTGTCTTGCTTGTGGTGATACACAGACAATGAAGGATAGCTGCAACTGTCAGCATGTGAAAACTAATTGCTTGGTTTGCTGCTGTCGTAAATTTTGTTAGCCAGAGTAGAGTGGAAGTGTGCACATGCTTTGTGGCTCCAGCTAGCATGTGTGAAAGAGAGGTCTCATTAAATCAAACTTCCTCTTCTATGGTCTTGAATATCTCCTGCTTAAAAAAAGACATTAAGGAAGACCCAGAGAGTTCCTCTTGCAGGTATCTTTATGAAAGTGCTATAAAGGAGACTCTCTTTGATGATTGCTAGTAAGTATTGATGGGATTTTGTCCAGATTACTTGCTAGAACAGAATTATTAAGATGTTTCTGATTATTTAGAAGAGTTTGGGAAGAAAGACTCAGCAGTATGGGCAAAGTCCTGTTAAGAGAAAAGCCTCTCAGATCATCAGATTTCAGTTTTTATAGCTGCCAGCACTGCAAAACAAATATTCTTCCTCACCCTCATAAAAAGCTTCCCAAAAAAACCCCAGTTTTTTTACCATGTACATCCTCCATTGCAATGTCAAGTAATATGAGGGTTAGACCTTGTTTGCGAGCCTCAAACTCCATCTCTACTGGTATTCTTCAGCTCTGACATTTTGCTGAGTTGACCTAAATTCTTCAGCAAAAGGTCTGGATTCTGTGCAGAACGGTGGAAATGGCAACTCCAGTTAGAAAATAAATACAAAGATAAATAAAGAGCATCAGTTATATCCTTGTGTGTGGTGTTTTAATTTACCTTTCCTTCTGGAATTACAACTTCTGCCACACTGGAGAGCTTTTCCATTTCTTCTTCTTGTGGAAAGTTGGCACTGGGATTCCAGGGACAGTGACACAGGAAGGTAGCGTGGCCTCACAGGGAAGGGCTGGAGTCTGTGCCACAGGCCAGCTGTGTGACCTGGAGGCAAGGCTGCTTCACTTCTTTGTGGTTCTCCACTACCAGGTAAAGGAATAAGGGGTTTTTGTGGCAGACTCACTCAGCTTGCTTTTCACACACACACAGCCCACCAACAAGTGTGGCCTGGACTTAGAGAGTCAAATAAAGAGTTTGTGATTGGATGGAATAGACTGTCAATATTGCTGCCTGAAATACTTAAAGATATCTGCCTTTTTGTTTCTCATCTGCGACTTGAAATCGTGAACCTTCAGATTTCATTTTGAATTTGCAGCCATTTGAAAACCAGGGAGATACTTCAGTCTTTGCTGTCTCTGAGAGCAAGTCACTTCTGCTGACCGTAATGACTTGTCTGTGATAAATGAATGGAAACCTGAAACATAAGATCCTGTCTTTTGTCATGCTTCAGTGTTCCATAAACAGCAGAAGGGAAAATGAAATTTGCGCAGAACTGATTGTACACTTCTCCCATAAGACACTTTGTCAATGAGGTCATAAATTAATGTGGAACTTTGACTCTGCGTGCATTCCTGCAAACAAGAACCCACGCCTGAATGAATGCTTGTTGCTAGAAATGAATTTTTAAAAAGTGCAAATGCCTCTTATTAAAATGACTTTTAAAAGGGAAAAAAGTCTAGAGTGGACTGCAGACCACATTATGTTCTTTTTTTTTTCCTTACCATTCAAGGACATTGGCTCAAAACAAATCAAGTATCTCAGAATACTCTTTGTGTGAATTCTGGTGTCATCAGGTTCATGTATGCCTCTTTTGGTATGAAAGAAACAGGGAGGAGATCCACCTGACTCACAAGTGGTGTTGCTGAATGCTGTGTCTGAAGAGCTGTTCACTTAGTTGGACTCTTAATGCAAGGAGAGTATGTTGTTTATATATGTGATTGACCTTGTCTCCTCTCCATTTGTAAATTAAAAGACACATCCTGTCCCTTTCAACCACCATAAATCTTTTTTTTTTTTTTAACAGCACAGTCTTAACATAGGTCTTTGTGCTTTAGGTTTTGTTTTCTGGTTTTCTTTGCTTGTTTGTTTCTTTTCCTTGCTTGCTTGTTTCCATCTTTATTCCTTTTGTAGGAACCAAATAGAATTCTTTATGGGGTTCTGCTTTGAACTTAATCCTGCTTTATTTTAAAATTTCCTTGAGCTGGAGGATTCAATGACACTTGATCTACTGAAAGTACTTAAATGTACATCTTGGAAAAGCAGCAAGTTGGGAAGGTTTTAAGTGCCTTCCCTTTAAGTCAAACTTGGTTCCATTTTTTTTTTTAATGGTTCTACAATAATCAGTAAAGATAATAGGAATTATGTACCCATGCAGCACATGTGCCTTTGTCATTATCATAGGTGAATTTACTTTGTTGAAATCACTGAGAGCCAGAAAACCCTTCCTTTGCTTTCAGAACATTACTTCTGAATTTCCCAGATTAAAAGGCAAGCTAAATTCCATAATTCTGTTTGTATCTCATCAGGCTGAAGGTTCTCTTTGGTTTACAGATGGATTTTAAACCACCACAGGGCTTCAATCTTCTGGGTTTCTTTTGCATATTTTGAAACTTTTTTTTTTTTGCTCCATCTTTCTTAACTTAAAAATAGATTAACCACTCCTATCCACTTCTGCATGTAGAGTAAATGTCAAGGTTTTCCTAGCCATGGAGTTATTTAGACAGAGGCACTAAAGTTCCAAACAGCCTTTTTGGGACCCAAAGCACATAGCCAAAAGCAGAATATCTGTCCTGAAGAGCCATTGTCCCACCAATTTTCAGTAATGCAACAAAATAAGGGTTTTTCTGAGGCCAGGTCGTATTAGAAGACCATTTATTGGCCATTTATTTAACGCTTCTACTGAGGCTTGTCTTTATTGCTTCTTATTATTCACAAAACCAAAACCCTGACAAAGCCTGAGTTGCCACTGGACTTTTCTTGAATTTGTCTAAGAATCTTTGTGGGGTTTTAAGTGCATTTTGGTTTTTCCTAATTGGAGACAGTTCAAGTTTTTACTGGGGACACATGTAAATGCTTTTTTAAAAGTCCCCCCACATTGAATTTCCCCAAGAATTGTCCTCTTTTAGGCCAGGGAAACTGAAAACCCCTTCCAGTCTACTCTCTCTATTACAGAAATAAAGTATTTGGGTGCAGATTCCAGGTTACTCAGTTTTTGGGTTATTTTGGTTTGGTTTGGTTTGTGGTTTTTTTACCTCAAGAGATACTTTTTATCTTGACAAACTAGTTTTGAACAGAACTTTCCTTGTGACAAGAGACACTGGGGATTATAGATGTAGTTTGGCAATTGTTTGCATATTCTGGAGTGAAGTTTTTGCTTCACTTTTTCTTTCATCACGTGTGTCATCCTGTATCTTTAGGGCCATTTGAGAATGGTTCTTCAAAATGAGAGGCATCTTATGACAATGGAGACTGATTATTTTGTTCTAAAATTAGATTTTGTCACCTTCCTAGATAAATATAAATGCTAGAAGATTATTGAGTTTTAAATCATTAAATGTAGAGCATTTGCAACAGATGAAAAGAAAATAAGGTGGTGTGTAATGGACTTGCAGAAGAGAAAAAAAACTCTTAAGAGTTCTGTAATGTCCACATATTTGCAAGGATTGTAGCTTTTGAAGGATGCAGTTGCTTATAATCTAAGCCTTTATTGCAAAGAAAATTGGGGATTTTTTTATTCTTTATGATCTATTTGCTGTATGAGTATTTCTTAAGAGGAAGAAAAAGAAACTGGATGTCAGTGGCTGACCCTCAAACAGATTATTTAAAGCAAAAAGAATTAAACTAGGACAGAAGAACCCCATTAGGAGTTTCAGTCTCTTGCCATTTTTGATACAATTGAGCTATAATACTAAATTTCTCCTTAATTTGAATGCATTCATAGTAGTCAGGGGCACAAGATGTTTATTACTGGAAAGACATGAAATAAGGTTAACAAGAGGTTGGTTGTGGTTTTTTTTGGGGTTTTTTTTTTTTTTTTTTTTTTGTTTTTTTTTTTTTTTTTTTTCTTTTGGTGTGGGAGATTGTTCTTAATTATTACCTGCATAACGAAGTATATTTTTTTTTACAGACAGGGACTAACAGCTTTTTCCTTGTTTTAATGTAATAGTTTCTAATTCCTGTTTGATTAAACCACTTTCTGGCTGGAGAACTTTCATTAAGCCTGGTTGATTCACAAATGTTGTGATCCATAGCTGCAGGATCACTCGGAATTCCCTTTCCTCCAATCCTGAAGTACACTGTAATGTTCCACTTGGTTTCTTCTAGAGCCTGTCTGCCGTCTATGTATCACATTAATGATTATGATTATGAGCCAGAGTGCTATTTTAAGTATTTTGTACTCGAGCTTTGTATTATTACACCAGCTGCAAAAATTTGATTCCTGGAAGGAGTAGGTGAGTGAAAATGGGGAGCAAAAGGAGCAAGGTTCTCATTTAGACCCAGGATATTGCATTCATAGTGCACCTCAACATGCAATCCAAAGGATTATATCTATAGCTGAAGTTGTTTGGGGCAAAGAATTTTGGGCAGCGTGTTAGCAGCAATTTGTTCCTCCTTTTCTGTAGCATCCCTTCTCAGCTGGCAGGACCAGCATCTTACTGACACCACTACAAAACAGACAGAGGACCTTCACTTGCTCAGGTGGACAAGAACTCTTGGGAGGGGTTGGCAGGGAGAAAGGTGTCAGCCCAGTGGTAATCACTGGTCTGAGGTCTGTCAGGTGCTGGAAAAGAGTGTGTTCTTTTACCTGGGGCAGAGATGCTGGCTGCCATACTGCATGTGAGTCAGTGGGCAAATAAAACTGTGTATTCTGTCTGGTATTATAAATGGGTCAGTGGTGGATTTGTATTACCTGAGGAAATGAACTGGCAGACAGAGAAGCTTCTGCTTGCTGCCCTGCAAATGTCAAATATAGCAGAAAACTTGGGGGAAGGGGAGGGATAGCTGGAGACAAAGGCAGTGTTAAAATAGCCAGGGTGTCAGTGGAGCTCCTCAAACAAACATGTGCTTCTGAGGGGTGGCCTGGGAGAGCTGAACAATCTTTAGACTTCGTTAATCAGCATTTTCTTACCCTCCAGCAGGGTTTCAGCAGTGGATCTTGCTTTATAATTGGAGTCATGCATGAGGTGGGTTTGGGTTTGCACAAGGTGGTGTGCTGTTGCGCTCAGCTTTGCTGGCTGGTACAGAGCATGACTTCTGGTGCTTTGGTTTTATGGGGTTAAAACCATTCATCTAAAAGTCCTTTTCCATCCTCTCCACATTCTCTCGTACTTCTAAAGTACCTCTGGAGCATGTAAGATCTCTGGATGGACTGAGGGGGAGAGGGCTTCTTAATCCCCAGGGTCCTTAGGAAGCTGAGCTCTTATGGGTGTGAAAGACAGGCACAGGGTTATGGATCACTTGGATCTGATCCAGGCAATGTTCCTTTGGTTCCCAACTGCCCTGTGAACTTAGTGAATCTTGAGGGACCAAACAGGGTAATGGGGTGCCAAATTAGGGAAATGATTTCTGGCTGGAAGATTACTCCTCTCATCAGCCAAGTTCAATCTTTGTCACCACAGCTACATCAGGTCCAGTTCAGTTTCTGCACTTAAAAGGAGGAACATGAGTCCAGGAAAGCAACTTTTCACATACATCTTTCAAGCTAGTGATATTCTGGCTTTATTTGGCATCACATTTTTTTAGTTGGAGGCCCAAAACACAGCTTTGCCCTTTGCATTTGTGGTTTCTGAGTGCTAGTGACTTGGTATTCACCTCTGTGACTACACTCAGAGTGCCTGCATGTGTTTTAAACCAGCTGTGTTGGCTGATCTAATCTCAGATCTCTTAAGATTAAAATTCTGTGCCCCCTAAAATAATCCAGCAGTCTCTGTGTTCCCATGGTTTAGCCCGGTCACCAGTTTATAAAGCTGTATTTAGCCTCTGCAAAAATACCGTGCTTCCTGCAAACTGAGATTTGGTCCTCTTTAAAGCTCGCAGCCCACCAGCCACAGCACTGCCAGTGGCCATGGAATGGAGCATGGAGTTCAGGGTGAATGGCAAGATTACTTCTAAAGGCATTGGAAGGAGGGTGTTTTAAGGGCAGATGACTATGAGGAGATAAACCTCTTCTCTCTTCAGACTTTGTGGCTGTTCTTTCAGTCCACGGTCCAGCGGGGTATGTGGTGGAGTTTGTCATATCTGGTTTGCCACTGGCAGGACCCCCTTTTAAGCAGCTCTGACTTTTCTTGGCAAGGACGAGGTCTTTGCTGGGGTTGTGCCAAGCTGAGGAGCCTGCTCCTCCCCTGCTCCTTCCAGGGTGAGGCTGGTAATGCATCCTTTGTGTAAAAGCTCCTGGAAGGTATTTGCAATGCATGAGAAGGAATTAGGTTTTTTCTGGAGTACCCGGGCACGGTGCTGCCGTGTTCTTCAGCACCACCTACTGACATCTTCCTCTCCCTCTCAGCTCAGCATACACCGGGGTTTGCACCTCTTTCTTAACTCACAGCCACAGCATTACTCGAGGTAATTTACCATACACTCTTGGCTGGAAATTAGAAACCCCAGACCCCAGTGCATTCAGTTCCATTGTGCCATATGGGGAGCACTAATGAGCAGGGTACAAAAGCCAAGCTGCTTGGCTCTGGTGTCTGTTTTCCTCAGCTGGGCCAGCCCACTTGCCCTTTGTGTCTGTGCAGAAGAGCACTGAGGAGCTGGGTTTTGTTGGGGAGGTGAATGACTTGGCTCATGTCCTGTTAGTACAGGAACCAAGTGGCAAAACCACATTTCTGTTCTAAATTTTTGCCCCATCCTTTTTCACCTCCCTCTTAAACTAGTTTTGTGCAGCAAATTAAGCATCATATGTAAAAAGGGAGAAAGTCCTACTCTGACCATCCAGTTGTTCAGATTCTCATATATATATATTTAGTGTCTTTCTGAATTCTGTAGGGATTAATAACTTGCCGTGAAAGTAATTCAGAAGATCAGAAGTACCCATCCTAGCCTTGCTTGGAGCAAGAGCATTTAATGTTTGAGAGCTTTTCTCATCAGGGAAGTTCTTTATCCTCAGACTCTGTTGCCTATGCTTTGTATCATGTACTGCCTCACAGCTAACCCAAAGGAAAGAGGGACAAAAAAGGCCAGAATTGTAATTTGTATGACCATCTCAGTTTGTAGTTTAATAGGATTGTGGCATTTTATTTGTAATCTGCTTTTATTTCAAAAGTTTGAAAGTTTGAAGTTTGAAAGTATCCTTCAGGCATTTGGATGGCCTCTTAATGTATTTTTTTTTTTAACAGAACAGGTATATATTTAGAGCCCAGGACAGAAAGAAAGAGAAGAAACATTATTTGTGGGAAAAGGAGGAGTCATCAGCACTTAGGTAGCTTGAGTCAGTAAAGCCCTAGCAGAAGCAGACAGATAGGTGCCACTATCTGTGATTCTCCTTTCACACCTTCTTCTGAAATTGATGGTGTGCCTTTATTCTGCTATGGTCTTACAGTGAGATGGCTAATAGGTATTAATATTTAATAACTACGTTTTTCTGGGGTTTTGGATTTTTAAAAGAAGTTTCGCCTTTTTTTTACCCCCATTTTTGAGAAGTCATAGTCTTGGGGAACCAGTTGAGTTGATACCAGTGTATCCATCATTTTGACCCATTTAATCTTATTTTTGTGAGAGGTTCTTGAACTGAAAAAAAAAAAAAGAGAACTGCACCATGCTTCTGGTAGCAATGAGAATCATCTCTTCCATATGCTTTAAGAATGTGGTTTATATATTTTTTTTAAATGTAGAAGATTTTGCAAGCTGTGATAGATTTAGTGTGCTATTGGGTATGTTAAATGTCTGTATTCAGGAACATAACTAAATATCAACTGTATGTGGATCAGCAGAGTTAGCCATCCTATTTTCCAAGACAGGGAGATTTCTGAAAAGTGTGGAAGATAATGTACGAAGCATGTGTAGAAGACCTCCTTTTGTGAAATCCTATCTGAAACCCACTTCAGGCTCAAACAGTCTTTCAGGTAGCTAGATAAGGACGTTTTGGGGAGAAAATGAGTTTGTGTCTTCTCAGTTTAGATTGTTTTTATTATTGATTTGTAATGAATCTCCAATAGCAAAGTTCTTCCTGAAAATACTTTACATTTTAATATACATTTCCATGTAAGTCAAGGGAAATATTTACTGGAAGAATGGAATCACAGGCATCAGCTAACGTATCTCTTATGTGCTTAACTGCTGAGTTTCAGAATGGAACAAAACTGGATATATGGAGATAATGATAATTAAAGCTGTAACCAGTGATACAGTTTTATCATTAAGTCCTTTACAGGAAAATATAAACCACAAAGTATGTATATTGTGGAGTTGCAACCCAAGCCATGGAGGTCTATCAAAACCCCGTTGTATCAAATAAAAAAGAAAACAAAAATAGTGAAAAAAGAAATGGTGTTTCAGTTTAGTTTATGTTGTTACCAGCTCAGAGAAGTAACTACAAAGACAGTCCTCAGAGGACCAAGAATTCCAATAGCTTGACTGGAATTCAGTCATTGAAAAAGATCTATGAGTTGAGTAAGTTTATCTGACAGTAGTTGTTAGTTGAATTTATTCTCTGAGTTCTTAATTAATTATGGGGTTTCCTTTCATTAATGAAAGGTGAGGCTGGCTTCCTCCAGTTGGAACAGCCTTCAGGTTTCCAGTTTCTCAAATATGTCAGTTTTTGCATTAATCCAATGGTTTTATTTGTTTAGTCCTCATTTTTGCTGTTGTGACCTTACATTATAAAAAGTGTTTAAGAAGAAAAAATCCGGGGGGAAAAAAAGCCCAAAACCCCAAATCCAAAGATGAGAGCTGCAGCTCCACTGTAAATGGGCTGAACCTGGCCAGGAGCCCAGGCAGCAGGGCTGGAAGGTCATCAGCATAGCTGTAGGCATTGGTTTAAAACCCAGGCTTCTCTAGCAAGGAAAAATGCCTGAGGTGTTACTCATGGGAATTTTGAAAACTTGTCTTATCTGTAATTACATGCCAGCAAATTTAGTTTCCGTGGTGTTTGGTAGTTAATTTCTGGAAGGGTGGGGAAGACTGGAAAAACCTCGAGGACCATGGAGTCCAACCATCAGGCAGCACTGCTCATGTTCACCCATGAAACCCGTGCCCCCAAGGTACACATCCACACATCTTTTAAATACCTCCAGGGAGGGTGACTCAACCACTTCCCTGCTCCGTGCTTGGGGCAAGAAATTTTCTCTTCAGCTCCACCTTTTTGCTGAGTAAAATGAGTGCTCTGAGCGCAACCTCAGTTGTGGGGTTGAAGATGCCTCTGATCATCTGACCAGAGGAAAGGCTGGGGAGTTGGAGATGCCTTTGTTTCACATGGAGTGTTACTAATGCTGAGCTGGAAGCTTGCAGAGTGTTGTGTGGTCTGACTGACCTTTTTAGTTGTGGTTGTGCATGTGCATATTCTTAACTTGTAGAAGCTCTGCTGACTCCATCTCAAAATATAACGGATGGGTAGTCAAACCACAGAAGCTCAATTTTGAGGTCAGTGCCTTGGGCTTCACAATTAATTTTGTATTTTGAAGCTTTAAAACCAGACTTAAACATAATGATTTTTACTACTTTGGCTGCTGCCAAATTCTGTAATTACTGTTGTTCAACAAGCACAATTATCTTTTGTTTTGGATTTTTACAAACCTCAAAATCTAATGCAACTGTGTCTCAGATGTTCTCAGGCATTTATGAGTGAGTGTAGAGGAGGATGCTGTAGACTATTTGAGACCATCTTGTGTCTTTAAAACGGTGGCTTTGAGAATCTCTGTTGCCCAATGTTTTGAAAGCTTTTTGCTCATAAGAAAAATGAGAATACCTCCATATTTAAGAAGACGTTGCAAATGCAAATTAGCCAGACAATGGCATTTTAATAATGTTTTGTGAGGTTAGCATTGCATTAGTAAGGGTATTTTAGAAGTCACATACTATTTATACACAGTGTGGTCTCAAGAGATCGCTTGTGAATCTATTCAAGGGCTTTTGGGATTTATGGATTCATTTAATGGTGGTTTTGTTTGGTAGCTTTGGGCTTTTCTACCCACACTTCTGCTGCTGAGTTACTAGATTTGGTAACTGTCTCACTCCACCTCCATTCCCCTCTGAATTTTCTTATTGAAAATGCAAAGGATGGTATGGAATGAGTTAGCTTTGCTGACCATGATGGAGACGTGTGAACCTTGCTTAGTCTCCATGGCTGGGAATGTGTCTTGCCAGTGCTTCAAAATCTGTGCTTGAAAATGCTCTTTGCTCTTTTCACTGGGTGAGTACCTCCTGGTGTCATGTCCCATGCAGACAAAAAAGAAGAGAAATGCACATTGTGTTACAGTTTCTTTTGATACACGAGCTCTAACTGGCAGTGTGGGTTTTTAGCCTTTATGCAGTGGTGGGATTTTAAAGACGAATGTGGAAATGGTAGAGTGGAATGCCTTACAGAAGGCTTCATCCTGCTCTCAGCAGGTGATGCATGGTGAAAACATCACACTGAAGTCCACTCAGCTGTACCTGATGTTTGTTCCTCACAGGAAGCAGTAAGATTAACCTCTTCTTGGGCTTGGTGCTACCTTTGTGGTGCAGACCCTGTTGAGATTCAAGCAGGAACCCATTAGAAAGTCTCCATCATTTTTGTAATCAGCAGCTATTAATGATATCTCTCAACACAAGGTTGGTTTAAGCTTGTGTAGACAGCAACCAGCATCCTTAAGAGGATGCATTCTCCAAGCAGCAGTGCGTGCTGGAGATGAATGTAGATGGTGGTGGCTTTCACCTCTTGGAGCTGCCAGAATTGTCCTTTTTTTCATATCCTCAGCGTTGGTCTCCCTTCTGGTGTTCTATTTCTTAAGCTGGCCTGAAGTTTTCCAAAAGAGACAGCGTTTCGCAGTGATGTTTCTAAAGGGTCTGAAGTTTTCGGGGGCCTGAGGAGGGGGAGGGCTGAGGGGGGGTGAAGAGTGAGATTTTTTTATTGTGTACTCGCCTTGTTTTTCATCTCTTCCACACAATGGAGCTTTCAGAGAACCTCTCTTAAAAGGCATAGCTACAGCCTTTGTGTGAAGGGTGTGTCTGCTGGCAGGGTTTGCTGATGCAGACAGGCTGGGTGGTGATTAACAAAGGTCATTAGACTTTGGAATCTGGCAGGGGACTGCGGTGGGGTGTCTTCTGCGCCAAGCAGGAGAGCTCCCCAGGGACAGGCCCGGCTGGAGGCTTGCCGCCTGCTGTCCCCCCTCACTCCCCCGCGCCTCCTCCTCCTCCTCCTCCTGCTCCTCTGGTCCTGGGAGGCTCAGCTGCTTGTCGCCTCTGCCTGTAGGACAGCTTGGACCAGTGTCTTGACGCTGTGAATATAGCGTTTGTGGAGCGAACCGCCTCATTTTGTCATCCATGGGACAGGGGAACCCAACCCTGAGGAGGAGGTTTGGGGAAACCCAAGCCTTCTGCTGAAGGAGAGAAGGTGCAGCTTTGTGGAGGGCGCAGGGGGAGGAGAGCAGAGACAAGATTTGGAGGGCAAAGCCATGCCAGGAGAAAGGGAGATGTGATTCTGGGGGATGGTGGTTTTTAAAGCATCACCTAAGGAGGAGGAGTTAAAATGGGGGTGGGGGGGAAGAAAAGAAAAAAAAGAAAAAAAATGCTGGTGTGCTTGAGCTGAAGCTGAGATAAGTGAGGCCATGTTGTGCACAGGCAAGAAGCTCTGAGGCTCTGAGTGCAGGAGTTGTCTGAGCTAAAATGGCTGCTCCCAAAGCTCAGAGGACTAGGGCAGCTTAGTGAGTCTTAAAGCTTCAGTGACGCAGGGGCTCATATCTCTTGAAAGTGTGATAAACACATTCAGTAGAGCTGTGGCTTGTTTGGCTGAGATGAAAGGACTAAGCTTGGGGGATGGGTAGTGAAAACTGGATGATCTGCTTTTCTGTGAAGTGCTCTAAATGCAGGAGTCGTCTGCTCCATGGAAAAATTTGTTTTCAGGTCTAATGGACTGTGCTAAAGGAGACGTGGGGTGGGGCTTCACTCACTGCTGTAATTTGATCCAGAGCAGATAGCAACGTCTTCCACACAATTTGGTCTGGTGCTTGCACATAAAAGCTTGAGTATCTCGATTATTGTAACTTTGTTAAATGAAAAGAAGCTGGTGCAGCGTTCATTTTCTTTATTGGTGGTAAGAGGCAGTGGGGGGAGAGAAAGGACACAGTGCAGCCTGCAAAGTAGTGTAGGTAAATATGAGGAGAGCCTCTGTGCTCAGACTGTCCGGAATTTGACTAGCTAGAAGTTTATTTTAGTAGGTTATCAGAAGAAGCATTCCTTCATGTAAAATCCTGGTGCATTTCCCTCTATTTTTTCTGTGCCTTAGTGTTTTGGAGCTTTCTCCTCACTTTGTAGGTTGCTTCCTCCATACTCCACATACAACAAACACATGGAATTTAAATTGCTGTGGGCTGCGTTGTGTCTTGGACCTCTGAAATGCTCCATTTGTCATCCTTTTCCAGCAGATGCATGGAAGCTTAAAGAGGCAATTGCTGTATTAGCATAGGTAGGTAGCTTTTGTGCCTAAGCACTGCACTGGGTAGGAGGGTCTAAGTCTTTTGTTTGGCTTCTGCTTTGTGTCTCCAGTCCTTCATGGCAGTGCAACAACCCTCTGTCGCAGGATTAATTGTCACAACTAAACCACTCTTCTTCACTGTATCTTATATTGCTTTGTACTTGGAAGGTATGCAGGGCTTTTGGATAAATCAGGGAAGTCATAATGACTCTTGAGTCTTTGGAACTGGTGTTTCCATTGTACTTTTTCAGTATGGTTGTTCTTGTTGCTGTCCTTTTCTTCCTCTGGCTGTCTCCATCCCCCAGGCTGCTAAGGCACAAAGGTCTTGTCCCTAGAATAGACTGAAAGGAAATTGTAAACATTTTAACAAAGAGTGGAGGTGCTCTTAAAAGCTTGGTGGAAGTAGGGCAGAGCAATGTATTCTGCCTTGGGTTTGTGTAAGTATATCCTTGCTTGTAACCTTGCTGTTAGGTTTAGGGTTTCAATGTCAGGACAGATAGGATGCTGTGAAGAAAGACAGATTTCTCCCTGTGAAACCTTTTGATGCGTGGTAGTGAATGCGGCAGGAATTGGCAACTTCCAGGAAGGTTAGAGTGTGTCTCCTGAAGGCAGAAGCTGCTGTCTTCTGATTGTAAATTCCAGTGTATGACTGGGAGTAATGTGCCGTTTCTCTGCACATGGGCTGTGGTCTTTGAACAAGACCAAATTCTGAAAAACAGCCCGATGTAATGGAAAAGCCAAGAGGACAAAGTCCACTGGATCGGTAGTCACTTGTCAGAGAGTTGACTGTTCACAGAGTTGAGTCAGCAGCTTGTGAGCTACCTAGATAGGACTTCTTGTGGATCTGAGCAGACGCTTCTTAAGAGGGTAGGGAAAGGTTGAGTTCCACGCCACTGTGTTTGTGGAATCTCCGCAAATGACTGAGTCATCAGAAGCTTGGTGTTACCTTGGTGTTTCCAGGATTTGTTCCAAAAGTGCTGCTGTAAACTCATATCATTGTTCTTTTCTCCTTCTCCTGTTTTTCTTGCAGATTTTTCTAATGTAAAAGATCATACTGAACCATGGAGGTCCTGCAGTGTGATGGCTGCGATTTTCGAGCTCCATCTTACGAAGACCTAAAAGCTCACATTCAGGATGTTCACACTGCTTTTCTGCAGCCAACTGATGTCTCTGAGGAGAGTCCTACCCAGCCAAGGTCTGGTTCTATCAACGCTAGCAACCAGACCGAGGTTGAATTTTCTTCTGTAAAGGATGAATTTGCAATTGCAGATGATATAGCAGGTAAATATCCAACTCCAAGATTGATCTCAGCTATTAAGATCTCAGTTCTTACCCCCTATTTTACATGTGTCTTATTTTGGTGTGTTTTAGTTTCAGCCTTTGTTGTGGTTTAAAAATTATCTTTATCTTTATGGCTATGTCAGTAAAGCAGATATCTAGCATCAGCCATACTTGCTCTGACCATGGCTTTTTTTTTTTTTTCCCTGCAAATGCAAGCATGGAGGATGGCTTTATTTCCCAGCTTCTTTTCATGAGGTTCTTCATACTGATTTTTTCATTTTCAACTTTTCATGGTTGTTTTTCACTACCATGAACCACCTCAAAATTGCATTTGTTAGTTTTCAAACTGAAACTAGTTTTATTTTTTCCCTCAAGAAGGTAATTTTGGAAACTATCCACCCCAAACTGTACACAACAGTCATTTATATGTAGAAATTATGCATAATGGCCACTTTTCTGACCATTGCCAGGTCTGTAGATATTACCATAAGTAAGTGAGGGAATCCTGTAATGGTTGTTGTCAGTTCTGGGTGTGGTTACATTCTTAAGCTTAGAGGGTGGGTGAAGGAAAAGGCTTTTTATTTTATTTTATTTACAAATTTATATATACACCTTAATTCTCATTTTAGGGCAAAATGCAACAAGTCAGATGGGGACTGGAAGTTACTATAGCCAGAACCAGACTTTCTATGGCCAGCATATAGCTCCAAATCCTAAACCAACCAGCAAGTTTTTCCAATGCAAGTTCTGTGTGCGTTACTTCCGTTCCAAAAACCTCCTCATAGAGCACACACGGAAGGTTCATGGAGCACAGGCTGAGGGGAGCTCAGTGGGGCCGCCAGCTTCTAGTTCCCTAAATTACAACATCATGATGCATGAAGGGTTTGGTAAAGTTTTCAGTTGCCAGTTCTGCACCTACAAGTCACCCAGGCGTGCGAGGATTATTAAGCACCAGAAAATGTATCACAAAAACAACTTGAAAGAAAGTTCAGCTCCTGCTGCTGCTGCTGCTGCTGCTGCTGCTGCCGCCGCTGCTGCTGTGTCTGAATCAACGTCTGCTTCTGTGCCAGTGCAGGAACCCTGCAAGGAGCTGCCGGCAGAGGTGGTGGAGCGGAGCATTTTGGAGTCGATGGTCAAGCCCCTGACCAAGTCTAGGGGCAACTTTTGCTGTGAGTGGTGCAGCTACCAGACACCTCGGAGGGAGCGCTGGTGTGACCACATGATGAAGAAGCACCGCAGCATGGTGAAAATCCTGTCGAGCCTGAGGCAGCAGCAGGATGGAACCAGCACACCTGAGGTGCAGAGTAAGAGTGCCCAGAGTGCCTCTCCAAACTCGAATTACATGTCCATGAACACAACAGGACGTGAGATGTCAAGTGCTAATGTCTCTAACTTCAGGGGATCTATGGGCAATTCACTTATCAGGCCCAACTCTTCTACATCTTCAAAGTTTTCTTCTGTGTCTTACCCTCAAATGAAGCCTAAGTCACCTCACAACTCAGGCATGGTTAATTTGTCTGACAGATCCCGCTATGGAATTGCTGATATGACGAATTCTTCTGCTGACCTGGAAACAAGCAGTATGCTAAATGACTCCAGCTCAGATGAAGAGCTAAATGAAATGGACAGCGAGAATGGCTTAAACTCCATGGATCACCAGACCTCAGGAATGTCTGCAGAGCAGCTGATGGGATCTGATGGCAACAAACTATTGGAAACAAAGGGAATTCCCTTCAGAAGATACATGAACAGGTTCCAGTGTCCTTTCTGCCCTTTCCTGACGATGCACCGCCGAAGTATTTCCCGTCACATTGAGAACATCCACCTCTCTGGGAAGACGGCTGTGTACAAGTGTGACGAGTGCCCCTTCACCTGCAAGAGTTCCCTGAAGCTTGGTGCCCACAAGCAGTGTCACACGGGAACAACATCCGACTGGGACACCATGAACTCCCAGGCTGAGAGCATTGCCTCATCCCTGAATGACAGCACGGTGTCTTACGAGAGTGGGAGTATCAACGGCAGGAAGTCAGCTGGGATGATGGAACCTGTGCAGCCGCCACAGCCGCAACCACAGCAGCAGCAGCAATCACCCCAGCCCCATTCACAGCATCCATACAAGTGCACATTGTGCAACTATTCCACCACCACTTTGAAAGGCCTCAGAGTTCATCAGCAGCACAAGCATTCGTTCTGTGACAACTTGCCAAAATACGATGGGCCGCCGTCAAACGCGCCGCAGGAGAGCGAGGCAGATGCTCACCCCTCTGCCAGCACCGTGAAGAAGAGCCAAACCTCCATCCTTGGGCTCTCATCTAAAAATAATTTTGTTGCAAAAGCTCCTAGGAAGGTCTCAAATGACTTCCCTTTAGATCTCTCTCCCGTGAAAAAGAGAACTAGAATTGACGAAATAGCGAGCAACCTGCAGAGCAAGATCAGCCAAAACAAACAGCAGGAGGATGCTGTGATTAATGTAGAGGATGATGAGGAAGAGGAGGAGGACAATGAGGTGGAGATAGAGGTGGAGTTAGACAGAGAGGAAGAACAATCAGAACCAATGATAGAGGTTTCCAGTTCTTACGCACCCCAGCAAATGTGGAGCAGAGAGGCTAATGATTCCCAGAAGGAGACGAGCTTCAGGAGCATGCAGCATGACTACAATTCCACCAATGGGGCGGAGATTGAGCTCACTTTGTCTGAGGATGAGGAGGACTACTACTCTGCTGTCAGCATGAAGGACCATCAGAGCCCTAATGCCTCTGTTCTGGGCAGCCAGTCCAACATGTACGGTACTGACCAGAACAACGAGAATTCTGAGTTCAGTGACTCTGGCAGACTTTACTACTGTAAACACTGTGATTTCAGCAACAAATCTGCCAGGAGTGTCAGCACCCACTACCAGCGAATGCATCCCTACATTAAATTCAGCTTTAGGTACATCCTGGACCCCAATGATCATAGTGCAGTGTACCGATGTCTCGAGTGCTACATTGACTACACAAATTTTGAAGACCTGCAGCAGCATTATGGAGAGCATCATCCTGAAGCTATGAATGTACTGAACTTTGATCATTCTGATCTGATCTACCGCTGCCGCTTCTGCTCTTACACAAGCCCAAATGTTAGAAGCCTGATGCCACATTACCAAAGAATGCATCCCACAGTGAAAATTAACAATGCAATGATATTTTCAAGCTATGTTGTTGAGCAGCAAGAAGGGCTGAACACAGAGTCTCAGACACTGAGAGAGATTTTGAATTCTGCTCCAAAAACTATGGCAACCTCCACCCCTGTGGCTCGCGGGACTGGTGTGCCAGCTGGTTTTAACAAAAGTGCCACCAAGAGTTTCAGTCCTGAGTGTGAAAATCAGAAGGAACCTTCAGTCAACTCTGTGGTTGTTTATGACTGTGATGTGTGTTCATTTGCAAGCCCTAACATGCATTCAGTTTTGGTGCACTACCAGAAGAAGCACCCCGAAGAAAAGGCCTCATATTTCAGAATCCAGAAGACCATGCGTGTAGTCTCTGTTGACAGGGGCTCTGCCCTCGCCCAAATGTCGTTTGAGCTGGGCGCTCCCATCTCCCCGAAGCTCTCCAATTTGGCTTCTCAGCCTCCACCTCCCCCACCACCGCCCCCAGACCTCTCTACTGAGCTCTACTACTGCAAACATTGTTCCTACAGCAACCGCTCCGTCGTGGGGGTGCTCGTCCACTACCAAAAGAGGCACCCGGAGATCAAGGTCACAGCCAAGTACATCAGGCAGGCCCCGCCGACTGCAGCCATGATGCGGGCAGGGGAGCTGCCAGCCGGCATCCAGAGGCCACCAGTGTCCATGCAGCAGCTGGGCCGCGGTGGGTCCGAGAGCTCCGTGAACCCTCCGGAGAACGAAATGTTCTTCTGCCAGCACTGTGATTACGGGAACCGGACCGTGAAGGGCGTGCTCATCCACTACCAGAAGAAGCACCGCGACTTCAAAGCCAATGCGGATGTGATCAGGCAGCACACGGCCACCATCAGGAGCCTTTGTGACCGCGGTCAGAAGAAATCAGCTGGCAGCCTGCCCGCCCACACCTCCGGCACCGAGCAGGACAAGTCCAAGCTGAGAGCCCTCAAGTGCAGGCAGTGCAGCTACACCTCCCCTTACTTCTATGCATTGAGGAAGCATATTAAGAAAGACCACCCGAATCTGAAGGCCACGGTGACATCCATACTGAGGTGGGCGTTTCTGGACGGCTTGATAGAAGCTGGTTATCACTGTGAATGGTGCATTTATTCACACACAGAGCCGAGTGGCTTGCTTGTGCATTACCAAAGGAGACATCCCGAGCATTATGTTGATTATACCTACATGGCAACCAAGCTCTGGGCAGGTCCCGATCCTTCCCCTCCTGCCCTAGTGATGCCAGCAGAGATGAAGTCCTATAAATGCAGAGACTGCATTTTTGAAGCATCTTCAATTTGGGATATTACTAATCACTACCAAGCATTTCACCCTTGGGCCATGAATGGAGATGAATCTGTGTTGTTAGATATCATTAAGGAGAAAGATACTTCTGAGAAAATCATGCCACAGCCTGATGAAGGTGGGGTCAGGATGGAATCTGAAGACCAGATAGCAGCACCACAGATGGATCAGGATGCAGAATGTGCAGAGGATCCCAGCCTTTCCCATGAAAAAACTGTCCAGCTGGCTTCTGCAAATCCTGCCATCTCCTCCACTCCATACCAGTGTACAGTGTGCCAATCTGAGTACAACAACCTGCATGGCCTCCTGACACATTATGGCAAAAAGCATCCTGGCATGAAAGTGAAGGCAGCAGACTTTGCTCAGGATATAGACATTAACCCAGGGGCTGTGTACAAGTGCAGACACTGCCCATACATTAACACACGTATTCATGGCGTCCTCACACACTACCAGAAGCGGCACCCATCAGTAAAAGTCACTGCTGAAGACTTTGTGCATGACGTGGAGCAGTCGACCGACATTGCTCAGAACGACGTGGAAGAGACAAGCAGGATTTTCAAGCAAGGCTATGGTGCTTACCGCTGCAAACTCTGCCCCTACACCCACGGAACCCTTGAGAAGCTGAAAATCCACTATGAGAAGTATCACAATCAACCCGAATTTGATGTTTTTGCCCAGTCACCACCAAAGGTGTCTGCCTCAGTGGAGCCAGACATGGTGACTGAAATCAAGGCCTCCCCAGAAATTGCTGCTGAGGATGTTGGAGAGGTCTCCATGCCAGCGCCCCATTTCTCAAGTTCTCACTTAGTGTCTCACACAGTTTTCCGGTGTCAGCTCTGTAAATATTTCTGCTCCACCCGGAAGGGGATAGCAAGACACTACCGCATCAAACACAACAACGTCCGGGCGCAGCCAGAGGGCAAGAACAACCTCTTCAAGTGTGCTCTGTGCTCCTACACCAACCCCATCCGCAAAGGGCTCGCGGCACACTACCAGAAAAGACATGACATTGATGCTTACTACACTCACTGCCTGGCAGCCTCCAGGACAGTAAGCGACAAACCCAATAAAGTGATCATTCCATCTCCTCCCAAGGATGACACTCCTCAGCTCAGCGAGGAGCTGAGGAGGGCTGTAGAGAAGAAGAAGTGCTCGCTCTGTTCCTTTCAGTCCTTCAGCAAGAAGGGCATCGTGTCCCACTACATGAAGCGTCACCCTGGTGTTTTCCCTAAGAAGCAGCATGCCAGCAAGCTAGGGGGATACTTCACTGCCGTGTATGCTGATGAGCACGAAAAACCAGCTCCAGCCGAGGAGAGGAACGACTTTGAAAAGCCTGAGGTGGAGGCTGAGGCTCAGGAAATCGAGTGGCTTCCCTTCAGGTGCATTAAATGTTTCAAGCTCTCCTTCAGCACGGCAGAGCTGCTGTGCATGCATTACACTGACCACCACAGCAAGGATTTGAAGAGGGACTTTTCCATACTTGGAAGTGGCACCCGCTCTCAGAGCCCTGTCTACCAGTGCAAGCACTGTGATACAAAACTGCATAGCACAGCAGAGCTGACTGCACACTTGAATGGTCACAATGAGGAATTCCAGAAGCGTGCCAAACGTCAGGAGAGGAGGAAGCAGCTTTTGAGCAAGCAGAAATATGCAGATGGTGCTTTTGCAGATTTCAAACAAGAGAGGGTAAGGATTTGTGTGTCTGGTCTCTTTCTCTGCCCCCTGCTCCCCACCAGGGAGCCCACCAAGGCCCACTTGCATGTTGTCTTTGACAACCAAATGACCACAGGCTAATGAATGACTCAGAGTGCCAGTGAGCTCCATAAGTCAATTACACATTTAATTTCCTCATCCATCCTCCCTAGGTTCTGTAGGAAACCTTGTTCCTCCCTACCACTTCTGTATTTTCTTTATCTTCTTTCCTCCCTCCCACGCTTCTGGAGGGCCATCTGTGTCTGACAGTCGCTTTTTCTTTTGTGGCAAGGCTGCCATGTACTTTGTTGCAGATTCTCTACAAAATGTCCCATCCCCTTCTTCCATGTCCCTCTGGATAACACATGAGTTTTCTTCTCAGCCTTCTCTCTCTCAGTCCTTTCTCTCATTGAGCACTCAGGATTAGCATGACACGGATCTGTCTGGTGACAGGAGCTTTGGGCAGGTGCCTCATAAGGAGGGGACCAAATTGTTTCTCCATTTCTTGCATAGTTACCCCCTTCCTTCTGCTTCCGCTTGAAAAAATACACTTGTGCAGGAAAAGCTTTGCACAGAAGTTGGAGAAGTTAGGGGGTTGTGGAGGAGGAGGAGGCACAGTTTCAGGCCATTCCAAAATGGTCTGCTAGAGGATCACTGTTAGCCATAAACTGAATGTTTCTTCTGCATAGATGTCTTGTCTGTCCACTTACTTTGTATGAATTAATGATCTCAGCAGAAATTGACCTTGCAGTTCTGCAAGACTGGACATCAAGTATAACATCAGGTCTGAAGTCTGGTCTGTGCTCCTAAAAACAAGGTGACAAAACCTGCTTCAGTGCTTTATGCTTGTGTGCTCAAACAGGCTTTTGGACATTTGGAAGATGTTTCAAAACTCAAGGAGAGGAAGGTGGTTGGCTACAAGTGCAAATTTTGCGTGGAAGTCCATCCAACACTTAGAGCCATCTGTAATCACCTCCGCAAGCATGTCCAGTATGGGAATGTCTCTTCAGTGTCAGCCACTGTAAAGGTAAGAATTCCTTAAAGGTGACTGAAAGTGACTGAAACTACTTGCATTGTTTAAAATAAAGGCCTGGTTGATAACCTGTGGAGGGCTCTTTTGAAGTTGAATGGGTTTTGAACTGGGCATTCCAGTTCAGCATGATGTTTTAATCTAACACTAAGTTTCTGCCTTTGGTTCATTTCAAGATGTTTTAATTTTTTTTCACTCTCGATCCAGGGGTACGAAGACTCTTTAATTCTCATTTCTTCTCAGCCACAAAGGAGTTGGTGTCGTTGATGATCAAAAGACGGTTTATGAGTGGGAAACTTTCTCTCAGCTACTTTATGGGCTACATTTCTGCTTAGCTAAGCTTGAAAAGAGTTTTTTGTTTTCTCTTTTTCTATATGTATATGATTTTTATTTTAGGAGGAGGAAGTGTGCACATACAAATGTGTGAAGCTGCTTGTGGTGCACCTTTCCACATTGGAATTTGCATGCTGGCTCCAAACAAAGCATTCAGTGGCCAGCTGAGCCAGTGATCCCCTCCAGGTGATTAGGTGCAAACGTGTTGTTCCTTTCTCCCTGTGGAAAGAGGTGCCTCCTATGACATCTCCAAGGACAAGTGGTGTTCCAGAGTCTGATTTTCCAGGATATTTATTGGCAGGGGAAGTGAAAGTGAACCAAGGCTGTGGGAAAGTGAACCAAGCCTCTTGTCAGAGGCTCCTGCTGCCTGAATGACAGGCCTTTTTTGGTGACATCATCTGCTTTTTGTGATGAAGCCTTGTCCTCCACAGCCTAACTGTGCCCACCTAAGAGAGCTTTCACTGCCCTACCACAGACCTTTCCTTACCTTCTCACCTGGTACTCCTGACAGATTCAGATGCTTCCCTCCTAAGAGTCCTTTCCCTCTCCTCCTCACGTCTCAAGTGATGCTTGTGTAGGGTCAGTGCTTTCTTTTGAGTAAATAAAATCTTGCATCAGGGAACAAAAGCTGAAAGCCATGGCCTAAAGAATGTGCTGGAAATGCCTCTTACAGGGTATTTAAGTAGCTGCACAAATGCATGCTCTGGCTAAAAATGGGAAAGGAAGTTTATGAAAGAGAGTTAAAAAAAGGACTTTTTCTGTTTGCTCTATATTTTTAGAGGGTTCTAGGGTCTTAGTGTGCCAGCTTGTTTCTTGAGAGTTTGACACTGATGGACAAAGTCTACTGAAGAGTAGACAGCTGTATTAGTCTGCAGGGTAGCTAGAGTAAACTAAACTAAAATTAATTTATCTGTAACTTAGTGATTATTATCTGATCAAGTTTAGAAGATTTTCACTAAGACCATGGGAAGATAGGTTTCTTGGCTTTTTGCATGATCTGACACAAACTTGCTCAAGGAGTGAGATGTATTTTGTGTTGTTTTTTTTTTAACATATGCATGCATGTATATAATAGATGTAATTACATTTTTCTCTCCCAAGAAAAGGTTTTTTTTTTTTTTCAGAAAGCCATTGATGTGGAATTCGTGTAGGGATATGTTTAGAGAAATAATGCAGTGGTAAGCTTGGACATTCTGCTGAGCACAGGGAAAGACTGAGGGGGGCAGAAGGGGAGAGAGAATTGATGGCTTTTGGGGGGGATATGTGTTTTTTAGCAGGAAGCTGAAGATCCTTCAAACACAACTTTGATGGAGGGTTTTGAGGGAGCCAAAGACCCTGGCATTGAGGAATTTACAGAATATGGAGCATCCCTAGAAGATGAAGCCAGGCCTGGGGGCTTCCACTGCAGCCAGTGTGACCGGGTTTTGATGTCTATGCAGGGTCTGCGATCTCACGAGAGGAGTCACTTGGCTCTGGCCATGTTTGCCCGGGAAGACAAGTACAGCTGCCAGTATTGCTCCTTTGTCTCTGCTTTCAGGCACAAGTAAGTTGTGGCTTATTTTTGTTTTGTTTTTGGTTTTGTTTTTGTTTCTTTTTCCTAAAGAATCGCCAGCTAGCAGTGCTGGTTTGTGGGCTGACACTGAAGAAGAGCTCGCCTGACTTGATGCTCAGCCATGCTTTCCTGGTGGTGCTTACATATTTTCCACTCTGCAAAGTCTTTGGCCATTATGATTGGCTGTTTGTAAATGGTTGCACCTTTATGTGTTCTTTAATTCCTGTTAGCCCTCTTTTTTTGCATGTAGAGGAGAAGCATGCAAGCCAAAGAATAAGGATTATTTTAGTATGCAAAGAGTGCTGCCCACCATTTACACATCTTTGTCACATGCATGAGACGTAACAAGCCAAGAAGAGAAAAGTTAATCTTCCATATTTAAGAAACTTCTGCTGCATATAACTACCTTGTTTGTAATTACTACTTTTTTTGAGTTTTCATTTCTAAAGTTAAAACAGTGTCATAAATTTACCCTAAATCTGTTTTTTTTTCTTAATTATGGCATGCAATTTCAGTCCACAAATATTTCAAATTCATAACAATGTGCTGTATGAGTGACTCCCTCATCCTGCTTCCTTGTCTGACATATGATAATCATTAATAGTCACATTTCTTATAATTTGTTTCCCTGAGATTTGACTTAGCCTTAAGTTTCTTAGTTTTAAAAATTACTTTAAGAATAAAAATATATGTGTCCCCCCAAAAACGGGGTTTGTGATATATTTTCCATTGGTACCCTGGACCTGATTCACAGGTCTGTGTTTCCTCTTAATTTCTGGGGAGAGAGCTGCTTGTTCACTGTTTTAACAAAAGGAGGCAGATCCAGGTGCTCATTTGATGCAGCACTTAAATTTGGTGATGGTGTCACCGCTTCACAGTCAAATGCATGTGGAAGAGAAGACATTTTTTGGTTCCTTGTGTTAAAAACCAAAAGTTTCTGCAGGTGTCACAGCACTGCGGATGCCACAGTTGGAAAGGTCCATGGGACTGAGCAGCCAAGGGTAGGAGAGGGAGTTAGGGGAAGGATGATGTGCACAGCTGGGTGTATCCCACCCTGCTCAGGCAAGGCTGGCAAGTGAGGGGTGCCCCTGCAGGGCTTGCTGTTTGCCTGGTAAACTTGCTTCAACAATCAGACTTTTGTTGAGTTTGGTGCCTAGTCACTCTGTTTCCTACAGAGGGTAAGTCATGTCCCAGAAGTTGCAGGATGGGTAAGTCAAAAAGTGATGGATGGCAGGGAAGAACTCACCACCTAACTTGATAATAGGTGTGGTCTCTGTTGTTGAAGTTGTTTGCTTCTTTTATTTTTGTTTCTGATGCAATTCTTCCCCTGGGAGATTAAGTCGGTGAAGGAAACCAAGCCAAATGTTTAAACAGCCCAGTATTCTCCCATATCTGACCAAAACTTTAAAACCTCCTTTTGGAAGAGTGCAGCTGGCAAACTATGTGGTTGTGAATATAGTTTTAATTATTGCCATGTTGAATACCTTAAGGTATATATATTTATAATAGCTTAATATGTATTACATACCTCTTTGGCAGGCTGCTTTAATTGTTAAGTAATCTCATTCCCTGGAGGCTATTTAAAACAAGTTTTGTTCTCTGAAGTATGCACTGTGAGTGTTCAAAGCCTTACTCATTTAAGAGATGTTTTCCCCCACTTCTGTAGAAAAGCTGTGCATTTTGTCTTGTCCCAAACTCCATCCTGGATTTCTGCTAAGTTGTATTTGTATGAAGAGACCCTGAGAGGAGATACAAGTTAATATTTTTTTTTTTTTTTTTTTTTTTTTTTTTTTTTTTTTTTCCCTGTTATCAGATGTTTGAATACACAGGCTTCAGTGTTAGCTCTCGTAAACAGGGGTTTTCTGGATCAGGCTCTTGTCAGTGTGGGACTAAAGATCACATGAAGTGTTGTGTAGTGTGACAGAGCTGGAACAACTGCTATTTGAGCTACATGTTGATACTCTGTAAAAGAGCAGGACAATTTAGGACAAATAAAAAGAGCTACGCCTGAAATACACCTAGAACTGAGGTGGGGGTGGAGGGCAGTTTTGGCAAATTGCAACTCCTGCAGTGTCTCTGCCCCGTTGTTGTTCCATCACTGTGCATGAGTCAAGCTAAGACCAGATCACAAAGCATAAATGTGTCCAAAGTAGAGGCTGTACTAGAAATATTTACAGCTTGGGCTCAGACTACCTGCCTGCCACCCAGAGACAGTGAATTCATGTCTGTCAGCCACAGCATAGGAACTGCAGAGCTCTGCAGGATTCACTCAGTTACAATGAATTTGATCTTCTGTTAGAAAATGTGGGAAGCATCCTTTTTACTCCTCCAAACTTGACTGAGCTGTCACGACAGATTGTGTCGAGAGCAGTTTTTTGATCACTTCACAGTATTCAGGCTGTTGGTACTTCCATTTTCCCTGAAGAAAGTAGAGGCTGGTCTTTGCCACCCCTTCTTCTCCTGCTGAGCTTCATGTAGAATCTCCTACACTGCTGCTTCTGAAACTCTGCTGCCTTTTAATCCTGGAACTCATCAACTGTAGCCTGCTGGCACCCTCCCCAGAGCAGGATCTCTAATCTGCTTTTGCTGCTGTAACCAAAAGAAGGCTTCCTCAGTAAAGCTGGTCAACAAAAAAAGTTTTTTTATTTTTTACTCTTGATCAACAGGACAAGAGGGGACATATATATTTTCACAAAAATCTTTGGCAGGAGAAAAATTGTGACATGATAATTTAATAAGAAAATAATTTCTTGCCTGTTTCATATTTCTTCAGCTGGTCCTTTCAGTGTGGATCATGCATAACTTAATTTATACTAATCTTGCCCTATAAGTTTATTTAGGTGGCTTCTCTCTGTATATGCAGAATTGGTGTCAGCTCTGCTCCGTTCCTTGACACTAGATTTGACTTCGTTGTGCAAGCAGACCTGTTGAATTTGTTGAAGAGAGCGTGTGAGAAAGGGTCCTTACTTGCTCTGCTGTTGCTGTAAAGTGCTTTGCTTTGCCTCTGAAGGCACAGCTGAAACAACTGACCTCTTTCTGTCTCCCTTTTCCATCTCTCCTCAAGCCTGGACCGCCACATGCAGACCCACCACGGGCACCACAAGCCGTTCCGCTGCAAGCTCTGCCCCTTCAAGTCCTCCTACAACAGCTGCCTGAAAACCCATATCCTCAAGGCTCACGCTGGTAAGTCTTTCCCTTTAAGTCTTGCAGCTGAAATTGGCCCAGTGTGTTCTTGTGGCTGATCATAGATGCTGGGTTGAACCACTGCATCAGTTTTGTCACCAGAACTCGGTAAGATTTTTCCAAAGGCCATGTCTGTGGCTGGCCAGCTGATGGAATCTCTTGGGCTAAGTGGGAGTTTGGGTAATGGGAAGGGCAAGGATTTACAATGATGAGTACTTCAAGAACTTTTTTCTTCTCTTTCGTTTTATATGAATGGTATTTTTTCCTTATTTCTGCTTTTCTCCAATTGGATTTCATCGCTTACACCATAGATGCCATAATGAAATTAGCAGTGAGCATTGATCTGCTGTTTGCATTTATGTTGGTGCTTTAGGTGGTTTTTGGTAGAGTCTAATGCTGGCTTTCTTGTTAAATACAAATCCTGCAAACACTGGGAGTCAGGTCTGCGTGCAACAGACTGAGAATGTCAAAATTGCATTATCAGATGTGGAAATTTGTCTTGCAAATCTTTGTATTTCAGTATGGAATCCATACCAGCAAGCAAGCAAGACATGCTTCTGAGGAGCAGTAATTGGGAAGGTGATGTGTCACACAGAATAGGTCACCTGAAATTGTTACACCTTTGATTATTGAAAAGTGAGACTCAGGATTTCCTCATCTTTATTCCTTGGCCGTAGACTCTTGGCATCGTCACACATCCAGCATTGAAAGATTATCTTTTGGTTTGCAGTCCAAACATGCACTCTGGTGCAAATAATAGAAGAGTGACCAGTCTGAAAACCTGAAAACTAGCCCAGCTGTTTAAAAGTTGTGAGTAGAAACTCCTTGAACAGGAGTTTCTGATAAAAAAGACCCACAAGTATTTTCCTTTTTCTATTATTTGCTTACTCAAAGTCATATACTCTGGGGTGGAGGAGGAAAGTGGAAAAATGGGGAGAAAAGGCATAAGAAGTTTGGAGCTGTCTGCTGATACAAAAAAATATTATTGTTGCCATTGATCCAAAAGCATTTTTCATCTACAGAAATACAGACTGATGGTCTTGTGTACTTTGTTTCCTGGTTTTTTTTTTTGTTTGTTTGTTTGTTTTTTTTGTTTTGTTTTTTTTTTGATTTCACAGAGCTTTTGCCAGTTTCTGTACTTGGATGGATAAAATAGATTGGCTTAACTTTTGCCACCTTCCTTTTGTATGGGAGGACCATGGCATTCTGTCCTTTCCAGGAAATCCAACTGTATACAGCAGTTCCAGTTCACAGAATCCCACATCCTGTGTGGAGGAGCCATGGTTCTTTATTTTCACCAACCATTAAGTAATGTTTTCTTTATGCTATTACACAGCTGGGCTCCTTGCTTGAACCTGCCAGATTTTTAGACCCAAAGTTACCATGCAACAAATATTTACTTCACACTTCTCTTCATGTAATTCATTGATTTATTTATTAGGAATTCATGCTTCTGAGCTTTGTTTAGTGGACAGACGCCCCTTGAAGGGCCACGTTTTGCATTCTACAAGAACACAATTTCATGGTTGCCTAGATAGTGCTTGCACAGTGACCTGGGTAATAGGGTTTCCAAAGGCTTATAGATGTTTCTGCCTCAGTCCCATTTCTACCAAATGAATGGTCACATCACAGAAAAGTTGCTTGTATGTTTTTCAGTCAGAACTTTGCTTTGGTGTGCTTTGAGTCAGTCATTCAGAAATATGTATTATTGAACAAACATGTCTGACTGCCTCAGATTCCCCAGTTTTTCAATGACATGGTGGTTCTCTGAACCTCTCTTGTGTTACCATTTTTTTTTCAATTGTCAATTGTCTCATTATCCATTTATTTAGAATTTAAAACTTCAGTCCTCCTAAATTTTTCCTGAACTCTCCTGGAGATCTTTAAAAGTCCATAAAATCCTGGATCCTGAAGTGTTTTACTCAGTCTGCCTCTCTGCCTTATTTTCTGGGTATGGATTAAAATTCAGTGAACTACAAAATCCGTTCTTGTGTGACAGCTGGTACCAGTGTTTCTGGCATTTGTTTTTCATCCAGTGTTTGCCATCTCCTTTGGCATGGAGCTGAACAGTTTACAGTTACTCTAAACGGGCTCTCTTGTTTTCATCTGAACTTTTTCACCTGTTCTTTATCTCTTTTTCCTTTTTTTTTTTTTTTTGCTTGTGTTTTTGAGGAATCCTTGTTAACAATTTCTTAATCAGCAATTACTCTGGAAATGCAGAAAGGGGTGATTGTAAGATAAGAGCATTGATCCTGTTCACTTTCTGTGTAATCTAGTGCTTTGAGTACATATCAAGTGTTGAGACCCACTACATAAATGCTTACATTTATTTATTTGTTTGTGTGTTAATATGATCACTTGGTGAGATGCAAAACTAGCAGTCAAAAAAAGTGCAGAAGACTTCTGTTGGGCCAAACTGTAGCTTTTTCTTTGCAATCAGACACATCCTTTTCATATTTTGATGTCCATTGGAAATGAATAGTGGGCATATTTATTAGTGTGTCTAGGCTGCTTGGTATGTAATCATCCTATATTTGCTTTAATGTCTTGTGGTGCATTTAAGTTAACAGTTGGTTGGTGCATGTTGTCATCCAGGAATCTCTTACACTGACAAAGCCATGAAGGTCTATATTCTGTATCCCACTGGTATCTTGTAACCTTGCAATATCTTTTGTCCTTACATTATTGTGTTCCATTGAGTAACTCGTTGTGTGTGCCACTCAAGAAATGTTGTGTTTCTGTTTGTAAAAATGAAAAGTGAAACTCCTGTAATGCACAGGTGGGGAATGTCACTTGAAAAAACAAGCAGGGCGGTTTTTTGTTTCACCACTTCAGACTCTTCAAGTGATCTGTTCTTTTTCAGATGCACCAAGAAAGGGCTTTCTCAGAGTTTGTATTTTGTCCTGATGATTAGCATGGTTTTTCTGGAAGACAGGGGTGGGAGTTTTGTGGAGGATGTTTGCTAATAATTTCAGGTGTGCTTAGTCTGAATGGCTGCAAACGTGTGTGTTTTTATATTCTCTTTTGGTTCGCTTATTTCTGGTGTGGGAAACAGTGCTGCTTGAGAACCTTCTTTGCTGGATTTGTCAAGAGGTGGAAAACATTTTCTGCTTCATCCATTACCAAAACTTTCGTTCTTCTGTTGCTGTTCATGAGTATTTCACTCCTGTATTAGTTTTGGCACTTTATGTACAGCTCATATGTGGCCAGTGTTACTCTTGTACATGGAAGTGGCACTTCCAAAACAATAATTTGGCACCTGTATATAATATCACATTGTTTGTCTTGGGATGGTTTCACTTTGTGTTCCAATTGCCTCCATGCCTCCCCGCAAAACAAATCTTGTATTAGGATTTGTTTCCCCTTGTTTGCTGTCTCTATGGCTTGGAATGTATTCAAAATTAAATCCACTACTGTGCATTACTTCTTTCACTTCTTTTAGTGGTGTCTCATAACACACTTCCACACCCTTTTTTACTTGGCATTGCCATGTGTCACCAGCCTTGACTTGGTTGCCACTTCTTTGAAGATTGATGCTGCCTAATGGCAGGATTTTCATAAAGAAAACTGTAACCTTTCCCAAATGTAATTACGCCACACACCTTTTTTTTAACATTTTTTTTTCTTTTTTTCTGTTCGTGGAGGGCCTTTGTTAGAGTTTTGTAGTGTCCTTCTTGCTTCATTAATAATGACGCTGGATGTGCTGCATGCAGAAACAAACGACTTCACCATCTCTAGTTGCTGTGGTCCCAAACAAATTTGGGAGTGCTTCAGTTAAGTTACTCCATTTTCATCCCAGAGTCTGTTTTCTTCCCATACCATGCAACACAGGCATGCTGAAAGTCTGGTCTCTGTTTTTCTTGACATCAGCCGCTGTACAAGGATCTGCAGTTGCCAGAAAGTGATACTTTGGTCCAAAGCAGGTGTCTACACCCACAGACTCCAGGCTGCTCCAGCAAGGAGACATGCATAGCTTGTGTCCTTTGGGATCAGTCTTTTCGCTGAAGAGTCCGTGGGAATTTTACTGCCAAGTTCAGTAAGAGAAGTGTGAGGGCCCCATTTTGTTTATTTTGTGAGCTGATGACTTGCCTGTATTTCGCTCACCCAGGTGAACATGCCTACAAATGTTCCTCCTGCTCATTTTCCACCATGACAATCAGCCAGCTGAAAGAGCACTCCTTGAAAGTGCATGGGAAAGCACTGACACTACCAAGACCCCGCATTGTCAACCTTGCAGCCTCACACGCCCACCACACCTCCAAGAACCACACTCCTGCTGAAGAAGTGGAGGACTCTAATGGTAAGAGGTGCCTCAGAGCAAAGAATTTAATTGTCTAAGGTGCCGCTTAATATTTTTATTGCAAACCAAATTGCAGCAGGCAGCTTTGCACCAAAAGCGTCTTCATTTGGTCATTAAGAGGAAACCAGAAGTTGCATCCAAACCAGGAGTAAACGTGGTGTTGTAGGAAGTGATCTGCTTTAGGTCGTCACCAGCTCATACTACAATTATTTGTTCCCTCACTGCTCCAGCTGACTTTGGAACATGTCACTGCTGGCTTTGCTGGCAGAGATTTACCTTGCAGAAGATATTTCAGACTCATAATATCCATTCGTAGCCAGTGGGAAAGGGATCTTCAAATTCCATCCATGCTCCTGATTTTCTTTTATATTCATAGAATCATATAGTGGTTTGGGTTGGAAGGGGCACCTTGATGATCATCTCCTTTCACCCCTCTGCCATGGGTAGGAACACCTTCCACTATCCCAGGTTGCTCCAAGCCCCATCCAGCCTCACCTTGGACTCTTCAAGGGTTGGGGCAGCCGCAGCTTCTCTGGGAAACCTCTGCCAGGGCCTCGCCATCCTCACAGGGACCAATTTTTTCCTAATATCTAATCTCATGAGTAGAGCACTTTCATGAAAGCACATGCTAAAGTTTAAAATGCGAACCAGTGTTAGTAGGAAGAGTAATTATTGTTGTTGTCTGTTCTGTAGAGGACATCAAAAGTACCTTCAGATACTCAGCTGCAGGGAGGAGAACCTAAGCACTGTTTCCTTTTCAGTGCTTCTTTTGAAAGCTGCTATTCCCCTTGTGCTGGAGGGGTGTGTAGAAGATGCTTGGAAAGCAGCAGAGGGAGGGACACTGTTTAGAAGAGGTGGTGTTGGGGTATCACAGCAAGCTTTAAGGCTTTTTAAGTAGTAGCATATGAGGCATCTTTTGGTGTCACCTCCTACCAGTTAAGAGAAGAGCTCTTCTTTGGAAAAAGGAAACCCCAACCTTAATTCCTGAATGAGTTTCATTGACGTGGAAGGAGAATATTTGCAGATGTTCAGAGAACTGGAATATATGAGAGGTGTTTTAGAAGAGTGGAAAATACTTGTTTTTTTTTTTTTTTTCCTAAAAGCTTGAGTGGTTCTAGCTGCTAAACAGCAGGAATTTTGTTGTTTGCCATTTTGCTTGGGATACTGGTGAGCTAAGGATGGGAGGTAGATATTATCAGTAATCATTTTGTAGCATTTTTGGTCTCCTGTTTTCCTTTCTTTCTCACCAGAAAAGCAAAAAAAAAAAAAAAAAGTGAAATCAGAGTGAAAGAAAAGAAGTTCAGAAAACGGCTGAAAGGAATTGAAAGAAGTAATAATCAGCATAGAAGTACCTTATTGAAGGGGAAAAAAAGAAAGGCAAAATATTTTTGTGATTTAGCAAGTCACTTTTTGGTTAACAAGAGATTTTGGCCAGCTGCTCCCAGACAACCTATTTGTCAATGGGTTGTCAGGAACAGTGCAACTACTGAGTTTTTTTGCTGGATTAGTTTAAGCTAATCCAGCAAGTTGAGTACATCTTAAGATGTGTTCTGCTGCTTTATTTTTTGCTGCTTTTAAAATAAAATGTTCCATTACTGACTTAAGAAGTGGAGAATAATTTTCAGTGGCTGTCCTAGCCTTTTCTGTGTGTTAGCAGTCTTTTGTAATTGGTGTGTGGACAATACTCAGTTTGGGAAGGATGGCTCAGTTTTTTTTTTTTTTTTTTTTATTTTGCTTATCCCAGGAGCTCAGACTCTTGATTAGTGGAGTTAAAATTCAGGATACCTGCTGTATCCTGTAGAGGATAATTCTGCAGCCTTTAAGAATTCTTCTGAGAAATAGTTAAAACGATGACTCTGTTAACAACAGCATTTTATTGGGTTGACTTTGTTACCTAGACCTGTATTACAGCCTGAGACCAAGGCCAAACTTGTCCCAATTAGCTAGATCATCTTTAAATGGGGTTAATGGTTAAGTCACTTTGACAATAATAGAAGCCACCCACTGGGGAGCTCATCAGACAAGTACAGGTGTTACAATAATAGTGTTAGCATTTTCAGTATTGCTTGAGGAAGGAATAACCTGCTTTAAGTAGTTTTTTCACATTATGCAGTTGGCTGCAGGTCAGGTTAATGGTGGCTGCTCTTAGGGCATCACATGTTTTTGGGTTTTTAGAAGGAAATAAATAATTGACTCTGTGGCCCAGGCCTGTGAGTCACAGGCGGTGTGCAAGACTAGATGAAATACTGGTCCCAATAATAGGAAATGCAGGCACTGTTTTGTCCAGCTGGAGTATTATGAAGGGCTCACGTGGTGTAGAGGAGCTGGATTTTTTTGTCTTGTTGGTGTGTATGAATACCCTGCAGTGTGAACCGTGATCAAAGCTAATTCACCAGGGATGCAGCAGTGAACCTGGGCTGGGGTGAAAGGCAGACAAAAGGCTGCATCCCATTGTTAATGAACTTGTTTTGTGGGTTGATAGGTGTGGAGCAGGCTTGTGTAATTGAAGTGGTTGCAGAAAGGAGCTGTTCCTGCCTGTGAATGAATGCTCTGGTTGGAGTAGCAGGGTGGTTTGGGGAGATCTGGGGAGCTGGCAGGACTCGTCAATTGTTGAGCTCCTTAAAAATGTGGAAGAGGGAGAAGGGTACTGAATTGTAATAGCAAAGTGCATTAATAGAGCTGCTCTGCAACAGCAACCCAGTGGAACTTGTGTGATGCTTCTTTTCCCTGCAAAAATTGTTCCCTGATGGCCCTTCCTTTTGTTCTTTTAGATCCATCTATTCATTAAAAGAGGTGAATGTATTCAGATTTCTGTGGCTCATCTCCTTCAGTTCTGAGTTGGTAGCAGCAGACCTAATCTGGAGTCCTCAGCTGCACATCCCAGAGGTGTTTTGGGGTGCCTGATAGACTTTTCATGGAACTGAAGCTAAAGTGGAGTAGGTGCTGAACGTTTTGGATAGACCCATCCTTGCCAACTGTAATTCTGGTGACAGCTGTCATTAGAAAGCATAACAACCTCTTTAGTCCAATTAATAACAATCATTCAAAGTGTGTGTGCTTCTCTCAGGGCAGTAGTGTAAGAAGGTGATGGTGTCTCTCTTGATGAGTCAGCAGAGAAGGCTTTTTTTATAGACTCATAATTCAAAGATCCTGCCTTTCTTATTCTATTCCTCTTTGCCTGCTGGGCAATATTTTATATATAAAAAACTTGTTTTCACTGTATCCTCTTCTAAACAGAAGTAAAGCACTATGTGGGTTTTTTTGGGGGCATGTGGAATTATGATAGTTTGGTTTGTGGGTGTTCTTCTTAAAACAGTCGCCAAAAAAACCCCAGAAAATATTGGTCATAAGTGCTATTTTTCTGGTTCTCATAGTATAGGGGCACTGAATGGTTTGTAGTGTCCAGCTCTGCTTGACACAATGAGGTTGCCATTGCGGTAAAATGTTCTTTGGCTCTCCTGATAGTTCACAGGTATTTTTTGTCTTGCAAGAAGGAAGTGGTGGGGGTTTGCTATATATTTGCATGAGTGTTTGGCTTGCTTGTTTGAATTTACTTATTTTCAATTTATACTAAAATGTTCCTTAACAGTTCTGAGAATTTGAGCAGCAAAATTTAATTGTAAATGGAAATACTACAAACTGCTAGGAGGGCTGGATGAATCTCCTCACAAGATCTACTTCCATGTTCTTTCAGCCTTTGTGAGAGTAAGAGCTTGCATTCATGTTAATCTCTGTCCAGAATGGGTTTTTGGGTTTTTTGTTTTTTTTTTTTATGGTGGTGTGTCATACTCTGGGGCCCTGTGTGTCACAGGTAAGTGTTCCCAGCTCTGTTCCTGTTGAGGGCAAGGCAATGGAATCCATAAATCTGCATTTCCAAGGCACCATGTGGGAAAGCTCCCATCTCTTTCCATAAGAAAGAGCTGCAAAGACTCAAAAGCAGAGACCCAAAAATTGTGTGGCTGAACGTGAGAAAACACGAACAGCAGCAGGAGCTGTGTGCAGAGGGATCATCAGCTGCGGGCAAAGCACATGGCCACAAACACTGCCTGTGTGAGTGGTGTTGTAAAAGTGTGTTTGTGGTTGGGGGGTGTGGAGGTGGTGATCTGCCCTCCTCTCACAAACTGCAGAGACACACGAGCTCAGCCCCTTGTCATAAAGCCTGTAAAGCAGAGTGACTTAACAGTCTGATGGACAGTTTCACGTTGTGCCTTCAAACACAGCAAAGGCTTCTTGAGACCACGTGAAATACCTGTCCTAAATTGCCCTGGCTGCTATTACTGGTTTTTGGAGTCACCCTTTGTTTTTTGAAAATAACCCCTTTGGCCTAACCATGTTGTAGAGCAAAGCACTGCTCTTTATTCATATGGCTGGCAGATTTGGAGCATCATAAATTTCCTTCTGTCATGATTGCGTGTAGTAATTCAAAATTACATCTTTTTAAAATTTTAGTGTTTAAGAATATTGAATTGTCAAAATAAAGCAGCGAAGTGCCAGGCTAAACAGGACCTGGATGTGGTTTCTAATGTCTCCTCAGTCATGCTGCTGTGGTATAAGACCATTTCTTTTTACTGGTTACCAGTTACCAGTTCTTGATCTTTTGAAAGTAGCACACTATTTGTGTTCCCTTGAAGCTCAATAATTATGCTTTTCACTGTTATGCAAACCAAACAGCATTTATCATTAATACCAACACACATCACAAAACACAGGTCAGAACTAGAAGATTTCTTGGGTCTCCCAGTACATAGTATGTCAACATCTTAATTAAATTAATCAATTGCAGCAGGAAATGCATTGAAAACTGCTAAGTGAAACATCCAGTGCCCTGTTCCAGTTTTTTTTTTCCTGAACTTTAGCCTTTGCCAGTGGAAAATAACTTAGCCTCATCTAGAGACTGAAATATAAATACATCTGCTAGCTTTGCCAGAGCCAGGCTGGGCACAAAACTGCTTGACTAAGTGTTGTTTCTTGGACTGTTGTTCCAGAACTGTAAATCCCTTCCCATTTCAGTACACTTTTTCAAGTAGATAGTGCATAATCAGACTGTAATGTCTTCTTCTGTGGTGCCTTACAGATGAACTTGTGAAGGTGCAGACGGCCTTTGGCAGGTTTTGCTAAAGCAATCTAATGTAATACCAGAATGAGGGGAGAACTATGGGCAGCAAGGCACCATTTCAAGAAAATCCGCAAATCTGGTGCCAGTGGGTCATGATTCTGCCTTCCACCTTTCAGAGGAGAGGCAGGCTTTCCATGTGGCCAGACATACTACCCTGATTTTTGGGTTCTCCCGTTTTTTGTTGTTGTTGAGTCTATTAAATCCCTATAATGAATTGTGGCTGACTTGCTTATTTTTGTTCATGTGCACTGATACTCTTGATAAGGGATATTTTTCTAACCTTGCAATCAGGGCAGAAAGTTCCTAAGATGGTCCCTTCCCCTTTGGTGCTGTTTCTCTGTTATTGTTGCTTGTGTGTCTTTGTGTTTTATGGCTGCTGCTGTCTGGGGAAAATCACAGTGGTCAGTCCTCACAGCCAGAAGACTTGGTATTAGAGCAGAATGTGTTTAGTTCTGGGTTTGAGGTTTTTTTGGCAGGAGGACTTGGACAAAGACTCTTTTGAAGTTTCAGGCCCTTTCTGTTTCACTGCAGTTTGGCTGGAAGGGCAGAGAGCCAGTAGTGACTACAGGGCAAATTCAGGCAGAGCTTCAACAGCTAATTGCTTTAATTGCCAGGTGAGTTGGAAGGATTGCATTCATGTTAAGGATGCAAGATGGTGATCTGCATACTGCAGTACAGAAGATGTTTTTGCTTTTGGAGTTGGGCTGCAAAGAGCTGCCTGCTTGTTCTGCTCATTTCCCTGCTTTTGTGCCCCACAGGAGTGATGCTTCATGCTCATTCTCAAGTATCAGATTAATCTGTGTTACCTGCAGGCTGCTTTTTTAATTTTCCCCAGCTGTGTTCCTTCTTTCTCTAACCTAGAGCAAGTTCCTGCTTTCCCCTCAGCCTTTGCCTGTCTCTTCTTCCCACAGTGGCCACGCTGCCTCACAGTGCTTTTAAAACTCTGTGGTAATTGCTTGGTGTATGTTACTCCTTGTGGTCAGTGTTAAGCTAAATATCAGATGCTGGATCAGATAGGACTTTTCTCCTCCATCAGATTGGCAGGGACTGGTGGAACAAGCACAGGGCTTGTTCACCTCCACTTTTACTGAACAAATTCCTCACTGTTCCAAGGTCCTGAGGCGCTGGGGGAATGACCTTGTTCTCTGAAGCTCTCTTCCACTGGGGTATAGTTGTTTGTCTTCTGGCCTTTTCCTGCAGCATGTTGAGAACTGTTTTGTGGCTGGTGGAACAGAGGGAGATGTCATTGGCTGTGCTGGGGGGAGTGTCAGCTTGCTGTTCATTGTGCTTTTTTTTTCTGGTGCTGTTTTTTGTGCTTGAGCTGAATGGGCAAAGGCAAAGCTGAGATGGAGCGGGGCGCAGACTGGAGCTCATGCAGCTGGAGAAGGTTGGTGTCAGCCTTGTGTGGAGTTGGCCACCCCGCTGTGACGGGATTGCTGTGGCCCTGAAAGGCTTGCCTAGGGTTGGGAGAAGACAGAATGTTTGGGTGGGTCAAGAAATTACTGAAGGAAGAAGCATCTGATGCAGAAAGAAGTTACCTGATAGCACCCACAGTGAAAGAAAGAAGAATTTCCTGACTCCTGTTGTGGGTTGTTGTTTGGTTTTGTTTTTTTTTTTTTTTTTTTTCCCTTGAGGTTTTTGCTTTCTTTTGTCTGTGGTTTTCATGTTCAGGATAGAAGACAAAGTGGTAGATGCTGATCTTTTGTGTGTCTGGGGAATTTGTGATCTCTCAGCACAGACTGAAAAGGATGCTGTTGGCATGAAAGGGGATACAGGGTGTGACTTGACCAAGGGATGTGCAAGAGGGCATTTCTGCAGAGTATCATACCCACATATCTTCTCTGTCCGCCTCACTGATGTTCTCCCTGTCACCTGAGACTCCAGTTTATCCCATTGATTTAAAACATGCTGGAGGGATTTGGTGCTTGGCAGAGAGGTAAAACTTCTTTGCTCATTTTAGCTCTGTTGAAATGGATGTGTGTTATCATCATAGTTGACAGCCCAAGATTTGACATTTAAGTAGCTGGTTTTATTTCTTCTTTAAGGAACATGGTTGCTACAAGTGCTTGAAAACACTGCCCGGAGTGTTCTGAGCTCAGAGCTGGTGATAGAGATGAGGACTTTCTGTTGGCAATAAAAATAACGTCAAGGTGTGTGCTTGGAGGTCTCCAGAACAAATGACACAAGTTCAGGTTCCTGAGCTCTGTGGTTAGAATGAATCCTTGGTACCCACATTCTTCCACTGTAATTTTAGGGCCAGTTTTAAAGCAGAATGCCAATAAGTATTGCTTGATAAATTGATTTTTTTCCCCCTCTTAATTTCAAGCCTTAGAGGAGAGTGAGCATTTAGGTGACAGAAACACGTGTGTTTGTGGCACTGTATTTGTATTAATACAAATATGTAGAGGGTCATATAAGGAAGGAAATGTGAAAATTACCTGATGAATTGCCCTTAAAAATGAGAAGGAAATCATGGAACACAATAGCATGAGGATCAAATGGCTACTGATGAAAAAGAAAAAAGTTGATTGGTAGGTTATTGTCTTGAGTGAAGAATCAATTGAAGTAGAACTTCATAAATTCCAAAAAGAGCTTGTTACCAGTAAGTACTTTTAGCAGATTGGTTAAATCAGTGTCTTGCTAGAGCTATTTTCAGTTCTCTTTGTGTTCCCCTCTTCTGTAAATGCACTTCCCTTTATGAAGTTTGAGTTTAACAGAAGAAGGAATAGCTAGACAAACTTTTTATTTTATGCATTTTATGGAAATAAGTAAGGTCATGGAGATCCCAGTGTTTGACATGTAGCAGAAATCTTGGTTTTAAGTGCAATCCTGTATTTAGGCAATGGAATTTACTTCTGTTTACAGTGAGAGGGTTGTGTGCAGCCTAAATGTGACCAGTAAGTGGCCAAGTCACCTGAAGAGCAGAAAAGTTAAATTGAGTTGAGGCCAGGAAAGAAATATGGTTGTGGAGAAAAGAGATGAAAACAAGTGATAACTAGAAGTTATGGTGAAGCATTTCCTGAGCACTGAACTGATCCTTCCAAATCACAGTATCAGCAGAGCAGGGTGATGCCTGCCTTGAAAGCTCATGCAAATGGGAATTTCTGGTGGTGTGGGATACTCTAAAACAGAGGGGCATGGGGATCTCCTGGACTGATCTTTTCCTTCTTACAGAAATACTGTGGTACAACTTACTTCATCAATTATATTACTTCTCCATAGATCTTAATTAGTTCCTGCTGCTTTCAAATGCATCATCTTTTACAGAATTTTGTACAGGCACTCTTGATCTCAGCTGTGAAACTCCAAAATTCTTGTACAGGCAGCAGGGTGAGAGTCTCTCTGTGGAAGTGATTCAGATAATAAAAATTATTTATTATTTTCTTCTTAATAGGTGAAATTTATGTCCCTTGGAAGTTACTTGGCTATTAGCACAAGAAGCTGCATGGCCTCTGTGCTGTCTCATTCCTGATCAGAGCTATGGGACACAACTTCAGAGGAAATTCAGAGTTATAGAGAAATATGGGTATAGCTTCTCTCACCTTTTCTGAATAACCAAGGTTGCGTGGTTCATGTGCCTTTCTCTTTGCTCTCTTCTGATTCTTAGAAATACATGTAATATCCTTCTCACAAAAGCTGGTCTGTCATGATCCAAGAAGTGGTCTTTAGAGATAAAGCTGAAATAAATTCCACCAACAAGCTTTGGTTTTGTTTTGTTTTGTTTGGGGTTTTTCTTCAGTTGGTTGTTGTTTTTGTTGCTTTGGTTTGGGCTTGTTGTTGTTTTTTGTGGGGTAGTAGTGGTGTATAAATCCTTAAATGGTGATTTTATTCCAGGACTTTATTTTCTTTGTAATTACTCTTTGCTTTTTATTTTGGGAGTGTGCAAGTGACGGCACAAAACTTGTTTCTGTTATTTCTCACTCATAACATTCTGGCAATGTAAAGGTTCTTAAGCAGAAATCAGAATTTAGGTAGAGGACTAGGCTCACACTCTGATTTTAAATATGCAGTGAACAAGACTTGCACTGTCTGGTTCCCTGAGCTTCTTCATGAATGTTTAGTTGCATCTCTCTGAGTCTATTCTCTCTTCCCCTCCCCTCAGCTTAATTTATTGCCAGAACATTTCACCCTCCCACATACTCTTCCTCCCAGGTCAGTGCTGTGTGGCATAAAGTGAACAAATGTGTGCAGTCTTCACAATCTTTGTATGGCACCCTGCTTCGCCACCTTCCCACTTTTCAAGCTGTTGCCATTCATGGCTATGTGCAATCCTGCCACTCAGTCAGCTGGTGATTTTGAGTCCCGTTGAATTTTGGAAGGGATTGTGTTCCTAAATCTCCTAAATTCCACCCTTACGCTTATCTTAAGCATTTTAAAATAGCAATTTGCCTTATGTTGTTTGTTGGTGTTCTTTCGTGCAGCATTGCACCTTTACTTGGTTTTACAAATTTTTATCCAGAGGAGACTGCTGCTTTTCTGACATCCTTGGGGTTTTTTTTCTGTCATTCTTTGTAGAAATTTTCTTTTTATGGATGAATTCAGATAAAATTAAATAGCATTCCAAATATTTTCCTCTTAGTCTCTCTAGAACATTTCCTTGCAGATCCAGAATGTCCTATATTAATATTTAATTTCCTTTTTTCCCCTCACAGAGCGTTACTAAGCACTTTCTTTTATTTATACATTCCCTTTGGGATTTTTCCTTATCTCATGAGCCAACCATCTCTGTCCCCAGTTTCACTGTTCTTACAAACACTGGTCTCTTTTGACTGGTTGATGTTTCTATGTGATATACCAGGAGAGCCTGATGTCTTCACTTTTATCTCCCAGTGACTCCTCCTGGTCGTTGAGCTATTAAATTATTAAAATTCCGTAAAGTCAATAATGTCACTTTCCAGTGCACTCCAACAGCTGCTTTTCCTGAGCAATGTTCCTCCCTCCACCCCTATCCATCACTGTGCAGGCATGAAAGTGTTTATATTACATATGTCTGGTTCTGTCCACCCTATAAGGATAAATCAATGCTTTAATTTTCCCTCGTAATAAGTCCTTTTCCCTCGTTTCTCAGCTGTTGCTCATTGTCTCTTACTTAGATGTGTCTGGGTGAATTTCTGGCCTCTAGTTTTTGTGTTTAGGAGTCTTGTGGAAGTGTTTTGCTGTTGCATAGGATGTTCATTCATACCTCTGAAAAGACATAAAAACAACTGAAACATCACTGAATTTCTGTGTGAATTTATGTTTTCAGTTTGGGATCAGAAACTGCATTTTTTTCGCCTGGAAGTGATCCCAAAGTTTTGTTTTCGTTTAGGTATCTCAAACATGTTATATGCTGCACAGGATCCAATGAAACTTTGGATTTTCATTTTGCTTCAGTAGTGGGTTTTCATTGTATATTTTCTTTGTACATTTTTTCCCCAGTGTGTGACCCCGGGGTATGCAGGGAATCAAGCTGAATTTTCATGACTGTATTGCCTTGCTCTTTTGGCTGAGGTGGGAACTTCCAGATTTGTTGGCAGACTCATTTGTCCCAGTCTTTGGGACTGTACTCTGGATGAAGTTTTTGGGGTGACAGCATTCCTGACCAGGGATTTTAGTGTTTTAGGCATTCTGGAAATGCCCCTGGAGGGACAGGACACAGTGAGACTTGCTTGTGTGTTCTTACCAGAATGCAGCAGTAATTTAGATACAGCTGTGTTGATAAATCACCACATGGTCAATCATTTCTCCTGCCTTCCTGTCAACTTCTGGAATTTTGGGTATAAAAACGCTCTTCTATACTAAGGAAAGGCAATGCCTTTTAGATCCATAGGTGCTGGCAGGGGTTACATTATTTGTTGGCTTTGTTATTTGTCCTGTGCAGGTAATTTGTAGGTAGGTGCCATATGTAAAATCTCAAAATTGCGATTCCCATCATTGCCGCTGTTCTTTCCATTTTTAACTGCAGCAATCACTGTTAATTTTTGCCTCTTGACATGACTGTAGGTGTCCTTAATTTTATCACAGATGGTCCTCTGCTGTTATCTTGTTTCTGGAGTTGCGCTGTGAAGTCCTTCCATTCATTTTGAATAAAATTGGTCTTCACAAAGGAGTCTCAGTGTTTTGGGTGTGGGCTTTTTTTGTTTGTTTGATTGTTTCAAATGAGTCAGGGCTAAGTGCTCCATTTTCTTGCCTTTCACTGCATATATGAATGTGCTTTATTTTCTTGTGCTGCCTCAAGGCTGTTGAGTGGGGGAAAAAAAAGTGCCCTTTTTTCCTTAAAATGTAAATGGCACTTCCTGGTGTTTAATTTTTCTTAATTTCTCTTCCATTCATTTTTATTTGTTGCTGTTGTGTTGTACATGTAATTAATACAAATTTTCTTACATCTTCCTTTTGTTTATTTTAAATGTTTTCTGCTTTCTGATTTTGTCGGCTTTTAGGGCCCTTTTTGCTTGTTTCAGACTTGGATGGTTAAACCCTCTTCCTGCTCTAGGCCAAGATTGTTAACACTTTATCAGAGTGCACCCAGCCCTTTGTGCCTGGGGGTGCAGGAAAAAGAAGAGGTGGAACTTGAATTGTGTACAGCCTGACTCAGTTTTTGGGTCAGTTCTGAAGGAAAAGCTCTGCTCCTTTCCTCCTTCATCCTCCAGCCTGGCATCCCATTGTTGGGGCAACACCTCCAAAATGTGTCTGGAACATCAGCCCACTCTTCCAGCAGGAGCAGAGCAAGGAAAAATGCAGTTTTTAAAGCAGTGCTGTTGCTCTGTGACTCTGGATATGCATGCCCTGACCCTTCTTTAAGACACCGCATTAGTAAAAAATGAATTAAAAAAAAATATATCCAAAAGCTCACCCCCATCCACTGTTTCTCATTTGCTGGCAGTTTGCTCTGTGCTGTGTGCCAGAATGCATCTTTGGAGGCAGGCTCAGGTCATTTGCTGTCATTCCACTGCCTCTGCTGGTTTTGGAGTGGGCACGATGAAGGTGGGGCTCGCTGAACCCAGTGGAAAACTTCCCGTGCCTTCAGTCAACTCTGAGCTCTGTCCAGGGTGTTCCTGATGGAGCTGGGCTGCACCTTCATGCCAGGAGAGCTGTCTGGCAAGCTGGTTCGCAGACACCAACAGAAGCCCTATGCACATGTGTTAATCCTGAATGTTTTCCTTCAGGAAGTGCTAAATCTTGCGCTGCAGCAAGTTTGCAGCAAGTGTAATGAAAGACTTGGCAAGGGGAAAAGGCAAGGAGTACACTAGGCCGTGCATGCTGCCATTGTTCAAGGGTACAACTCACTGGGAAAACTCTTCAGATGGCTTTTTAAAATTTCTTTAAATGTCATAACACTTTTGAGTGAAATAAAGCAATATACTGAAAAACTGTGAGGTGACCAGTGTGAAAGGTAGAATTTTTTTCTGGCTATTCATGATGACAGGGAAAGCTACTTGATGTGCTTTTTTTCGTGTGTGTGTGTGTGTGTGTGTGTGTGTGTGTGTGTGAATGGACATGGAACTATCTGCTCCTGCAGTTTTCACAAACCAGATTCCACAGGCCTGTGTAAATAACCAATGGAAAGTCCAAAAGCTGGAATAATAGACACCAGATGATAGGAGGAGTAAAAACATCTGAAGTACAGTAGATCTTGCAGACAACAGCAGAACTTCCTTCTACTGAAAAGAATGGTTTTTAGACCTGTAGCTTTCTTAGCCATGGATATCTCTGGGACTTTGGCCAGGAACATTGGTGATGTGGTGGAAATTTTTAATCTTTTCTTCCTGAGGAAGGGAACAAGTGAGCCACAAAGTAGACTTCAATACCCTAAGAGTAATTTGACTAGTACACATTAAAAAAAAAAAATAAAAAAAAAACAGTTTCAAATGCTATGAACTTTCTTTATAGGCTGCCTTATCCTTGCCAGGAGATCTGTCTAGCGGTGTTTTGAGCTTTTAGAATCACTGAACCTGGTAGCCCAGCGAAGTGAGTCAGCAAATCCCATCTGAGCTCTCAAGGTTCTCTTCCAAGGGAGAGTGAACACACAGTTGCTGCCTTTGAAAGACAAGAGACTTCTGCAGAGGCTTCACAGTTCCTCAGGGCTGTCCTGTGCCACAGTAAAGGATGTGGGGAGCCTGCTTTGAACACAAGGGAAGGAAAGCCTTGACATTTAAACAGGTGGAGCTCGCTGTGAGCCCTCCTGGTGGGCAAACGTGCTGTGGAAGTGGTGGAAGCAAGGGGTGATAAACGCTGCGTTGTAATCCAGCCTCACTCAGCTCATGGGGCTTGGATAAGAAAAACAAAACCAAATTTCATTCATTTTACCAGAATCTTTCATGTAGCTGCCTTTCTTTTTGCCATGTACACCTGGTGGTGAAGCCAGGGAAGCATGGAGACATTTACTTGCTGTTTCTGTTTTATTTCGGGGTTTGGTTTGGTTTGTTTTTTTAATTTTCATTATTTTGTTGCTCATTTATTGGGCATGTATAACCCCCACCTGTGGTAGTGGGAAAAGAAAGCAAGTATTTTGCTCTTTTGAAGACAGGTGGAGAAGTCCCCACACTTAGTGTTGTATAGGCCTGTTTGCCTTTTGTTCCCCTATACTAATTGGTTGGAATGGATGGTGTTAAGTTCCCACAAATGTGTGTCTGTTAGGGAATTCTTATATATCTAGCCTTGGGGAATTCAGCTTTGGAAAATGAAGTACACATCAAAGCAGGAGGTGGCCGGTACAGTTTGTGTCCTGACTTCCCTCCCACCTCCCCCCTCCCCTCGCTTTTCTTCCCCCTTCTAGAAAGCTTAGGAAAAGAGCCTTTTGTCTTCTATTCAGGAAAATTGCACTGAAATTCATCTGTGCTTTATTCATCTGCTTTGATTTGTGCCATTCATGGGCAGCTGTGGGTTATGTAGAACAAAGCAGATGAATTCCTAACCTCCACATTCAAGCAGTGTGTTGGGAAAGGTTCAACACCACCCTCCCTCCCCCCACACTCCTTTTTTGGGGTATCCAACCAACATATTACAGCTTTCAGTTTCAGTACTGAGACAGCTCTGGACTCTGTTCCTCCACATGCCATTAAAATGGTGTGGCAGAGTTCTGCTGGCTTGTAGAAGGAATGTGTCTTTAGAGATCTCTTTTCTCAGTGTGGCCAAGCAGCAGTTTGAAAGTTTGCTTTACTGGATTTTATTATTAAACATCTTTTTTTCCAGTGATGCTTTAATTTCTAACAGCATCAGCCTAAGTAGGGAAGAGTATCCATTTATTTTTTCTTCTTTTTTTTTCTTTTTTTTTCCATATAGATAGATTATTTACATGTACCCCATGCCAGATCTTCACCTTGTGTGAACTGGCATATGATATTTGAGAGGATCTGGTCTGATTTATGTGCCAAATACATAAAACATTTGGCAATGTGATTAACAGGCTTTGCCTTCAAAAATTAGATGTCTTAAAATCAGGCTTCTTTTTAGACTACTTTAATTTAAATGTGTCACTCATTTTCTTCCTGAATCAGATCTAAAAAGAGTAATTCATATTTCTCACTTTATAAATTGTAGAATACACGTTAAATTAGATTAAGAAGTGCTTCACCTCTTAATCCCTTCAGAAAGCAGGATTAGTTTCATAACCAACAGCTTGATCAATCCCCTCCAAAAGCTGGTAGGTTCTGGAGCAGGCATCATCAGACCTTTTTTAGATTTGTTGATCCACCTGGAATAACAACTCTGCTCTGTTTCCCTGCAGACTCTTCATACTCGGAGCCTCCTGATGTTCAGCAGCAGTTGAACCATTACCAGTCTGCAGCTTTAGCCAGGAATAACAACAACATCAGCCCAATCCCACTTTCTGGGAGTGCTGCAGGAGTGGAAAAAGCGGAAGCCATCCTTAACTGTGAATTTTGTGAATTCTCTTCGGGTTACATTCAGAGCATCCGGCGCCACTACCGTGACAAGCACGGAGGGAAGAAGCTCTTCAAGTGCAAAGATTGTTCCTTTTATACAGGCTTCAAGTAAGTACCATGCAAAACAGATGAACTGAACACGTAAGGGGCTTTTTTTTTCAGCGCTTGAAAAGGCTTCTGAGGTCTTTGATGGCTCACAGGAACATGGCCACTGCTGACCAGGGAGAGCAGTGTAGGAAATGCCATGCCAGATCACAGCAGCATCCATGTAATCCATTTTCTTCTCTCCTACAACAGCCGGTACCATCTGCTGCAGACAACAAGTTGCAGTAGGTTTCAGAATCATGGAATTGTTTAGGATGGAAACGACCCTTACGATCATTGAGTTAATCATTAACCCAGCAGTGCCAAGCCCAACATTAAATCTTAGTGACACATCTGCACATCTTCTAAATCCCTCCAGGGGTGGTGACTCAGCCACTTCTCTGGGCAGCCTTTCCCCGTGCCTGACAACCCTTTCTGGGAAGAAATTTTTCCTTAAATCCAATCCTAATTTCCTCTGGTGCAACTTGAGGCCAACAGGTTCACAACATCCCAGTGGTCCACTTGGCACGATCCTTTTTGCAAAAGTCATAAACTCTCCATTTTTCCCCAAGTTCCAGACACATCTCTCTACGGGCACATAGAGTCAATCTGCTCTTGCACCATTAGGATTTTCTCCTTGGAGAACATCCAGTGTTCTGGATTCCTTTGTCCTCCAGGATGCCCTGCCAGGGAACTTTCTCAACCAGACCCTTAACCATGCCAAAGTCTGCCCTCTGGTAGTCCAGTGTGGCAGTTCTGCTGCACCTCTCTTTACTTCTCTGAGATTCTCTGAGAATCAAAAACTATCATTTCATAATCCCTTTGTCCTTAAGTGTGAAAATTTTCTCTGCAGAAATAATGTAATTTCCACATGCAACCAGCATGAAATGTGGGACAATCAAGTGTCCAGCGGTGACTGGGGAATTTATTTCACCTTACTGAAGAAACCCTTCTCATGTAATTTTATTTTCCCCACAGTCTTTCTAGGTTAAATGATAGAAAGATGCTATTCTCTAGCATATCAGATAGCATACAGAGACATTTCAGAAAATCCAATTATTTAAATTTAAAGGTTTGGTGCCTTGTGTGTTTGTTTGTGTGTGTGTGTCTGTCTGTGTTTTTAGCTTCTCTTCTGTAAGAAAAGAGAAAGAGGCACCTGTGCAGTTCACCATTTCCTCCTGATGTGCTGGGCCCTCAAGCATAACACCCTGAGCTGACTTTTGAGGCCTTAAACTTGTTAAGAGTGACAGTAAACAGTAGGACTGGATCAAGGGAAGGAGTTCTGTTGAAGAAAATGCTGAGCACAAACCTGAGAGAATCCACATGTGAACAGCCTCTAGTTACATGTCTCTACCCTTTTTTGCTCCATCTCCCTGTTAAAATTAGCTGCTTATGTTTAGTATCCTGATTGCTCTCTGTCTTAAATACTACCAAAAATTTACAGGTCCAATCTGTCTGTGTCTTGCAAGTGCCATTTTCTTTCACCTTGATATTTATGAAATAAATCAGGAAGCATTTAAACATGTCCATAGCAGCATATTTTTTGTCTTAAAAAAGGGGAGGAGGAGGCAAAAACAAAAATCCCCAAATACATGCCAATCCCCTCTTCAAGCCACCCTAGAAACTTCAAAGCATGACAGCAGTGACCAAAGTTGATAGAAATATACCTGCAGAATTCAGTGTTTGCTAGATTTGGGTCCAAAGCCTCTTTTTACTCTAGTTCAATGTGTCAAGCCCCTTAGCTTTTGCAAGGTTTATCACTGCTTTAGGAAAAGGTACCCAGTGGTCCAAGTTTAGGGACAGCTCTGGTTTCAGTAGTTGGGCTTGTTGTTAGATGGATGTACAGTTAATTTCTTCTGTTATGCATATCTCTTGCAACTTTTGAGTGTGCAGCCAGTGTAATGCCAGCATGAAATTTTTGGTTCAGAAGTACTATGAAGTATTCATTCATTCTTCCACACTAATAAATACAGTATTCTAAGTCCTGGGTTTTCAGATCATTTCAGCTGATGATGTAGAAGTTAAACCACTCAGTGCCAAACTCACTATATGAACACAAATCCCTTTGGTGGCCACAATCTAAGCAGGTTATCTGGTTAGATCAAGATGGTTAAGGATGTTTACTGCCTGAAATAAGTTTGTCCTCCCCTCTGCAAGTCCAGAACAGTTGACAGATTTTGTTCAACCTGCTAAAAATTTAACCTTCACCGGAGAAAGTGCACTGAACGTTTCAGCCTGAAGACAGATAATGAGCATAAAGGATGGGAATTCTTTTGCTATCTTAACTATAGCAATGTGACTGTAATGGAGCAGCCCATGCAGCAAAATATCTTGTCACGACGAGTGTTTGTTGCTTTGAGGCTATGAGCCTGCAGATTCCTCTGCTCATGTGTCGCTCATGTGAGCAGCCCCTCTGCGGGGCCATGCGGACAGGGCTGAGTGGCATCTGCACCTTTTTACACCACACATCCCATATAGAGAGCTGTGGCACATCACTGCTCCCCTCCTGACTGCTGCCATTGTCTCCCCTCCTCTCTCACAGATCTGCTTTTACTATGCACGTGGAGGCCGGGCATTCGGCAGTCCCCGAGGAAGGACCCAAAGACCTTCGCTGCCCTCTCTGTCTCTACCACACCAAATACAAACGCAACATGATTGACCACATAGTTCTGCACAGAGGTAACAGTGTCCGTGTCCGTGTCTGTGTCCAGTGAGGGGAGTGCTGGACAGGGCCCTGGTCTGGTTCCATTCAGCATTTCAGACTGGTTTCATTAAATTTTTCCTCTCTCTGTGCATGAGGACAGACATGTCGAAGGAGTCACTAGCCCTTGATTGTCTTTTTGTTTCATTTCTATGAGTTGCATCTGATTTATTTCCTGTAAAATTCGAAGTTTGCCAGTGCTTATTTGGGGCAGATTTGGGATAGATTTTAAGTTTTTCCTCAAGGGAGGTGAAAAGCCATCAAACACCTGTTTAGAAAGAGTTGCCCTAATTTGCAGCTTTGATCTAGGCCAGAGTTGTGCCCCACCAATGTCCTTGTTATCTTAAAGGCCTTGTTATCATAAAGTCACCCAAAAGGTTTATCAGCTAACCATAGAGGCCTCAAAATATCCCTTGATAAATTCCTTGAGTATTTTCTCCTCTGTGTTCTTAGGTACAAAATAATTATCTCATTTTTTGCTTTACTGTAAGACTCCTTTTCTGTCTATACCTCTCCATTTTTAAAATTTTGGTTTTTTAGCCTTCTACAAGTGGGAGTAGGGATTTCTATATTCTATTAACTGTGGGCTTAGTAGCTCAGAAGAGACAGCAGTTTGGGCTCTCTGGGCTGGGATTCCTGCCCACAGCTATCACACTTGATGCTTGTGGATGGTCTGTTGGCTGCCGAAATCCAAACCCATGTGTTGGGATGGCACTCTGCCTGCGTGCAGGTTGGGCAGAGATTCACAGTGGGGTACTGGTGGTGAGCAAACACAGGTTTTGCATGCCATCTTTTTCCTGGAGGAGATTCTGGTGTGACAAGTGCTGTCGTAATTCCTTGTAGTATACCACTTCTCAGTGTGCTGGTAGCTTGAAGTCCTTCTTGTACAAGCGCAGTGAGCTTGCCAGAATTCAGATTTCTTTCTGCTAGCGGGGCTGCTCTGAGGGAACATCTGGGGAAATGACCTGTCAGTGATTCAGAAAGCACGTTACAAAGCTGACATATTTGGTTGCAAGGGTTTGGCCGATGCTTTGGCTTTTACTTCCTGTCTTTGAAGGTGTTGCTGTGTCAGATTTTGCCTGGTTTTCTCCATTTTGTGGCCATGCCAGGCCTCCAGTAGACAATGCCAGACCTTTAAAACAGAGGGAACTGGATGGTTTTAGGATATTTTCCATCATGCATTGGTTTGGTATTGGGAATGTCCTGTTGCAGAAGTGGAAGAGCACTTCATTAGGTCAAGCAGCTCTACTGCTTGTGCAGAGCTGCTTCTGACCAGTTGAAAGGAGGTTGTCACCTCCTGGGTGAGTGAAACTCTGGGTCTTTTCTTCTGTAGGACTTGCTTCAGTTGCACAAACCATCCTCAAAGAGTTTTTGCTGCTGAAACAAACCTCATGGCAGAAGGACATAATGGTTATACACCGCAGAGCTGGGGGGAGGAAAAAACAGAGTAAAGTAAGTTTAAATGGGATTATAGCTGGTAAAGAGTCTCAGAAGCCATAAAAGGGTTTTGTTTAACATCACGTATCCAGGGTTCCTACTTAGAGTGATTTCTGATGCATATATCCAGCTAAAAAACAGCCCTCTGCTGTTGTGTTTAATTGTGTGGCAGCTGAAGCAGATGGTTTTGACAAGATTTAATGTGCTCTGAAAAAGAGGCTGAGGGATAGTCAATGTAGTTTGAGATAGCCTTCCTGTTTTATGGCCACTGCACTGGCAAAGCAAGGGCATAACCCTGAGCTATGGCCCAAGAAAATTAGTTTTGAGGTAGATGGAGTGGTGCAGTATGTAAAATCAGGAGTGAAGGATTCGATCCATTCATAGTTAATGTTCCTTTTGTGCAAAAGGCATGTTTACAGATGCATGACTCTTACATTACTTCCAAGTTGCTGCACCCCTAATCCTTGGTGAAACAGCATGTGCTTGAAATGGAGAATATATTTGCCTCCTAATGAGTGGCTACAGAGGCTGAATTTCACAGGGTGAAAGCAGTATCAGCTAGAAGCTTGAATGCCTAGTGAGGGGGAAAAAAAAAATAAGGCAAGGAATTTGCTTTCCATTAAGAAGGAGGGGTTCCAAGAGCTTCTCTCATGTACCACCTGCCCCTGACCAGTGCCAGGGCAGTTCAACCTGTCTCCTGTGGGTACAGATGGAGCACAGACTCTTTACAGGTGTCCTGTCCCAGGGGGCTGACACAGCCAGAGGCTGCTGCAGGTCGTTGAGGAGAAGTTTGGCTCTCTAGTTCTTCCTGGTCTTTATGACAGGCAAGAGGAGATGGGGAATTCCTGATCTGGCAGCATGTTAGCCTTTAATTTATGCTGGACAATACAATTAGTGTGTTACAGAATCAGTTAGATTGGAAAAGAGCTCTGAGACCATCAAGTCCAACCTGTGACCAATCCCCACCATGTCCCCATCCCAGAGCATTGAGTGCCACCTCCAGGTGCTCCTTGGACACCTCCAGGCATGGGGACTCCAAACCTCCCTGGGCAGCCCCTTCCAATACCTGACCACCTTTTATCCTGATGTTATCCTTTCCAGCAGCATTCCCCTCATGCATTTTATAGTATATTGGTGTTTTTCCAGGACTGAATCCAACTTACCAAGTTCACTGTTGGCTATGCTTTTAAATCCTTGGGTGATTTTTTTTCTTATCCTTTCTTTAAAGAACTAGTGATTTTCTTTTTCCATGTAAGAGAATTAACACCCATATGTTTTGAATAGTAACCTTTAAGATAAATTTTCAAATTTACCCACCTCCCCAGAGGTTTCCTTGCTACAGATCCTGGTTCCTTGCACATGCTTTTTTCTGGCATTCTCCATTGTACATACAACTTCACAGACACATACAGAACCTTTGTGCAGTGCTTACTTTTGACTACTGGAATCCAAATGCTACTTGTTATGTGAGTGTAGTTTGGATTTCCAGGCAAAAAATGTGTATTTTCAGAACCCAGGATGACCAAATAATTGGTCTGTGTCTAGATAGTAGGACTGCTTTGTTTTTTTTTTTTTTTTGGTTTACCTTTGAGGGAAGGAATTGAGTTATATATGCTTTGATGTGTTGCTGAGCAAAGATTTCTCCTTGCAACTAAGGACTAATAGAGTCCTGAGTTCTCTTGTGCCTTTAGCAAAAAAAGTATGTCTGCTTTGAGTTATAGTACTGAGAATAGTTAGTCATTAATGTCCTTTCAGTTAATTCCCTGACACAATTAGCCTGAATATTCCAGCCTAGTGGAAGGATTGGATTTCTTAAACCAAGATGATGCCTTTGTTAGGTGTTTATTCTGTTGTTAATTTTTTAATTACCACTCTCGCACAAGTCTCAGGACATCTTTTTGTGAGGTGTCTACAGTAGTCTTTGATTAGACACAGCTGAGCTTTGAAGAAGTCTCACGGGGGTAAGGAAGCTACCTCTTCAATTTTTGTATGGGGCTTTATGGTTTGCTGCAGTTTTGTTGGTTGTCCAGACATGCTAAGTGCATTCTAAATGAGTAATTAAATAAACAGGGCTTTGCAGGGGCAAGCTGGAGGTGAGAGCATCACCTTAAGAATTGCAACATTCCAGGTCCAGGTAGCCCTGCAAGTTCCAAAATCATAGCTTGGAGGAAGCTCACTGACATATGTCTTGTAAAAGTTGACACTGAATACATCTTGTAAAAGTTTTAAATCATTCCCTGAAATTGAAATCTTCCAATCTAGAGTTGATATTTTTGTCTGTTTTGCTCTTCTCTTACTGTGCTGCCTTTGATTTGGGGACTGTGTGTGTGGTTGTGAGGTTAATAGGTTTTGTTCATATGAATAAGAGAATGCTGCTTTACTTCAGGCTGGTAGATTTAAAGATTTTTATACCATCGCATGTTTTAGTGTTTTTAATCTCTGCCCAGTGTTAGAGGAAAAGTGAATGTTAAGATATTTTAATTAGCATTTCTGTTTCTGAAAACTTCACTTGGCTTTTTCACTTTTGAAACCGGCTGTGTCACTTACTTCTGAAAGTCCAAAAGCACGCAGCTGCAGCAACCTTGTAAAAAGTTTCTCGGGTGGTCTCAACAGCACAGCTTTGAATTCTGCTGTGTCTTAAACCCTATTCTCCCCTCCCGTGTTTCCACCCTGAATGGCCACTATTTGGTTTCTTAATAGCTAGAGAAGCTGTTGTTGGTGTAGAAAAGAATGCTAAGTCTAATTTTCTTTTTTTGGGGGGGAAAAACTTCAAAAAGAGGAACTTATGACATAGATAAGTTTTGTGCTTAGGGGGAAGCTAGGCAGGATGGAATATTTTGTTGAGCTGTAGAAAAAAAGTCTTGCTGCAAAGGGAGTATGTGTTTCTGTAGTTGTCTTTGGATGTAATTTTACCCTCCTCACTAGAAGAAAGGCCCCGTTGGCTCAGATCCATGTGTGCACTGCCACGTCTCACATTCCTTCAGCCTTCATGTCTACCATAAGAGATTCAGGCCTCTTTTTTTTCTCCTGTCTTTGGGGATGATGAGCCTGGATGAGGAGGATCAAAAAACCCTCCTTTAGGCAGTGCATAAGGAGGAACAGTGCTAAGTTTCAAGTGTTCTAGCTCAAAATGCCAGTTTGGGTAACAAATGCCTTAATGAAGACCTGCTGGTGACCCTCAGCTGAACGGTCAGATTTGGGGTTTCTCTGGTGTGCACAGCATGGAGGGAACCATAGTGGATGAGTGTTGAGGCACATCAGATTCTGGCTGTGTCAAATGACCGAAATTAATTGCTGCTCTGTTAAATATCACTGCTTTGTTAGAGGGAGTGCAGAGTTTAAAAACTCAGCAAGAGCATTTCCAGTACATCATGCGCGCAGAGTTTGGGCTTCCTGAAAGCCCTGGATACATAAGGAAGTTTCTGCTGTTGGCTGAACTTGCAAGGCCTTTTTCCAGGGAGAAGTGCTGCCTTGCTCACCTTCTCAGTCCCCAGAGGGCCGGTTTGGGGGTGGTGGTGAGAACACCAGCTCCAATTTATGCAGAGCCAGCAGTGTGTGATGCTTTGGGAAGCACACCCTGCAGCTCCCCTGTTTATTACTTCTCTAGAAGTTCCCGGCTGCTGTCAAGTACTGAACAAAACCACGCTTCTGGTCTTGGCTGATTTATGGCTGGTTTTGTGTTCCTAGGCCTTGCTCCTCTGACTCATAGATGGAGTCTCACTTGGCCCAAAACATTCCATCCCCATCCTCTTCACCCCATCACCAGTCACAGAGGACACCTGCATTTGTGGCTTTTGGAGATTAACCCTGCCCTGTCACGCAGGATTGTTTTCCTGGTGTTGTTAAGTGAATGTTGTGCTGTCCCCACAGAGGAGAGGGTCGTTCCCATTGAAGTCTGCCGTTCCAAGCTGTCCAAGTACCTGCAGGGAGTCGTTTTCCGCTGCGACAAGTGTACCTTTACCTGCTCCAGTGATGAGAGCTTGCAGCAGCACATAGAGAAGCACAATGAACTGAAACCGTACAAATGCCAGCTCTGCTACTATGAGACCAAACACACAGAGGAGCTGGACGCTCACCTTCGAGATGAGCACAAGGTAAGACCCAATTAGCTTTAATTTGTGGCAGTCTAGTCTTTGCAAATACTGAATTGGTGTATTTGCATGTCTGACTAGCCAGCTTGACAAGGGGTTATTTTTGACTCTCCCTCCCCAAATCTGAAAACTAATCCCATGTTGTGTTTCGCTTTCTCATTTTTCTCTTAATTTATCTTTTTTTGTTGTTGTTGTTTCTTCAGAAACTGAAAAATAATCATTTCTGAAGATGTTCAGATTGATCAGAATTGGCAAACTGCTGCATGCAGAGTGTGATTATCTGGAAAAGGCTCTTGTGTATGCTGGGTTTATCTAAAGGGGGGTGGGAAAAGAGTTGTGGAACAATAGCAAGGCAGTGTGATTCAGACTAAAAGGTAGGGGATTCCAAACACAGGATTACTCTGGTAACTTCAGCAGCAGGACATGCCACGCATATTTTAATAACAAAGAGGTCTATACATCCCCTTTTACCTTTAACAAGGGAAAGATAAACAGCAAGTCTGACCAGGTCCTCAGTTAAAACCACTTTGGAGTTTTTGTGGATTACCTGAGAGCATATCTTGTCCAATCTTTAAAGGCTTTCCGAAGACTGCTAGCTTTGAATTTCCGTAGCTGAGAAATGTTTAAGTTCTAGAACTGAGATGTGTTTTGGAATATTTCCTGGAGTGCTTCCTTGGCAGGTTTCCAGGGGGGGGCAGCTATATGCCTTCCCCTCTTGGAGCTTAGCTGCCCAAGGTCCTCACTAAAAGCTTCATTGACTGAATGACTTTTCCTTAAAGCCAAATATATATGGAAGGTATTAGCAGCAGAAGTTAAAGAAAAGAAAAAACCAACAATTTTCATGCTCAAAAAATATTTGGCCATCTTATAAAACCAAACTTAGTTAATTTATGTTGACATGCTAGGCTCCTCTGCCATCCTTGTTACTTCTGGAGAGTCTTCTGCGATTCAAATGGTACAGAAGGAGTTCCACACCTGGTCATCACAGCAAGGTGCCTGCTGTATCCAGGAGGAACTGTTGCTTGGGTTTTTTGACACAGTGCATCAGGCTGGGAAGATTATTATTCCCTTAACTTAGCTCTCCCTTCTGATCTGGACCTGCAGTGGTGGTGCTGGTAGTTTAAGGCATCGCTTCCCCTTTTTTGGTGGGTAAATTGTACCTCTCCAATCTGTGTCTTAAGTTCTGGGCTCAGATACTACCCGGTTGTATATTGCACCTCAAAAAGAGTTCCTTTTCATGAGCTGAGTTGAATCAAGTGCCTTGTGTGTGGTCTTGTTTGTTTAAACCTCTGTGGTTGATGTGTTAAGTTAAAGAACCTCATCACAACTGTCTGTAACCCAGTACTAGGAATTTTCGCACCTCCATATTCAAGATACTTTGCTATTTGTATGTATCCTACAGCCTGCTTCACATCCTCTTTGGGATCATTCACGTTTCCTTTCCCACAGAGGGGTAAGGAGCAGTCAGTGGGCGTTGATATTTCATTCAGCCTCTTGCAGGACATGTATACTGCACTCGCTGCTCCGTCTCCATCCCCTCTGCCTGCGTGACTCAGTGCCTGTGCTGCTGGAGGGCTGTCTCTCTGCATGAAAGATGAATCCAAAACCCTTCCCAGCAGTGATCAATGAGCTCAGAGGGCACTTGTCATGCAGGAAGTGTTAGCCTTAGTGTCTGGTCACGCTCCACGCTCTCCGCCTCCACTGTAAATCTGGGCTGCTGCTCCGCTGTTCCTCTTGGATGTGGAGCAGTTCCTGACTCCTTTGCCCTGAGCTGCTCTTTTCATACTGCTGCTGTGAGCTGTTAAGTAGCTGGTGCATTTCACCCCAGGGTTAGCTGAATTTGACTGCTGGGTGAAGTGTTCCCATTATAGGCTGTGTATCAGTTTGCAAAGCACTTTGCAGCGCGGGCGTAATGAAAATTAATCTGTTATTAATGAGTGAGAGAGTATGTGCCACACAGCAGCCATGTGCTTAGTGAAAAAAAGAACCATCCTTTCATGAATAAAGCTGAATGAACCCGTCACAGAGAGTTTCCCCTCAGCATGGATGTGTGGTAATAGTGTTTGATCACAGCAGTTGAATAATGCCATAAAAATGAGGATATGACTTGATGTTTTACATTTCTTGGATGAAGAAATGAAGGGAGTTTACCCAATCCCATTAACTACCAAAAAACAGAAATGAGAAATGCAGAATAAACAGCAATGGAAGAATCATTGCCCCTGGAAATAAATGAGTGTTAATTTGATTATGGGGACTGCATGTCACCTCGAGTTGAGCAGGCTTTGGGGTGTAATCGGTTTTGTTTTGCATTTGTGGCCATTTTTCTGGCTGGTTGGTGATTGTGCTGACTGCTAACAGAAGTGTTTCTTTCAAAGGTGAGTCGTAATTTTGAGCTGGTTGGACGGGTTAACTTGGACCAGTTGGAACAAATGAAAGGGAAAACAGAGAGCTCTAGCAGTGATGAAGAAGAAAAAGAAGAAGAGTTAAGCCCCAAGGTTCAAGAGAGAGGTCAGTGCAGCTCTTTGATGTGTTTGGGGGGTTCTTATTGGATTTTTTTGGGGCACTGCAACCTGCCTCACCAGTTCAACCATGCCAGGTCAGCTGTTGAGTGGACAGCACATATTCTGCAGAAATAGTAACAGAATGTTACTGAATTTCCTGAAGACACATCTCCTGTGGGAATCTCATGTTTCTAATCCTCCTTACAAGTTTTTTTTATCTGTTCAGAGAGAATATGCACTATGAGAAAGCACAGATAGCATCTGTGACTAATCTGCCTGTTCAGATAGCATCTATAAGGTCTTGGAAACCTAAGTAAGTGTATTGTAGTGGCCTGTCAGATTTTTTGTATTTTGGTAACCAGTTTCCAGCTTTCACTTGGCATTGTCCAAGTGGGGGGTGAAGGCTGCTTTACAGGCTGTTATTTACCTCTCTGCCCAGCATTCTTTGTCAGACAGTCAGTCCTTTCTGCATTTGCTGCAGTTGGCAGCTCCAGAGCCAGGGTACATCCATGCCCACCTGTCTGTACCATTTTATATTTAAATATATGCCTAGGTTTGTATTGAAGAATAATCCCACTGACTTCAACAGAGCTAGGCCACATACTTCTGGTTTGGTTGAATTTAGATCAGCAGAGAACAAGTTCTCTGAAAATTAAGTTTCCTTTCCAACAACCTTCTCCCATGAAAGGCAAGTTATTCCCGTATCTGGTGTAACTGTATTTTGTCTGGTGCAACAATGCATCATATAACTCTTTATTTAATATACTTAGTCCCCTCATGGTTTGAAGGACAGGCCCCCCAATTCTTGATGCTGAAAACTCCACTTAGCCAGGTTCTGTGTACTTCAGCTAAAGGTACACCACCATGTTCAGTGAACATTTTCCTCCTGATTTTTTAGCTTTCAAACTCACTCAAGAGCTTTTCACAAAAAAAAAAAAAAAAAAGTGTCTGTGTACATGTTTTCAGGCATTGAAAAATTCCCATTTTTGGATTCACAGGTAGTTTACAGAGCTAGAGGGGTTCAGATCATGCTTCTTTCCTTTTAATAGCAAGACCCCAGCATCTTGGATTTTATTTTGTGTCCCTGCAGCGTGAATTCCGTTTGTGCTTATCAGCAGCAGTTAGTGATGGCTTTTAACTTAAATGACAATGCAAGCCAAATGGATAGGAAACCATTTATGTTTTAATGAAAAATACCCTGCACAAGGTCTTAGAGGTAGAGCAGCAGAAAAATCAGAGGAGCGATATCAGTTCCCCGTGCATCTCAGAGTTCAGCATTCCTCAGGGACAGCTCCAACCCTCTTGGCTTCGTGGCTGGAACAACAATTGTGTCATGATTTGACTAAAGCACCAGCTCACCTCAACTGCAGATGCAGCAGGCTGATTAATGTCGTGTGTAGACCCACAGCTAGCAGGGGGTGATGAGTCAGGCTGTCCTTGTGAGGATTACCTTAGCATTACACACAGACACAGGTGCTGAGGTGACCTTGGAGGCTGTGGTGCACAGACCAAGGAGAAAAAAGTGCTCTCTGCCAAGCCTCACAAATCCCTGTGAATGTGCCAGTGGGGGGCAGCCCAAGGTGAAGTTCATTGTTTAGATTGGCTTTAGGTTACACCCTGGAAGTATAAAACCATCACCTTCCATGCTGGAGTATACATGTGCAAGGGTTAATAGATGTGTTATCCTCATGTTTCAGAGTTAAGCAAGGCAGCGTTTTGATGATTCTGTACGTTTTTTTTTTTTACCTGTGTCTCTTGTTTTCTTTAATTGGTGACTGGCTAAAATCATTTCTGCATGTTTCTTTGGATGACCAGCCAAAAAAAATTAGGCATATTTTCAGGTTTGCTTTGCAGGATTTCTTTCTTCCTTGGCCTGTAGGGTTGATATTTCACCATTGGTTTTATTAAGGTTTTTAGTCCTTTTCAGTCTCTTAACCATTTGTAATAGATTATAGTAAAATAGGTAGAAAATGCAGAAAACACTTATGCCTACTACAACAAGGATATTAGAAAAGATCCAGTTGTACTGATTGCGTTTTTCTAGGTAAGTTGTGTGAATTACCACTGTTAAGGTGCAAGATTTTTTAAAAATGTCCCAGTGAGACAGGAACTGAAGGATGCTAAGTGGCAACTCCCTAGGCATTTTCAGAAGATACTTCTGACACAGAAATGGTTTGCCCTGGTAGCAGAGAGCCAGCCAGACCTGTGGTTTCAAACAGAGCCTGTCACAGTGGCTAACACTGCCACAGCTTTCAAACCACATCAAACTGTGCAGTCCTGGGTGCTGCTGGGGTGCATCTGGCAAATCTAACTTTTGTGGTGTTAGCCGGAAGTGGGATTTGCTGAAAGTGCCTCTGTATGCTCCAAGTGTCTGTCTGAGGTCTGTGACTTTGGGAGAATCAGGATTTTTTCCCTGAATTCATCACTTTGACTTGAGCTGCTCTGTACAGTAGTGAAGGTGCAAATAAGAACTTGAGGCTTCTTCAGATGGGCTACTGGACCAAACAAAGGCCATTGTCCATGTGGGCAGGCAGAGCTGAACTGCACTCTTGGATGGGAAAGGAAGTGAGTAATTTACTTGTGGTAAAGGATATAGTATAAAAGGAGATGTGTGGGGAAAAATGAAGTGTCTGGCATAGACCATGCCAAGAACAGCTTTCCCAGGTAGAACTGTGTCGCAGAGGGGCTGTTACTGATCCTTATGTCTTGGTCTCAGCAGATCAAGAGGTTTTTTTTCCATAATGGGCAAAAATTAAATGTACATGAGTTCATGTACATGTTCACATGTGTGGCAGAGCAAAACCACAGAGAGGTCGGGTGTGTGTGCAATCTGTTATTTCTCCTCTGCAGTACCCAGAGCAGCTTCTGATAATCCTCCAGGGAAGCAGCCCAAATTCACATGCCTAGAGGCAAAACTTACTGGGGAGCAGGATGAACAAGATAGTGTTGTCTGAAGAGGCAGTGGATTTACTAGAGTAACACTTGCTAAACTTCATGGGACTTACAGGTATAAATTAAGGACTGGCTTGGGTTGGAAGAGCCCTTTAAAGAGCGTCCAGTCCCACCCCCTGCCATGGGCAGGGTCACCTTCCACTATACCAGGTCGTTCTATACTCCTATACAGAACATCAGCAGCATTTGCCTCCAGCACTATTACCCTCTAAAAATATTTATCTCTGTGTCATGACTAGTCTGTGTGTTGCAGTGTGTTTATACATTTCTGCCATGCTTAAGGTGTCAAAAATCCAGATTTAAACTGAGCTGATGGCATTTGCTGCTTGCATTCTGGTGTTCCCCAACACAGCAGCTTTATGATGTTTAACCACATAATAAATAAGCCCTCAACAATAAGAAATACAAAGTAGATTTTTTTTTCCTTTCACATGAAGAGGCCAAAAAATTGTGTCAAGAACCATTCCATGTAAAACTGAAGTAAAGGTTAACTCTTGAGAAGTGTGTCAGAAAAATGCATTTGCAGAACTTAAGTGTGGGTAATAGGGAATGTGTGAGCAATTTTGAGTTCACAGACTGATCCTGAACAGAGTAAGTCTGAGAGTGAAGAAATCAAGTGAGCAGAGATCAGAATCAAAATTAAGCAAAATCCCTTTTCTTTTATTATGTAGTTCAGGAGGAGTCAGAAAGACATTCTGTTGATTTCTTGCTTAAGATAATCCCTGCTAAGGAATTAATGCTCTGAGCAGATGGTGCTGTCTCATTTCCAGCAAAAGAATCAAGTGAGATAGTTCATGCAATTATTTTCAATGGCTTGTGCGGTGATCTTCTCAATTTGTGAGAAAATCTTTCATCTTTTGTCAGAGCAGGCTGTGTTTACATGGAGCTGGGCTTTCAGGAATGTTATTCCCTGAGCTGCCAGTGACTTAGAAGGTGCTTGACACTTCTGCAAATGAGGCCCCAAGCACTTCTTATAAAAGATTAGGATGAGCATGAAACACCTATGCAGTTAGGATGCAGGACTTAATCCATGAGGCTTCATGATCTGTTACAAGAATTGCATGTTAAGTCCGTGTGTTTCCTAAAATTTATACTACCAGTTCCAAAATTATAGATGGACTTGGGTGGGGATTTTGATTTTGCTTTCAAGCCACTTCAGTCCTAAACTTTGCAGTTTAGGCTTAGAATTTAAATTCCAGTCTCTTCATTTGTTGAAATAGAGGAGCAAGGACTAGTAACTTGTTACCCTTACTTGCTGAGATGCTTTAAGACCTAGGGTGGGTTGTGTCTTTTGCAGTGTCACTTTTCTTTTCAGCAGCTGCATTTTCCCAGTTATTTGACAAGAAAGTCCTTTTGCTTCTCTGGAATGAGAGGTGCAGCAGAGAGGACTGGAGTAGGATCACTGTGGTCCCTTCTTGCCCTGGCATTTCTGAGCTCACGGGCTGTGCTGTCTTTTTCCAGATCCCATGATGTTTCCTGACAGCAGTGCTCCAGAGAAACGCTTTCCGTGCGAGTTCTGCGGCCGGTCCTTCACCGAGGGCTCCGAGTGGGAGCGGCACGTGCTGAGGCATGGCATGTAGGTTGGTTTGTGTTCCCTTGCCTAGCAGCCAAAGGTGTCAGTAGATCTCATTGTATTCCCCCCACCCCATCCCTGCCCTCCAAAAACGCTGCAGTAAATGCAAACACAGTTCTGTGAAGACCAAATTTGTCTTTGGATAGTCATCTAATGTCTCTGCATCCTTTTTGACTCTGCTGCCCAGGCTGGCTGTAAACTGCAGGGTTTAACTGTGATTCTAAAACTTAAGATTGTCCCTAGGTGAATGCCTTTTGGCCAGGATTAACTTCCCCTAAGTGTGCTGTTGATTTTTTTAAAAAATGTTCCTCTCTACGGCAGTTTGCACACTGTGGGATGATACACATCACAGATAGGAATCTCTGGAGCAATCTGTTTCCTTCTTTTGATGTAGATGTCATTGGTAGCAGGGACCTCTTTTCTAGCCAGAGTTTGTTCAAAGAGTAGATTTCACTCAAGGCTACTGACATGTGGGAAGCATCTGAATACAGTATTGTGTGTTAAGTGTGATGGGATAAGAAAAAATAACTTCTCTTACCCTTAAGAGAATGTAAGTATGAACATAAGTACTTGAAATGCTGCAACTATGAAAAGTTTTCTTGGATTTTATTAACTCTTTGGGAAAAGCACTCCTTTCCTGTGCCTTTGCTTGGTGCCTCCTAAGTCTTGTTAGAGGGGACCGGGGAGGTGGGAATAAACTTCAAGTGTCACAGTTTGAGTCCTCCCTTCTGATCCCAAATCTGTCCCAGCGCAGAGCAAACAAAGATTCGGTTTCAGGGCTAGAATGTCCCACCAGTAACTTCATTCCTCCGCCTCTCCTCTGGAGCCGGTGGCGTGGTGTGGCTGCCTTTTTGGAGAGTGGTCAGCTGCTGTCCCTCATATGACAGCATATGGCACGGGCTGGCTTTGCTGTGCCCCGTGCCCGACCGTCTGTGCTTCCCGCAGGGCGCTGAGTGAGAGCAAGCACAGGAGCAGCGGTGAGGACAGCCAGCCCAAGGAGGACATGGAGGAAACAGCCAGCACGCTGCCAGAAGAGAAGGAAGGCATCGAGACCATGGTGGTGGACTATTCCCACGGCGGGGAAACAGCCATCAGCATGGTGGCTGCTGACCAACCTCTCCTAGACACCCCGGAGGCCAAAAACGAATAAGAATAAGCGTTTGGTGTGGTTCTAATCGACAGTACTTGAACACAGTGATGAGCGGGGCGGGGCGGGCAGGGAGGGCAGAAGGAAGAAATAAAGCTGCTTTTAGGACTGAATGATCTATTTTCAAAGCACTGGTACCTGTGTGAGTGTGTGTATATTAAAAGTTATTTATGTGATGGAATAAGTGGCTCCATTACATCACTGCATCTTTGTTTTCCTCCTGGATCTGACAATGGGAAGTTACGTTCATCTTTGGACTAATGAAGCAACTCCCCGTGTTTTTCCTACATTTCACATCGTGCTTTGCAGTGGAGACTTCGATTGTTTTATGAGTGGAAGCGTCGTGAGCGTGGAAGAAGTGGTAGGGGGACAACTTTTGGACGCACAAGTTTGTGTGCGTTTTTCTAGTTTTAATACGTAACGCTTTTCCAGACTGAAAGCAACTGCTTTAGAAAAGAAAAAAAAAAAAAAAAAGAGAAAAAAAACAAAACCACAGGGAAAGAAAAAAAAAAAAAAAAGGAAAACAGAAAAAAAATAGACAAAACAGAAACTGCTTTGCTTAAAACAGTCACCTGTTTCCTAGTACCTCAGAATTAACCAAGGGAGATCTCTGCATTTGTCAGTACTACCTGTTGTTGTTGTGGTTAAATGTAGAGAGACTGCTGGGCAAGGTGGTGAATGGAGGAAGAAAAAAAAAAAGTTTTAAAGAAAGGAAAAACAAATTGTGCTTAAAATCCCAGTGTGGGTTTTATTTCTTAAAATACTGTGATTTTTTTAATTATTTTAGTAAAAAAAAAAAACAAAAAAAAGAGAGAGATACTTTAATTCCTAGATAACTGTTTGTGAATTGTCATCCTTTATTCCAGGTAAGCTGTTTGTTAGTATTCAGTTATAATTTTAGTATTTGGTAGATTTCATGTGACTAATTGTGCGGTTTTGTTTGCCACATGTTTTGTTTTCTATCAGCCTGAGGTGTTACAAATACAGCACAATTAAGTTTCTCATGTAAAAAATTAGTATTTCTTTTCGAGTTGGGGACAGGGAAAGGAGACTAGATCTTGTGAATAGAACCTTTTTTTGTTGTTGCTGTTGTCGTCGTTGTTCCTCGTTAATTTTAAACATATGGAGATAACAAAGAAGTTTTAACTTTAAAAAAAAAAGACTAAAGAACCAAACTTACAGCACAGCTATGCAGCTCATGGGCCAAACACATGGGTCCTCATAACCGTTCTGTTGCTTGTCATATTACATATTAACATCGATCAGTCTCACAACTGTAACTTTTTGTTGAAATTGGCTGCCTTTATTTTTTTCCTTTTTTTTTTTTTTAATTCCGTCTGTGGTTTGTGCGTGGGTTTGTTTTTTTTTTTTTTTGGTTGTTTTTTGGTTTTGGGGGGGGTTTTTTGTATTTCTGTTTTGTTTTGTTTTGGTGTGGTGGGAGGGAGGGGTGTCTGTTAACACATCTTTTTGCAAGCGGAGGTGAGATGGTTATACACGACATTGAGCCTGGAGAACTACTTTTAACTCGATTCAGTGGATGGAGTTGCTGAGTTTTTTTTCCCCTCCTCCTTAGCTTTTTAGCATGAGGGGAGCAGTGTAGAATGGATGGGAACCTGCATACCTTAAGTGGCTGATCCTGCAACTACTCCTTGGGTAGAAAGCCTATTTAAACTCAATTTGGGGATTTTTCTGAGCGGCCAATACAGGATCTGGTGCCCATGGTATGTTCTGATTGTGAACAAAAAAGAGGAAAAAAATATATTAAAATTATTAAAAAAAAAAAAAGAGAAAAACGAGAAAAGAAAAAAAAAACTGAAAAAAAAGTTTCTTTCCAAAAAGTAGAAAGTACTTGACTGAAACCTAGTTTTAGAAATGCATGTGTCTTCGTTTGTTTTTTTTGTTTTTGGGGGGGATCTGGGGGAGGGGGAGGGGGGAAAATAGGAAGCTCTCCAGGAAATTGTGTCCTGGAGAGCTTCACTTAAAAGCGATGGCAAAAATGTTGCATTTGTGGAATAAGTGCTACTTGAGAAGCATGGTGTTTTGCTTTTGGGGATTCATCAATTGTGTGTTAGGGGGATTCTTTCGATTTTTCTGTTGTGGTTTTTTTTTTTTTTTTTTTTTTTTTTTTTTTTTTTTTTTTTTTTTAATAGGGAGGGAACATCATAGAAAAGACACATTGGAGGGACAAGTATAAGTACACATTTTGTGTCTGTATTTGTTTTTTAATTGGCCTCATTTCAAATATTTTTAAACAGTTCCATACCTGGATTGGGTGTTTGTAATGGTTACCAAAAAGGAAAAAGAAAAAAAAAAAAAAAAAAAAAAAGAAACAATGATTGTGACATGCTTTTATCACTACTTAATTTTTCAAATAACATGTAAATATTGTAATCCATTGGATTTTGTTTTGCTAACCTGTAATAAAAAAAATATGGGACCATTATCCGTTTAACAAGCTTAGAATGTCATATTTTTTTCCTTTTTTTCTTTTCCCAAAAATGTATACCTGATATATTGTGGACACACATTTTAGGTGCATTATTATGATTCTGTTGACTGTAATGACATAGAATTGAAAATAACATTTTTTTCATTGTTTAATTTATACAGAGGACTTTTTCAGAGTTTGACAGAAGGAAATAATAGCAAAATGCTAACCCATTGGCTTCAGCACTCGGTATTTCCTGATTTTGAAATTACTGCTTACTGATGGGGGATAGGAAGGGGATACTGAACTGTTGCACTGACGGGTTTGTTTTTTTTTTTAAAAAAAACAATGAAAATTAATAAAAACTTTTTAAGAGTGTTTGCTTGTCTTGTGTGTTTTTTATATTTATATTATCTGGAGATGGGTCCCTACAAGTTACTGGTTTTGCAACTTGGCAGCTCTGGGTGGGAGCAAAGTCCTCTTTTTTCCCTCCTGCAGCCTTTCCCCCAGTGCTTCACAGGGAATTTTTGATTTGCAGGTTATGGGGAGTGACTTGCCTTAGCTTACACAGGTCTAGGGTCTACAACATCCCCAAAAATGCCTCCAATGTGCCCCAGCCCAACATCCATTAGAGGTCAGGTGCACACTGCCAAGCTCTGGGGACTCCAGAACCCAGTCATAGAAATGAGGGAATTTTGCAGGCTGTCTGGGAAGATCAAACTAGATGGAGACAGGCTGGTATTTGGATTGCCGACTCAGCCCTGTCATGAGCTGTTGCAATATTGTGATTCCCCAGTATCTGATGACCTGCTGGATCCAGCACTGATGCTGTTCTTGTCTGGAGGTGGATATTCACCCAAAAAATCTGGAGCTGGATGTATTTCCTCATTCTCCTCCAAAAACATAAAGTGATGTTCGTGGTGTTGTCACAGAATCTTCCTTTGCTAAATACAGGTTTTTTAAATGCATGTTGGTAGGTTGTCAGAAGGTTGTTGGTTTTTTTTTTTGTTTTTGTGTTTTTTGTGGTTTTTTTTTTTTTTTTTTTTTTTTTTTTTTTTTTTTTTTTTTTTTTTTTTTCCTATCTGGTTGTGTTTTAATCAGATCCTGTTCCCAGTTTAAGCAGCTTTTTTGCTGATACTGGAGTTGGATCTCAAAGGAATGTGTATGCTGTGAAACAGCATGAAACCTTTGATCACCTGATAGCTTTACATGCTCATGCCTTTTTCACTAGGAGTCAAAAAGTTGAGAAATATTATATTTCCCTGTGAAGATGCTTATTTCCTTTACCTGTGTTGACAGGGAAAAGGTAGGAATGATGCATTTTGGTAGTGTCACACACTACCTTTTTCAGGGATCTCTGGGAACATTTATTCAAAAAGACCTACAAGTAATTTGCACGTTATGTGTTCTAGCCCAGAGCCCACCTTTCCCTAAATTAAAAGAGGAAAGGGCTGCTCAGTAATATATCACTAATAAGAATTACATCACTGATATAATAATGGAAGACCTTGGGGTGAATTCTAGAATCCTGCAGCTGCATTTTCCTACTCAGCTTAGTGTCAGGATTGTGTGAGTTTGAAACAAAGGATTTGATCTCCCCATCTTTAAGTGTCAATGGCTGGATGTGACTGAATCATATAGAATGGTTCTGGTTGGAAGGAACCCTAGAGATCATTTTGTTCCAGCACCCTGCCATGGGCAGGGACACTTTCCACTATGACAGGTTGCTCCAAGCCCTGTCCAAATCTGGCCTTGAGGGATAGGGCAGCCACAGCTTCTCTGGGAAAAGTGTGCCTCACCACCCTCACAGCCAGGAAGTTCTTCCTAAAATCTCATCTAAACCCATTCTCTTTTGATTTTAACCCACTCCCCCTTGTCTTATCACTACAGTGGCAATCTCACCCTGTCTTTCCTCAAGTTCCCTTCATGTCCTGGATCACCTGTGTTGAGGACCCTGTGCTGAGCTGAAATCACAGGAGTGGAAGGAAAAGATCAAAGGGAATGGTTACTAAAAATGGTCCTTTACTCACATTATTACCCCTCTGCCTCGATGGGCAAGTCCCTTTCTTTCAGCTGAGAGCCCAGGGCTTCCCAGGGGACGTTTGTGCCGTGGGACAAGTGGGATTTTGCACACACTGTGTTCCCAAGCTCATTGTCCTCCCTTTGCTTACGAAGCCTGGGTAAATGTTTGCCTCATTATTGCTATCTTGACTGCTGGCATTTTCCTCTAGCCTGGAGGTACAGTGCCTGAGTGCTCCCCATGTAGAGCTCTTGCCTTTGTGTCCACCCCAGAGGAGAGGTTTTGCAGGAGTTGCTATGAGAATAGTAGTATTAGGCTGATACCTCCCTCCCTTCCAAACATCCAGCCTCCCTGGAGAAGAGTTCAACCTTTGAGGTTGTCCTGTGACTCAGGGGCAGCACTGAAGCTTGGCAGAGTCACATACAAGTCTGGATCTGTGGGGTTTCCAGAGGAAAATCCACTCTCTGGGAAGTGGGTGTGAAATCTTGGTACTCCTGGCCCGTTTATCTTCATGTGAACCTACACAGCAAAAGTCAGTCTGCAGGCGGGGCGGAAACATCTCAGCACACCTGCTGGTGTTCAGTTCAGTGGAAGCTGGCCCAAGTTTCTACTCTCTTCCTCACCCTGAAGTCTTCCTTCAGTATTTTTCTGAGAACACACGACTTTCCCTCCATGAGAGTCAGCTGTCTGGCTCCAAAGCAGAGAGATCGCAAATGCCACTGGCCTGGTCTAGCATCAGCAATAATCCTTCTTTTGGCAAGAGGCTGAAACTCTTGATCTCCAGGTCTCCCTCCTGATCCTGTTTCCCAATTCCTATTTATTTTGTGTTCTCTAAACCCTTGACTTCTCCAGCATGTCTCTTTTTGCAAGCCCATGTTTTTGGTGAAGTGTGAGCTACTTTGAGGGTGTGCTCATCAACTCACAGCTCTACTCTGAACAGCATTTCTGGCTGTCCTGTGTCTCATCATTTCTGACCAAAAGGCAAATCTAAAGGTAGGAGCAAAAAAAACCCAGCCACTTAAATGTATACTCAGTGGTATAACATGTACCTGAGACAGTGATTTCTTAGCAGAATCAAAGTGGATTTTATCAGATTTTCTCTTTAGGTTTATAGGCATCACTGCCAAGGGACAGCACACAAGGGCCCTTAACATGTAGGAAATTATCATTACAGAGGAGAAGCTACAGATCTCTATTTCATATTTAATTCATTCCAGCTTGGGTCCTACAATCCCTTCCCTCCAGCACTCACACAATATGCTGCCAATCAAGTGAAACACCCAAAATGGTGCCAGTGTGGGGAGATTTTGGGTTTGCTTTGCTCCTGTGGTTGAGCCCATGTTCTCCCTTTTTACAGCTGGAAGAATCTGAAGCAAAGTTCTGTCAGCTCGCAAAAAAAGTGAGGAAAAAAGGCTCAAAAAATAAGCAAAATAAAATAAATTCTCATGCAATGCACTGTATTGTGTAGCAACAGACAGAGTGTGCAGCTAAGACTCAGGTAGCACAACTGACTTTCCTTTTGCTGCATTTGAGATACGTTTTGTTCCAGCAGAATGTGGAAATTGATCAGATCGGGGGTGTTCCCTCTCTGGCTCAATGTCTTGACTCCTGAAGGAGAAAAAAGAAAATCCCACGGCAAGCAGGAAGGAAATAATCCGTCCCTAATGAAAGTCTCACCTTAATCCATTCTGACAACAGCTTTATCCACGGAAGTAGAAGTCGTCCTACCTCTTTCACATTCATTTTGTGTTCTGATTACATAAGTTACAGTACTTTTGCTACTAATTCAATTTTAGATTTGACTGAACACCTAGTTTTTCTGTTGAGAACTGAGAGGTAAAATACTTAGGTGTTGTTAAAAATTTTTGTTATTTTAATATCCCAAAAAGATATGTTTCCTAAAAGTTAGTTGTGTGAGCTGTGTTACTCTGACGTTGTTCATAAAATGCATTTTTCATAAAATAATCAGTCAAGAATTGCAAGTGATTAATTTCAGCTAGGATGCTTAGGGAAAAAAATGAAGTCAGGTGCTGGAATGAGAGGAGACACGCTTTCCTTCTCAAATAATTTCTCTCTTTGAATATTTGGTGTAACAGCAAATATGCCTCAGCTCGCTCCTTGAATTCTCTGTGGAGTTTACACTTCTGTTAATGAAGAGCTTAGCTCAGTCTAGCCAAATGTACATGCATGACTTCCAAATCTAAGTGAAATGTGTCTCCCTGCAGCTGTTCTGTTGTGCTCTCAGCAGCATTTAGAGAGAGGCGGGTATTCACCAGCAATGCCTCAAATTAATTTAGCTTGTGCTGAAAATATTGGACTGAAATTTAAATTTTTCTCTGCAACTGAAGAAAACCGTATTTAGCTACTGTGCCAAATATTGCTTCAAGTCCTTGTGGAATCATTTAGACCAAAGTCACTGCAGGCTTCTAGCAGAGATGATGCACTGAAAGGAATTTTAAACTGTTGAATGTGGTTTATGTCTGTAAGAACCAGCAGATAATTAGCAGGCAAGTGCTGTATAGCACTAGGCCTTTGATGTGTTTTTTCCAGGAAAAAAAAACATATTTTCCTCTGCTTAGTCTCAGGACTTCAGGCACGTGATTGTTGAAACCACATCATCTGAGTAAAAATAGTTCTTCAGGAATGGAAAGGGTTTGGTTTCTCACAGGTAATTAAATATCCATCACTCAAAACATGCTGCCTGCAGAAAGGCATGAGGCCTTTGAGATGTTTTGCTACAGCTGCAGAGTATTTCTTGCTAATACCACAGGAATACCCTCCAGAAAAACAGGTTAGAAAATGGTGTTTTCTTCCCCCTGTTCCTCAGCTGCTCCTGTAATCTCCTCTTCCTCCTTCCCTCATGGGATTGCTCTGGAAGCTAGGTGGCAAACACTGGCCAGGATCTAGCTGGTAGGAGTTGGGCTGTTTAAGGAGACATTATTGTGGTTGTTGGTTGAGGTGCTGCAAACAGGACTTAACGTTTCTTCAGCTCAGTGGCTGAAAAAGGATTTTTGGGGGTCGACAGCTTTAAATATGACTGATCCCTCCCTGAGGAACTGGTTGTGCTTCTGTGCTGTTAACCAAAAGCAGGAAGGGCAGGTGGCCAGGTGTTGATATCATATCCCGTGCAAATGACTCAATGAACAGCAGCAAAAAGAGTATAATTATATTCTTAACATCAGATTAAATGTATGTTGTTATTTAATCCATTTAAAAGTTCATGTTTAGCAATTAGGACCTCATTCTGCAGGGTTTCATGGTTTCATGCTGTAACCTAGATTTCTTTCCATGTAATTTAACTGGAAAGCTGACAAGGAGTTGTTTTTTTCCCTCCCATTAATTTAATATCAAATGGGTGCTGTCACTGAGTCAGTAGGGTGTTCCTGGGGGAACTCTGCATTCTGGGAGAGCCTTAGAAGGAGAGAATTCAGCTGGTTTTTGCCTGTGGAGAAAAAAAAAAAAAAAAAAAAAAAAAAAAAAGGTAGACCTTCTCCTCAGTGTGATCCTTGAGAGGAAACTTCATGATTTTACACTGTGAATTCAAATAGAGGCATGATCATGTCCCTTCACCAGCCAGCAGCGGAGAAGTGCTGTGCTAACAGGTGGTTAAAGTGCTCAGGGAAGAGGTGATCACTTCATTTTCCATGCAAAATTGGAACCTTGAGCAAGACAAGTTTCCAAGATTTCTTGGTTAAAATGTCAAGATTAAATTTCAGAGAGCTCCCACCCTGAAATGAACACCAGCAAATGCTGTAAATGAAATATCAAGGGTGTAATGCAGCTGGGCTGTTCTCCAGTACTCAGGTGAGTTTCTGCTTTGTGAGAGTTTTCTAATTCTGTGTTCATTCATATTTTCTGCAAATACCAGGATCTCCATTCCATGGCTGGTTCTTATGCACACAAATGTGGTTTTTATCAAGCTTAAGTATCTCAAACCTTGCCATTATACTTTTTTTTACTTTTTTGCTTTTTTTTTTTAATGTCTAATCTGAAAGCTAATGATGGAAAAGGGGAAAACAAAAGCAGACAGTGATGATATAAGCTTGCTTCCTGGTTCCTTTCTCTCTTTGGGGTTATCTATAGGTCCTGCCCATGTTGACACAGTGGTTTTCCACACAAACTTCAAAGCAGAGGATGAGTTTGAGCTTTTGGAGCTTGAGCTGGGTGTGGGTGGAATCCTCTCGGGTCCAAACTGAGCAAGAACTTTGGAGACATCAGGATGTGAGCTCTGGCCCAGTCCCATGGTAGGTCAGACCAAAGACTCACCTGAATCCTGATCAAAACTTTGTGGCTCAGATCCATGTCTAATTTGAAAATCTGAATTGATGGTCCCTGAACAACCTGTCAGTACAGCTGTTTCATTGCTGGACTGCTTTGCTCTGCACCAGGTTTTCCAGATTGTCTTCAGCTGACTCTGTGCAGTGGGGAATCTTGTTTTCCTCTTCAATAGCAGGTTTCCAGCACAGCTGTGGTTAGTCCAGGTTGTCTCAAATTTCAGGCTGGGATGTTTTTCTTTTAAAGGTAGTGATAGTCCCCTATTGATTAATTTTATTGTGTCAGGAATAACAGTCACCAAACCTATAATATTTGAGTCTCTCAAAGCAGGAAGAGTTGTACAAAATTGCATTCAAAATCCTCAAACTTTAATTTCTGTTTACACTCCAGTAAGAGACAAGGGCTTAGAACTACATATAAATATCTCCTATCACCATTTCAAAGTCCCTTTCATGGAAGATCAGTTGCACTAGAGAGGCTTTTGTTGTTCATGAAGTATTTCAGTTATTTTTATTCTAATATTTCTTTTCACCAGCAGTACATAGAGTTTGAGCAGAAGTCTGTTAGCATTTCATCCTCTGCCTCTAATGCTCTTTCAAAGAGAGTAATTAGAGGATGAAATGAGAAAAATGAAATAAGACAATAATCTATTCTGCATGACAATAGCATAAAGAAATCATGTCACACAAATATTTCTGTAGTGTTTCCTGTCGTAGGAAGAGAGCAGAAACCTTTCACAAAAAGTCTTACAATATAAAGGACAAACAAGTTGTGTCTTGCTGTTGGGGCAGAAAAGGTGTTTAACATCCCTTTTTGCCAGATGTGGAACTGGTAGAAGAGGGAATGTTGTTTTGAAGAATTCTATCATAACCCAAAAATTAATTCTGGTGAGTTGGGTCCTTGTCCATGGCCTTTGCCTGAAGACATTCAGAAGTTGAAAGGATTTTAGTTAAATATTTTCTCCAAGTTATACCTTTGTGCATGAAAGGCACACCTTTTTCTTATTGCTATTTTTATTTTTTAATGTTTATTTTATTTTTTTTTCCTTTTTAATCTTTGAATCTGGCAGGGTACCATATATTAGGCTTTACTATCTAGATGAGTAATGACTACAATATTGTCAAATATTTTCAAGTAAAATAAAATACTGTCAAACAACTTAAGCAAATTTAGTGAGAGGATACCCTTTTTCTGAGGGGGAACAAATTTCCAAACCTCCTTGGGTCCTGTTAACAAACACTTCTGAGGAAAGGGAGGCATTTCTACCAACTTTGGGAAGAAGCAAACACCCATCTGTGTGTCTGGGGCCAGGAGATGACCCTCTTGTGTTGGACTTCCAGTTTGACCAACCACTTCCAGACCTACCCCATGGAATCTGGGGGCTGTTTGGGTGTCCCATCCTCACCACCTCCTTGTGCAAGCAGAGAAACCCTACAGGTCTTTGGGCTGCACTTGGCAGGCTTGGAGCTGAGGTGAGGATGTTATCCAGCTTGGAAAACGGAGTTTGTGCTTCCAGAGCTCGTTGTGATGGGGACGATGGTAACATTAGCTTGGGCAGCAGCAGATGGCTTTTTCAGGAAGATGTTCTGGGAACATGTTCAGGTTTTGCCTTTCATGTGGTGTGTGTGCACGCTGGCAGCTGACTTAGACTAAACAAAGGGTAATTCTGCGTTGTGGTTTCCTTCTGTCAACAGACTGTGTGGTTGGGTGACGTTCCCAGTGGCACATATCAGATATTATTTTCCTCTCTCTGGGATCCCTAGCAAGAATCCATCCTGACTGCAGGTCCTAACCCCCTGCTCTGCCAGCCCTCACCCTATTTTTCCTACTTTTTCAGACTCCCGTTGTAATATCCAGTCCCTCACTTCCCTCCTGGTGATGGTGGGGGCCTCCAGCCCCCCAGTTTTGGCTCCTCTCTCCCCTGGCCTCTGCCACAAACCCTCCTGCTGATGTCATCCAGCACTGATCTCCTCTTCCAGCATGAGGAGCTTCATGCAGGACCCTTTTCTCTGTCCTGATGGAGGCCAGCATAGTGTGAATTGCTGCTCACACCTCATTTTCAGGCCAGATTTCTAAGCACAGCCTCCTGGAAGTGAGGGCTCTAGACCATGCTCAGGAGCATCTCTTCCCACTGCCCCTCCCCTGCCCTCTGGCTCTCTCAGGAATATCCTGTGTCCTGAGGTGATTCTGGAGCCAGGGAAAATGGGCAGTGCATTGCTGTCCCCGACCTAAAATCACTGAACAGTAGCTGAAATCACCTAATTCCCAGGGCAATACGAGACCTGCCTGCTGAGGGGTGGTTTCACATGGCTAATGAGGAGCTCAACAATATTTTAGTGATAATTTGGTACTTAACTTTTAGCCTGTTATGTATGTGCTAATTAAATTTTTTAACATACTGTACATGTTTTATGTATTAATAAGCAATAAGTGTACAAGTTACACTTTTTTAATGAGATTTAGAGCTAATTGCAGGGTGGTGAGATTTTCTCCTTTATATACCTATTAAACCCACATAACTGCTGTTTTTACAGTTGATGGGTGTTCAGTTAACATATAGTAATTGCTTTTTAAGGGCTTCAGTAAGTGCATGTTTGAGACAATTTACCATGTTAGCAATTTCCCGGTAGTATTCCTCAGAGGTGCAGGGAAGTTAATCACACCCAGCTCTGGATTTCACTGGGAGTCTGCCTGGAGTCCCTCGCCGTGCACCATGCAAGCTGCATCCAGCCATGAGGGATTCCACTTTCAAGGATGATGAACACAGAGAGAAACACTTCATTGGCTATCACACAACTGTTTAGGCTGAAAAAAAAAACCCTTTTAGTATCATAAAGTCCAACCATTAACCCAGAACTGCCAAGCCTGAGGTGCCACATCTACGTGTCCTTTAAATCTCTCCAAGGATGGTGACTCCATCACTTCCCTGGACAGCCTGTTCCAATGCTTAATAGCCTTTTCAATGAAAAAATTCGTCCTAATATCCAATCTAAATATCCCCTGGCCCAGCCTGAGGCCGTTCCCTCTCCTCCTGTCCCTGTTCCCTGGGAGCACAGCCCGACCCCCCTGGCTGTCCCCTCCTGTCAGGAGCTGTGCAGAGCCACAAGGTCCCCCCTGAGCCTCCTTTTCTCCAGGCTGAGCCCCTTCCCAGCTCCCTCAGCTGCTCCTGATGAGATCTGTGCTCCAGCACTTCACTGCACAGCATCCCGAGAGCAGCTGGGATGTAGGGACACGTTGTTAGAAAAACAAATCAGGAGGGACATCACTCAGTGTTTCCTGGTTTATCCTGCAAAGCCACAGAGGAAAACAACCATCTGTCCCCTTTTCTCTTGGTAGATCACGCAGTCCCTCTCTGTTTGCCTCCAGAATGAAGCCAGGGAAGCTGTGAGTCCTGAACCCTGCTGCTGCACTCGGTGTCAGCTCAGGCAGATCCCTTTGTGCCTCTGTGCCCCTCCTGCCCCTCTATTGGTGTGACACTCTGCCTGCCTTCACTCTGGGGGAATATTGTTCATCCCGGGCTGCAGGCTCCAGCAGTAAGCTGTTCAAATGCTTATTTAAGACAGATTTAAAACCAGACAAACAGCACCACCCTTCTGCCCCATTAATTTAGACATTTTGTGGGCAGGAGGAAACTGCTTCCTGAGGCAGCAAGGTGCTTTTGCTGTTTAATTGACAGAGTCATCTGAAATCCAATCTACCAGACAAAGCAAAGGAGGAATGTAATTTGAAAACTGTATGCCAGTGAGAGAGAGCGTGTGGAAAAGAAAGCAAAATTTTTTTTTGTTCCACTTCATTCTTTTTGCATAATGTTGTATCCTTTTGACAAGGCAGCATAATAAAGCTTAACTCCCTCTCTGCTGTCCACCCTCCAAATGCTGACTTAAAAGAAAACAGCAAAGCTCTATCTTTAGTGTCAAATGAACAATGGGCCCTCTTCCAACAAGAAGAAATGAGCTGATTTTGAAAGAGTTCTGGAGAAAAGTGCAAAATGTTCTTACTTCTCATGAAATAAATATTTGAATGATAGTCACTTGGCTCATCCTGTAACGTGTCAGCGCAGACTCTGCACTCCAGGTTTGTATAAAATATTGGTTGGGGTAGAGAGAAGGGCCAGAAAGCCCATATTGCAGATAAGAAGAGACAGAGACACCATAACATCTAATACACTTCAGAAACAGTAACTTAATTAATATTTCCACCACAAGATGGTATATTTCATCCTATCTCACTGACAAAGCTTGGCCAAAGCTCTCCAAGCAGACTGTGGGATGCTGGGAGGTGGTTTTCACAGGCCTGGGGAAGCTCAGTGCCTCAGGCGGCACTGCGCATTTCACCAGAGGCTACAGGGAGCTGCAGGGACTCACTCAGCACAAAAAGCAGGGAAAGTGCTTCATCCTGCAGGGTGATGGAGACCTGACAGAGCACCACGGGCTAGATCAGCCAGGAGCCTGCCTGACAAAGCTCAAGGCTTGAGCCAGAGGTTTTGCCAAAGCTTCAAGACACTCAGAGCAGGTGTGAGGAGTTGTCCCCACAGAGACAGGGGCAGCCTTGATATCCCACAGCTTTTCTGATTCTCTTTTTTTCTCACTTTTCTTCTTTATTAAGCTGTTCAGCATGGAAAAGACACTTTGTTTACAGTGCTTAGGCTGCTGTTATTGCTGTTGAGCTAATTTAAAATATGTCCTGGTGGGCTAAGGAGTTGTAGATTTAGCATTTTTGAAGGAATGCCTTTATTTAACCCACTCCAGGGTGTTTGAGAGGGACACCACCAGTCTTCTCCCCCTTCCAGAAAACAGCCACTGGGGGAAATGGAGCTTTCAATACTTCCTTCACGATGTGGTAATAATGAAAAGTCCCTCATATGTTTTTGCTAGCTCCCGTGCCCACAGCGAAATACATATCAAAATGATAATTTACCTGGATGTGCATAATGTCAGACCTCAGCAGCTGTCACAGATCTGGCAGCTCTGCATTGTCTCAGTTACTCACATGTCTCCCAGTTACTTTCCTCCTCCAGTGCTGTTACGTGTTTCCCACTGATGATGATATATCGAGACTTGACACACACAGCTGGGAGAGGGAAAACAATCTTAAAGGTCAGGCTTAGGGGTAAGGTTCGGATGAATTGTCCTCAGTTTTCTCCTCCATGGAATGACTCCAGCTTCAGTCAGCTGTGACAATGCTGTCCCACTCCTACAGGGAGCAGGAATGTGGGGAAAGTGAATTCCACAGGAGGTTCAAGGTGGGCAAAGGGGAGGTGAAATGTTCCGTGTGAACCTGGTTCCAAACGTGGACTGATGTTTCAGATCATTTTTACTTCTCACTACCTACCTCCTGATACAACAGTGGCTGTGGAAAGATGCCTGAAAGAGCGAAGAGCAACAAAATATGTGTTCAAAGCAGGTTGCTTGGCGGCATCTGATATTCTGGCTTTTTCACAAAGCTTAGAATTTAGGATTCTTGCTTGTTGAAGCAGAGTGATAGTTAAATGTAGCCATATATCCTGTTTGCTTTTAGTGCTTCTGAAATTGCTGCCTGTGAGTAGCTAGCATCACCTAGAAGCTCCTGCGGTGGTGAGAGTGATAATGTTAATTTGGCAGAGAGCAGCAATGTAAACACTTCTAACAATGCTCATTGCCCTGGGAAGAACTGGAAGTGCAAAAAAGGATTTTTTTTTAATTAAGGGTGTGGTGAAAAAAAAAAAAAAGCTTGTTCTGGAAAGCCTCTAGGCTTCTATCTGCATCTAAGGTAGGATTCGGTGTTGATGTGGCAGTGTGATTTGCCCTAAGCACTGTTTCCAAACCAATGACGGCTGGAAACATTCCACAGCCAAGGTTGAGGTTCTCTGCTGGGAGGTGCTGATTCCATGGATGCAAAACCTGCCGTGCAGGAGCCTTGCTGTGGCTGGAATCTCCTTGCAAATCAAAGCAGTGGATGCCACTTGCTCAAAGTCCCGAGCAGCAACGGCCTTTGTTTAGGGACGATGTGCTGCTGAGAGCTCGATTGGAGAGGCAAGGGTTTATTTTTTATTGGATCTTGCAGCATTCCCGTTCCAACCAAGTCCCACAAGCCCACCCCTACCAGCCCAGAGGACACCTGGTACTTCAACACCTGGGCACCTTATTAAACAGACGTGCTGAAGCAGGAATCCATGCTCTCCAACTTCTCTTAAACCTAGTGCTGAAGGCTGGGGTGTCAAACGGGGGCACAGTGACCAGGAAGAGGGATTAAAGATGAGTTAGCTCATCCCTGTGGACCTGAAGCAGAGATGCAGAGGGAAAGGGGCTTAACAGATTGGTGGCATCTCAGCCAAGCAGCAGAGGTGTCAGGGAGTCAATGCCTTTACTGACAGCTTCTCTGAAGCTTGGTAAAGAGGCAGGCAACTGAGATGAGAAGCTTCAGTTCCCGTCCCTGGATCCAGGCTGGACACCGGAGAAAAGGATGAGGTCAGGATTACAGAAACAGCACAGGCTGAGGAAAGGCAGAGCATGTCAGGCAACGTTTCCCTGGTGTTTTTCCATGACCTCACCAGGCTTGGTTTCTCACCTTCTGAAGCCCAGGAGGCATACCAGGGAGCCTCACTAACTGTGGAGCCTAAAGAAGGGCATGCACTTTGCATGCTCCTGGTGAAAAATTCCCCTGTGCCAGAGAAGTGGATCATGCCTTTAGATTTGCAAGCATCCCACAGTAGCTGTTTTGTTTCCCTGTTGTATCCTACCACCAGCTGCTGCCTGAAAACTAGAGTATTTTCCCCTCTCTGTGCTTTTCTAGAGACATAACCATGGCAAAACAGAGTTTTCAACTGTCAGTGGACTTGCACTGCTTCAATATTCTTTCTTGTTGCACAAAGTCTTGTTACAGGTTTTCCTGAACCTTAGTTTAGAAAAGGTTGAGTCTCACATGATGCCCAGAGCTGTAATGCTCCCTTTCTTACAAAAAACACCTATTTTGCTCAACTGCACATCTGTGTCTTGTTCCTCTCTGTAAAGGGGACTGCAAAAAAACCACAGAGGTTTTGCCAGCTTCTCCTTCCTCACCCACACTGGTCAACCCTTGTTTCCTCCAGCACTTCATGCTGCTGAAGAAAAAGAAGATTATGAACTCTGTCAAATTACCTCCAGAAAGATTTAATAAATAGAGTCAAGAAGACTCTGAGTCCTATTAAAAATATTTTTCATAAAGAGAAAAAATTAACACAATGGAAAGTCACCTCTTGAGTATTTCCCAACCTATGGCAGTGACAACAAAGATGCTGATCACTCATGGGGGCAGGTGTGGCACTAAATTCTGGTTCCATTGCCAGGAGAAGTGCTGCCTGACAGAGTTGTGGGAGGTAGATGGTGCAGGACACAAAGTTGTTGGGATGCACTGGGCATGCAGAAGTGGGAAAGGTGGGAACCCTGCAAGGACAGGCTTAGTGGGGACCATGAACGTGGAAAGATGGGGACACCAGAGCATGGAACTTGAAGGTGTGTGAAGATCTGGTGTTTGGGTAGCTGCCACACAGTCCATAAAGAGCTTGGATTAAGCTATTCCCACACAGTTGCAGAGAAAAAAAAAAATAGAGAGAAATCTTGCTAGCTTCAGACATGCACACACATGCATCTCACAGTGCCTCTGCAAGAGCAATTTCCTGGTGATCTGGAAGGTGTGACTGGAGTTTGTGAAGTTTCCCCCAAGGCAACAGCTCTTCCACTGGCACAGATCACCACCCCTCCCCTGACTGATGGATTAGCCTCCCTTTGTACCCCCCAAAAATCTGAGCAGAGGCTCTGGCCACAGCTTTTTGCTGCCCCGTCGGGTATTCAGAGGTGCAGATTTACACGACCAGGTTCTTTGAAATCCCATCTTTTAGTTCCAGTGACAAAACGAGTCAGCCTGGAGCATTTCCAGTGATTTGGAAGGTGCTCCTATGTCCCTCTATAAATAGCTAGCTGGATTTGCTCCTCAGTGTTTCTAACCGTGCTCGCAGTGACGTGAGCTGCGCCTCATAAATTTGTGAAGCTCTGGGAGTTATTGCTGCTACTGCCTGGAGAGCAAAAAAAAACCTGAGGAACCTCCAGGAGCTCAGTGCATACATGATTTCAAAAGCGTGGCTGGCTGCTGGAGCTGCCGCTAAGGTGAGTGGCCTCACCTGGCAGGGCTGAGAGTCTGTGTGGAGCGGGATGAGCGGCGTGGGCTCACCTGTGCCCCAGCTCTGCCTCCTGGGGTCGAGTGCTGCTTGGCCCAAGGGATTCAGCACAAGGCAGGACAATGCGAGGTGTCCTCCTCTGAGGCGGCGCGGCAGGAAAAAATGTGTATTTCTTGACAACGAGCTGCCCCTGAGCGAGGAGAGGCTCCTCTCTCAGAAGTGCCTGGAGAAGTGCAGGCTCAGTTTGCTGATGACCTCCCCACCCTCAGTGTGCCATGACCTGCCCCTTCCTCCTCACCTGCCAGGCTCCTGAGCTCTGCCTCAAGTGCTGGGAGCGCGTGGGGTGTGCTCATCCTCCTTTGTGAGCAGCAGGAGTGGAAGGCTCTGAGAGGAAAGCTCTGCTTTTCATTCCACTCACATTAATCCTTACAGGGTGGTGACAGGAGCTCAGGAAACAATTTAGTGATGATCCACAGTCACAGACCAAACCCGTCTCCTGCTGTCTCAGGGATGTCATCTCCACGGTGCCTGGGGAAGGGAAAAGCTATGGAGCACTTGTGTAATTACTCGGGTCACCAAAGCAGTTGTGCATACGCAGAGGATTCCCAGCTCTGCAGCAGCTGCCTGGCAGATGGAGATTAAATGTAAACATCGGAACTGGTGAAATAATAACAACAACCGCAATAATTACAGCAACAACCGTAATAATGGGGTTTTGGAGGTGGAGGGAAACTGTTCAGAGGAATTTCTGATTTGGGTTTCTCACTAGATTTGTCTGTTTAGGCCACGCTTCAGCTTTGCCCATTCGGCGTATGTGAAACCCCTCAAAAATCAGTTTTTTTAAGCAACCCATGAACATAAAACCCTTGCAGGTTGCTGCTGCTGTCCCAGGATCACTGGCTGACCTGTGCTGGCCAATGCCTTTGCTGTTCCTGTACACTATCCTGTCTACAAGTGCCTCCCCTGTGTTGCACTATTGATCCTTGCTGCAGGACAGGCTTTCTGCAACCCTCCACAGAACCCTGGATCCTGGTTGGATAAAGGACCCCGAACCAGATGCCCAGCAGTAGAACACAGTGCAATTTCCAGAGTTTAAGGATTTTACCAAAAATTTCAGGATCATTGACTCTGTCTTCTAGAAATGAAAGTTGTGTTACAGACTGAGGGAGTGAAAAATCCAAAACCAGGTTTTTGTGCCTGAGTATTTTGGTTTCTGCAGTCTCAAGCCTCTATCATTATAGCCTGGTGAGAAATGGAGGTTGGACAGATTTATTGAGGAAAAAAAATTGTGTTTCCTTTAATTAAAATCTTGTAAAACTCATTTCTGCTTTAAATGTGGTCTTGAATGGCTCCTGACACCAATTCTCTTACATCCCACCCAGATCTTCCTGTTGGGGGGCAGGTAGGGTGACTTTTGAGAGTTTCACTCTCATTTTCTCAGCATGGAAGAATATCCCTGAAGGGAAAAAAAAAAAAAAAAAAAAGGGAGGAACACCATACATTCCACTTCCCGGGACTGCTGAGTTTGAAATCATTGTTCTCTGGATTGCATTGGCTTTAACCTGGATGCCATTTAATCCCATCATCCAACTGACAGCATTGCAGCATTGTGTTAGGATGTATGGGATGGCTCTCAGGAGATTACTAGGCAGGCTGGGAAGGATCTTTTGGTTTGAACTTGCTGTATTATATTACCCTGGAAAATAAGAAAAGCCCAAGATTTGCCCTGATTTCACAGAGGTGTTGAAGGATTGCAGGTGCTTTTGATTTTTTGGAATTGTGTGCTCCTAGAAAAAAAAAAATGAGGTTGACCTGAAGTTTCTGTGAACTAGATTTCTTCCTTTTTTTTTTTTTTTTTCCTTTTTTTTTCCCCATGTAAAAAGAAAACTTCCTTCCTTCCCAAAATTAATTTCTATGCAGACCTTATGACCCTCAGCACCTTGCTATCTTGTTAACTTGCTGGATGCAGCACTTTTTGCTGCACAGGTTGGTAAGCACACAAAGGCCCCCCATGGGAACTTCTGCAGTGCTTTCATAACCCTGGAACTGGATGGGAGAGAAAACACCAAGCTCACCTCCTAGAAACTGCCAGTGTGTGGTTCCAGAGTTGTTTCTCTGGCATTAGAAGGGATTTTACCTGCCCTGGTAGGTAAGGAATGTGAGAATTTGGCTCCACGTCTCACAAAGTCTGATGGATTGAACACAACATGGGGACTCCCGAGATGCTGTCAGTCAAGTCCTTTATTTATGAAGTTTTCAGCTCCCTTTATTGTCTTAGCTCATTATGACACAGGTGAGGTTAGGTTGTTTTTTTTTGTGTGTGTGTGTGTTTTTTTTTTTTTTTTCTTCTTCTTTTTAAAATCAGAAATACTTCCCACTCCTTTCAGGAATGAGTAGTGTTAAACTAAAGGTTGCAAAGGGCTCTACAGCTTTACATTGTCACCCTGCACAGCCTTGTTTCCAAAACCCAAATATCTCCTCTACTGTGCCTCTGAAGGGCAGGAGTAGCTGTTCCTTGAGGCTTAGATAATCTATTTTCCTTCATGTTTGCTGATAGTGATGGTTACATTACAGAGAAAGAGCTGCCTGTTCTGGAGGAATGCAATGTTTGGCCAGGATTCCATTTTAAAACTGAGCAGGCAGGAGAGCATCAAAACTAAGGACAATGATGAAACCAATGGCCTTGGAAAAATGCCCTCAGAATTTGGAAGGAAGTGGCAGCAGTCAGAAGAGCTTTCTTCCCTTGGGATGGGACTGAAGGAATGCAGAAATGTTCACTGTGATGGAATTAAATTCGGGGCAGATAGTTACTTACAATGCAAGACAAAAACTCAGGAGGGAAATGAAGGTTTCTAATGATCATGCTGGTGAGGAAAACGCTGAGGAAATGCATCCATTTGTCTAAATTTAAGGACTGTGTGCCTCTTTCTTTACCTACCCTGCACAAGGAGCTGAGCCTCAGCCCAAGGTTTGTGCTTGGACATCTCTGCTGGCACACGTGGGTTCCTTCTGCATGTATGTGTAGGTGAGAATTGGACCTCCTGGTACTGCTAAAAAACACACTGGCATGTGAAAACTGCAGGCTCCTGGCAGGATGCTCCCTCTCCAAAGCACATTCCTGAAGGTTCAGTCAGTGCTGCTAGGGCAGCCTTTTGTGTGTGTGTGGAGCAACTGCTTGGTATTAAGTACCTAAACCCTTGGTGAGCTGCTTTGGGGTGGCATAAACAATGTCATCTGGAGATGACTGTTCTTCTCCTCCTTTCAGTCCAGAACAATTGGGGTAATAGATGAGGCTTCCTGGACAGATGAGTGTGACTCACCCAGCTTGATGGACAGAAGGGAGGGGAAGTGAAGTAAGGGGCCCAAAATAGTCTTAGAGACATTGGCTTGGAAGGAAGGACAAAACAGGGCACAGACTAGGAAATAAAAGACCTACAGTGATGTGACATTAAGACCATCTGGACAATGTTTGGCAGCAGTTGAAAAGCAAACAAAGCCCTGAGAAGGGTTTCTAAAAGTGAGGGGAATATAAACGACACACTGATGGGCAAGTGCTCAGAAAGAACTGAGCTCTCCTCATCTATCTGCCTTGGTGACTCCAGGTTTGAAAAGGGGCAGCCCAGAGGCAAGGGAAAAACAAAACAAAACAAAACAAAACAAAACAAAACAAAAACAAAACAAAAAAAAAAAAAAAAAAAAAACAAAACAAAACAAAACAAAAAAAAAAAAAAACAACCCAACAATCTCTCAGGGAATATGACAGTTTGAAGAGAGAGATTCCACCAAGTCTTGGCTTGCTTACACTTGGAGAAGTTCTCTGAGAGATCTGGCTGAGACAAGGGTGTTTGAAAGGCAGGTAGCACAGTAACATTCACCAGCTATGCATATAAGTCCCAGCAATAATAGGAGAGCTCAGGGGCTGGCATGCAGAACAGTGCAAATGGACCTATGTGTTTGCATAACATCTGCCAAAATGATTGAGGTTGCTAGGTGCTGCTGCCAGAGAAGTGAAGTAACAGTGGTTGTACCAAAAGTGATGCAAAGAGAAGAAGAACCTCAAAGACTTGAAATCCTCAGGGGGAAAAAATAACACTTTTGGGGTCGTCTTTGGTAGCTGTTTTGGCCACGAGAAATGCTGTGGTTGAAGGGAAAGAAGGAGCTGCTGCCTGCTTTTCTGAACTGAGTAAGGTGGCTTCCTGCAAACCATTTTTTTTTTTTCTGAAGAAAATCCCAAAGCAGAAGGTTTGCTGTGCTTTCCAGGCTGGTGGTTTGGAGTTTCCCCCCCACCCCGCCTATCTTTTTCTTTAAAAATCCAAAACCCTACCAAACCCAAAGATATTCTAACTACAATTTTTTTCAGGCTGTGAGTCAGAGAGATAAAGAAGACATGCCAGGGAAAAAAAACCTGTTTCATTCCTTGTTCCCCTCCCCTTGATAACATTTATTTTGATCCAAGTGCCACAGCAACATTGTTGGGAATGTTTCTCCTATCTCCAGTCCAAAATTAGAGAGAAGGAACTTTGCTGGCAGGCAGCTAAGCTTTGTTTTGGGGAAGCATATCTGTATAGACAATCATGGTTTTGGACAGCAGCTGAGGCTGTGGGCCCTTATCCACCCAGACTGATGGATGGAACAGAAGTTTTCCTATCCAACAATTCCAATAAAGTCCTTAAAAACACCACTGCTACTGAAGTGGGCAGGTGTCATTCTGTTAATGGCAGTGCCTTTGGACAGAGTGGTGGTTTGCCATCCTACCATATAATGTGTCTATGCCTCCTCCTGTTGCTCAAAGAGCAGGAAAAATGATGATCAGCTTTGGGGTAAGACATACAGGTTTTGTTCTGTTTTGTTTAGTGCGGGTAAAACAGGAAATTCCCCCTGCCCCCTCCTTCTTCTGACTCTGTTCTTGTCTCCCCAGCTCTGGTTTCTGCATCCTTTTATCACAATTGCTGCAAAGTTCCTTCTTATCTAAATTGGCTTTTGTGGTCTTGCATCTGAACGCCCAGCACAGAGGAAACAATCCATTGCAGGAACACAAACCACAGGGCTTCAAACTGTTGATTTCACACTGATCTCCCTGCAATTGGCAACCAAACCTCTGATTTCCAGCTTGGGCACTCCCAGTTACTTACTCCCAGAACTGGGAGTAAGAGTTGAATTATATGGGGGTATTTAGTGAGGGAAATGAGGACTCATTAATGAGAAATTAATACAAGTGTAATTAAGCGTTCTGCTTCCATGCAGACCTTCAACACCAAAGGGTTGAGAAGACTGTGATCTTTCCAAAAGTGTTTTTCCCCAAGGTTTTCGGGTTCTTTATCAGTAAGTAGAGCTGGGGAGGAGGGCTAGGGCTCCAGCCAAGGCTGGAGGAGACACCTGGCTCCAGCTGAGCTGTGGTAACTCAGGGACAAACAAGGGAGATGCTCACAGTGGTCAGACAGCCAGGAAACCCTGCTCTGGGGCTCTCTGCAATGCCAAATCCACAGAGGAGCCCTAGGAGAATGGAGGCAGTGAATTTGAGCATCAGCAACCCATTCACACAACACAAGAGCAAAATAATCCTCTGGTGGAGGTGCTTCATTTAAAAAGTCAATTGGCAAACAGGAAACCAGGGAACGTGCCTGGAAGAGATGTCTGCTCCATGGCCATGCCCCAGGGCTGGTTTGAGTTATGGATGTTTGTCTAATCTCTTCTTCAGTCCCTCCAGAGGTGGAGGTGTGATACCGATGCCCTGGGGCTCAGCTGCTCCTGCTGCCTGCATGTTTTGTTTCCTGAAGCTGGAGCTAATGAACTTTTCCTGCAGTAGACAGCATAATTTTGTGTCCCATCTGCAATGGAAATGGGAGGCAGGTTATTCCATTCTTCCTCAGAGCAGCTGAGGACATCTCCCACACCTCCCTTTGCTGTCCTCTGAGCCGGACAACCACCAAAGTTTTTTCTGTCTTTTGCAGGTCAGGATTTCCAGACTCTCAATCTCACTGTTGCTCTCTTTTGCATTTGCTGCAATGGACCCTCATTTTCCTTGGAATCTGATGCCCACAAAATGACCAAATAGGTACATTGCATGCAAAACCTATGTGTAAAGAAGCAGAGGGATGGCTTCAGATGTGTTAGACATTAACTGCTGTATTCCTGCATCCAGACACGACTTGTCTGTATCACTCTTGGCTTACATGTAATTTGTGGCCACCTAAAACCCCCAGATATTTTAATACGGTATTTGAACAATTGATTATTCCTTCCAGATTTTTTTTTTTTCTTGAGACAGTTAATTTACTTTCTCCATCCTTTTCCCAGGTTAATTTCCTACTCTGTCAAAATCAGATTGAATTCCTCAGCCTGTTTTTCAAAGCTCACAGGCCCTCTCACTTACAACTTACAGAGTAATGAACAGACTTTCAAGTCCCTAAAATCAATAAAAATGTCGAATAAAAAATGTTGAACGCAGTCTTTATCTGAATATTGTTGCAAATTGACTTTTTATTATGCCCAGGTAGTCTCTGCTTCCCTGAGCAATGTTTCCCTAAAAGGAAGCACACAGAGAAGTCTCGTTTTTGCCTCATGCAGGAATATGCAATTTAAAACGTCAGAGATATGTGTAAGGAAAGGAGGTCGAGTTTGGAGGCAGACCTGGTTTATGGCCGAGGTTTCACGCTGGCTTTGGGTCTCACCAAACTTGGGAATGACATCAGGAATCTCTTCTTCACCAAGCAATGTAACCAGGAATGTGACTTTCACAGGCTGCCAGACTACACTGACTCACTCCTCGGCATTGAAAAGGGACAAAGCCCCTAAAAGTATTATTCCTTCACTTGCTTTTATTACTTGACAGTGGTCCAAAACTTCCTATAACAGTCACCAGCAATTACAGGGACTGCCCGAGACTATCTGTTACCATGGGTGTTTCATATGCAAAATGCAGGGCTCTGTGCTCCCAGCAGCTCCTGTGAATTCCTCTGATTCTTGAATCCATCCTTGTTGCAACAGCCAGAGGTGGAAGGGCTCATATAAAAAGAGAAAAGGTGATAATGGATGTGTCTGCATATTCTACCAGCCAAAGATATGGGCTAAGGCACCTATTTATTACTGATTCTTTTAGCTGCTGCTTTGTTATATAAGAAAACTCCAACTTTGTGGGGACATGAAATGAGTTTACTCAGGTTCAGAACTTCTTTCGCTGTGGTACCTATGTTTTAGCTCACCTTTTTACCAGAATGCACCAAGTCGTAAACACAGCTTGCCTTGCCAACCTGAAATTGTGTGGCTGATTCAGCTCCAAAGTATATACTTCATTTTAGAATTTTCTTCCTTATGCAACAGCAGTTAAGGCCCTTAAGCAGTTAAGGCATTTCCAATGGGATACTGACTTAATTAAGTGCACCTTGCATGCATACAGGTGTGTTTCAAGAGTCCCATTTTTGGTGTATGCTGGAAATTGTCTCCTCTGGGCTAGTAAATCATCCCCCTTGGAAGGCATGTAGGCAAGATTTCTGTCCTTTACAGCATTCCAGGCTGGAAAAATTGCACCGTGCTGTTTCTTGGGAACCAGTTTGATGCCAGCACAGCTAAATCTGCACAACTTCCTCACGTCACACCCAGTGCAGCTGAAAGAAGTGGCTAGAGACACAGGAAGGACAAATAGACCCTATCTAAAGTTTTGTTTTCAATAATCCAAAGTTTTCTTAAGGACTGAGGCAGGACGTGCTGCTCCTGAGGGGAAAGCTGCCTGGGATTCACTGAGGAGAAGCTGATGTGCCCAACAGGAAAACGCAGCACTGTCCACACCTCTGGCTGCTCTCCTGCTACCCAGTCAGGTGTCAGGAGACACCGGGCAGCCAAAATCAGCAGATCCCGAGTGAAGTTTTGCCTCTTCCAAGTGGTTTTCCAGCACAGAGCACTGCTGACACAGACTGCCTGGGGTGGAGGCCACCACCCCACCATGCCAGTGTGGATCCAACGTCTTGTGGTTCCAGTTTACTTTCCTGCTGGGGAGAGGATGTCAAAGAGGAAGGGATTTCTTGGGACCTGGGTGTTTTCTGCCCATCATGGACATAATGATTTCTCCAGGTGTGGTGAGCTCATCCTGTACTTCTCAGGGAGTGCTGCCTTCACTGTCCAGCCCATTGTTTGCTGTGGGATTTGGGGTGTTGTTCTCTTGTTGTTGGTTCTCTTGGAAGGGCTCTTACAGTCTTGATGGTGTTGCCCTATTTTGGATAAGCCCCAGACCCAAAAGATAAGGCTGTTCCTAACTCCAAGAGGTCCAAACACAACTGTGAGGTTTTTAGGACCAGCACTTTTCAACCTACAGCCATGTTTTAGCACTGCCTCTGCACCATGTCAGCCATCTCCCACCACTGGAACTACAGGTGTTTTCATTGGACCTCCTTCCCCTTCCTCCTGGATATATTCAGTCCTCAAACAAGTTATTTCAGGCCTCTTGGACACCTTATTTACCACATTCTTACTGCATTTTTATGGTGGAGTTTGTGCACATTATGAGCTTTCTTTCAATTTTTTTTTTTTTTAACCTCAGGAACTGATTGGAAAAGGGAAATGCTTTGCCTCCTATTTCACAAATAAGAACACATTATGGACCTAGATGAGACAGACATTAGTCCAGCTCTGGATTTCATGGCCATCTCACTTTAGAGCCAACAGGCAGGGCAGAAGGCAGTCAGGGGATCTAGCCCTGAGCAGGAGGGATGCCTAGAGCAGAGCAGAGGAGATGAAATGGGTTCCCCCCAGAAGAACAGGTTAATCCCCAGGCTATTCTTCCTGTCAGCTTTTTGGAGACAACTTTTGGCCAGGCAGAGGGGAGGAAGGCTTAATGTGTAATCTAGTAACTGGCTGTCCCCCAGGCATCTTTTGTGTGATCTCCAGCAGCTCTTGTGTGCTGCCAAACCATACCCCTGCCACCACATGATGAACTCTGACTCGTGTTAAATTATTTCAGGAGACACAAGAACCCGATCCCACAAAAATAATAATAATAAAAAAAAAAAAAAAAAAAAAGACAAACAAATCCAGATGAAGATTGGTCAGAGTGGTGGCATCCTTTCACACAACAAATGAAGGGCTGCTTTGCCATCTACTTGGGGGTGACATCATCTGACCACGTAAGGAGTTGTGAAGGTGAAAATGAGGCTGTGAAATCGTGTAATTAGGTGTTTTTCTCCCTGTGATAAAAACTAAATTAAATATAACATTAAATAGCTCAGTTAATTAGAGTGCCACAGTGTAGTGTCTGCTCATGCTCTAATTTGTGCCATGTTGAAAGTGGCTGCTTCTTTCACCTCTGCCTTCTTATAAATACACCATATGTTTTCTGGATCAACTCATCCAATTATATCTTAATTGTTTTTAGGAGCACATCTCCCTACTATGTTAATTGTCATACAAGGATTTCTACACACAGGGTCAGATTCCCACTGGTGATATTTTAATTATTATTACAGTGCAAATATGGTCTTTAATAGCTTATTAACACACCAGAGGGTTTAGCAAACTTCTATCAGCAAACAGATAAAAAAGAAGATATTTTTCTGTCAGGATTTTGGTAGCCTCTTTGATAATTTCCTTATAACATGCCTGAAGAACCTGGATAGAACATGGGCAGGCCCCAGGAAGCCCAATTTGGGTATTGGAATGCATCTGGTGATATATCTGACACCACCACTCCCAGAGGGATGTCTGACATGCCCTGAGTAGCACAAATTGCACATGGTGAAGAGGAGGGGTGATTGTCTCATTTTGTTACATTCCTGAAGTGTGGAGGGCCACAAAGGCTTTACAGATTACATTTAGCCAGGGAGTTCCAGATTTAAATGGAGTTAAAAAAAAAAAAAAAAAAAAAAAAAAAAAAAACACAAAAAACCTGCTGAAGAAGGCTTTGGTTTCTGAGCTGCTCTTGGCATTCAGTGGGGCTTGTCCTCCTACATCACTTTGCTGCTGTTGAATCTGCATCTCTCCCATGCATATTTTAGCACGTTCCAATAAGGTGTGTGGTGAAAGACGGGGAGAGGAAAAGAGATGCTGTAACTTGCAGTGTCTTACCTATATTACAGATTAATAAGACGAGAACTTTGTGGAAAAATAGGTCTTTACACTTATCTTAGTTCTACTGGCCATGTGACAATTTTTACAGTTTTTTTTTTTTTTTTCCCTTATAAAACAAAAAAGTAGTGGGAAAAAATAACTCCTTTAGAGTCAATCTCTAGTTTTGAACAAAAACATTTACCTTCAGATGAGCCTTGAGTCTTGAAAGTACACACGTAAGGAGGAATCTTGGTAAGGGACTTCACATTGAAACGAGAAATGACAATGTAATATTTAGGCAGTAGTGGACCCAAAGCAGGCTTCCTGTTGCTTGACCTCTCTCTCTTCCTCCTAAAAAAAATTATTTCCTCGTGGGTTACATTTTAAGCTGCTCTGATTGAGTAGGTTTTGTGCTTTCATTGATGGGATGGGAGAGATGAGGCTGTGGAGCTCTGACACACAGGGAGCCCCCATGCAAAACAGGGCAGCCATTCTTTCCTCCCATCCCTTCACGCTGTGTGAGTAGTGAAAAAGGGCCAAAAAAAGGCCAAGCCACGCCTAAGAGAGGAGCAGAATGCTGCTGGGGCTGAGCTGGGGTGCCTGCTCTTTGGTACTGCTCTCTCTGCCTCCAGGATATTCCCTGGGAGAGGACATCAGCAAGGAGGACATCATGTGTGAGCTGCAAAGGCAACCTGAAGTGAAAATGCAGACTGATTCCTCGTGCCTACAGCCAAAGTGAACCAATGGCACTTGGGGAGATGGACACTTGTCCATGCTGGGCACTTGTCCACTTTCAGTGCTGCTTCCCATGCCCAGAGAGACCCAGCTCAGGCACTTCATCGGACATGGAGCGAGACACCAGCACCAAAGCTCCACTCTGCAGGACTGTGTCTGTGATTCAAGCATGCAAATAATGGTTCCAAAAGCCTCTCACTGGCTGGAGGAGCTGTGGGTGGCTGTATAATCCTCCTGCAAGAGGAGGTAGTGACACTGCAGGTGGGTGACACATGTCTGTGTCCTCCAGGGGTGAGGGACAGACATGGTGGTGGCACTGGGGAAGCAGGACAAACCCAACATCTCAGCTCCTTGCTCTACCTGTGGATGTTTTCTATGAAATTTTTTGGTTTTTTGATCCAGCAGTTCCTCACCTGGAAAGAAATGGAATATTGCCCCCGCCCCATTCCAGTGAAAATGAAAGGAGAAGGGGAGTGTGAAGTACTCAGACCCTGCTGTGGAGGCACAGCAGTGTTTTATGCAGAACTGAGCTGCAACAGGACCCCTCACAACATCTCATTTATTCAGTTGGGCCAATCCTTCTCTGGGAGCACAAAGGAGCTTTATTTCAGGCTGGGATCTGGTTTTTGAGGTCAACACCAGAAATAAAACCTCTGACAAGCAAAGACTTTGTAGCCAAAGAGAAGAAGATGCCAGAAACCCAGAGACGGGCCTTGAGGAAGGGGATCTGGAGGAGCAGCGGTTCAAACCCTTCTGTTCTGTTGTCTGCAAAGCCCTGGGAGCCTCAGTCCCTGTTCCACCCTGCTCCAGTGCCATTAACAAGCAGGGTGGGGGGACAGGTTCAAGCCACTTGTGGAGACACCATTAAAAGCCTCGTGCACAAAATTTCATTGGTAATAGGTGTGAGGCACTTTGTAACCTCATCCCAAAGTGCAGTTTTTAAGCAAAATTGAAGCCTGTGATTGATATTAGTGATGGAAAACGTGCCTTGGCCTATGCCCAAATTGGCACAAATGGACACTTTTATTTAGAGTATGTGTATGTGTATACATAGTTGTATTTACATTTCTATTAAGTTATTGTTCTCCATCTTTCCTTTGCATTTGCTTCTTATTCTTCCTTCCCTTCCTTGTCTCCACAAACCCTTGATGCAACAGTGGTTTTTTTAACACTTTGGTTTCTCCTACTCTGGCAAAATGATTTCTGATGGTTGGAGGTTTAACCAGAAAATATCAGTTGCCTTGCTGTCATTTTCAAATCTAACTTAACCTCTTGGAAACCTAATGATTTATTGAAAATTAATAGGACGTAGGATATTAAATTTCTAATTCTCTTTTGGGTAGGACACATAAACTGCATATCTTCCACGTGCCATGAATTCATGGGCCAATCCCATTCCTAATGAGAAGCTCATGGGTAACTGCAAAGAAAACTAGCTGGAGGAAAAAGCGTTTTAATTTAGATTTTGATCTCAGCCTTTCTCCACTGCATTCACCTGAGTTTGTAAAGCACACAATATCAGCTGGGCAAATCTGCAGTGCTGTCCCACTGTCACGAATATGACTCAGGCCTTTACTGAATTTCTGCATTGTTCCAGACTCTTTCATATTTCAAAGGTAAAAAATGAGGCTTTAAAGAAAAGCTAATCTCAATGCAACTGCAAAAAAACCCCACCCCAAACAAACAAACAAAACAAGAAAAACTAAACAAAAAACCCTAACAAAACAAAACAAAACAACAAAAACCCCCAAAACAAACATCTAGCGCATGATTTAGTTTATAAATAATTCAAAATAAGTTGCAGCTATGAGGAGGAACCTTTGTTTTTTGTAGGTTTTTTTTGTATTGTATGGCTTTGTATGGTTTTGTATGTCTTTGTATGTTGTATCTGACAACTAATTCACAAATAATCACTATTATTTGCTCTGGCAAAACCAGCAAAGACCACTGCACAATTAACAGCACACAGAGATAATTATGGCCTTGCTAGTCACAAGATAAAATCTTGTGCCTGACTACTCAAGGTACCCGTTCTTCACTCTGAACTTTGTTCAGGTGGTTTCTATCTACACCATATTCCCTTAACCAAAACTAATTTCTACTTGATCCGAGATTTTTGCTGTTGCCACTAGAGGTCCATTCACCACTACAAATATGGAAGAAAGAGGCAAGCAATGCATTTTCTTCTCCAGAATTTATTTATTTAAATCACTGTTCAGTGTCAGCCTTGGGGTAATGACAAAAAGGATGATGATTGTGGGCACCTTATAGCAGCAGAAGTGAAGTCAGGCAGTGCCTCTGTTTTTTCAGGGTTTGGTCTTACTGATGTCATCCTTTGGGTTTGGTAAGGGACACTTCTTGGGTTTTATCTTCTGTTTCCTGGTCTGTGTTGCCCAGATCAGCACACTTGCTGTGCAAGCACATTCACCTGTGATAAACAAAAAAAGCCAAATGTTTCCCGTCTCCCCCAGAGCACCACACTCAGTCATCACAAACTGCAGCAGCGTTTGCTTCAGCCTGGGTAAGAGCAGAGTCTGTCCTTTTGTTCCCTGAGCTTTCCTGCTCCCTCCTTCCCTCCTCCTGTCTTTGTCAGAGTCCCTGTGAACGCTGCCTTTGCCCCATTTATCCTTTCATCCCCGGCTCAGCGCAGCCTCCTGTTCTGCTGTGACATCCCAGGGTGTCTGTGAGGTTTCCAGCATTCTCCCCCTTTGGCTGACATTAAATGCAGGCTTTTTGCTGATCATCAGAAACGTGCCTCTGCTCAGCTCTGGAGGGAAGGAGCAATGCTGCTCTCAAAGGTGGGGTTTGCTCTCTCCCGACTTTATTCTGCTCCCACTGGTAATCAAGAGTAAAATTCCTGCTGGCTGCAGTGAGACCAAAGCCGGGCTGAAGCTTGTGGCTTTTGAAAATCTCCTGCTTGCATCCTTTGGATCTGTTTTTCTGAAGGACCAAAATTAGAAGGCACTTACTGAACTCCACCAGTTTTTCTCTGCTGGGTTTAACAGCTGTCCTGCCTGTCCATCCTTTCCCCTTCAATCTGTGTGGATGACCCCTCTCAGGACAGGACAGGATCATGTCCCACCTCAGGAGAAGTGGTGGGAGGAAATTTCATATGGAAGAGAGAGTCCTGAAGCACTTTTCCTTGCCTCTCTCTGGAATCCAGACATGTCAATGTAGGGCTGGCTTTTCTATTTGTCTGTCCCCGTGTTTCAGCCTTTTCCTTCCCTGGACTCACTTTTTTTTTTTTTTTTTTTTTTTTTTTTGTCCCATGGACCATAAAATCTTGGAAAAACTCTTTGGAGACACAACTCACTTTTATTCAAGCTGCCTACGAGGCCCATGGATCTCAGGAAGTTTAACTCTTCGAGTACCTGCTCATGTGGTCTCCCAATAATTGGCCTGATTGAACAAAACATCATTTTTAATTAATCAGTCAACAGCCCACCTGTGGGCATTTTACAGTTGAATTTCCAAGTTTCCTCTTCCTCTGCCAGTGGAGATTGGTAATGAAGCTGAGCACTGGTAGGGAGGTCACCTCAGGAGGAGTGTTTTCATAATTCACCTTGTGTCCAAATTCGGAGAGGCTTAGTGCCCTGCACAGAGACCGCTCGTTTGCTCAGGCACTTGTCTGGCACAGGAAGTGGTTAGATGAATAATTCCTGTCAATGGGATGTAACTCAAAGTTCCTGACAAGGTGCTGGTGTCTTGCATCCCCCTCTGTGTGATTGTATACAGCCCTCTTGTTTTCTTTTCCCTTTCCCTTTTCCCTTTTCCTTTCCTGTGTCTGGCTGTGCAGTCACAATTTCCTCAGGTCATGGGACAGATTACTTGTCACAGCACTGTGGTGGGCACATATTTCTAATATTTGAGTCTTCTCACTTTCCTTCTGCAGCACTCAAAAAATTATTTCTCCTCTCTGTTTTTGACCTGCCTGCCCTGGGCCATGTGAGTGCACAGAGAGGATAATCCTGCCCTGAAATGCTGATGTGTGCAATCATTCCCTTAGGATCTAAGTGCTGGCTTCCTCTCCCCAAACAATCTGCAGGAGGAGGAAGCTGCCTCAAACTGCTCCAGGGGAGGTTCAGGCTGGACTTCAGGGGGAATTTCCCCATGAAAAGGGTGGTGGAGCACTGGAAAGGGCTGCCCAGGGAGGTGTTGGAGTCCCCATCCCTGGAGATGTCTGAGGAATGACTGGACATGGCACTCAGTGTTTGTTGTGGCCTGGGTGACAAGGTGGGGATCAGTCACAGGTTGGACTTGACCTCAAAGCTCTTTCCAGCTGTAATAACTCTGGGATTCTGCTCCTACTCCTATTCTCTAATTGTGAGTGAGTGGTAACTTCAAATACCAGCAGAAGAAAATCTGACCTGCACATAAGAAGCAAAGTTCTGTTACTTGAATGGCAAAAGAAAACACACCCTCATATATCTGAAATATTTCCTATTTAAATCTGCACCAAAATGGTAGAAGCCTCCATACACAGAGACTTTTAATACTGACATTCGGTTTGTCCAGTTTAAGGACCTTGTTTGCTTTATTTTGTTTTTTTTTTCATTGTGCATTCCAAGTGCTACTTTTTATTCTGTTTCTGCTGGAACAGAAATTAGCAATGAATACTTGAAATAGGAGTGTAACAGAAAGGAAACACATTTAAGTACAGCAAGATACAGAGAGTTGCTCTGCAGGAAAGAGGAGTAGTTTTATCCTTGCCTTACATCAGCATAGTTCTCCAGATTTCCAGTGGGGGTTTTATGGTTTTGGCTTTTTTTTTGGTTTGTTTGTTTTTCTTTTTTTTTTTTTTTTTTTTTTTTTTTTGGGGGGGGGGGAGGTGGTTTTTGGTGGATTTTGGGGTGTTTTTTTGGGTTGTTGGGGTTTTTTTGGGTGGGATTTGTTTGGTTGGTCTTTTGTTTGGGGTTTGGGTTTTTGTTGTGGTGGTGTGGTGTGGTTTTTTTTTGAGTTTTTTTTGGTTGGTTTTTTTTGGTGTGTGTTTTTTTGATTGTTTGTTTGTCTTTTTATTTGTTTGCATGTTTTTTTTGTTTGGTTTCAAGGCTTCTTGGTTGCTTCTTGGTTGCTTCTTTCCCCCCAGTTGTTTGAACAGGACAGACCTAGAATGAAAACCACCTATTATTTTTATATCAGCCCTACCTGAAGGTCCAAAACAATATCACAGTACCAACAGGACAAGCCATTTTACACCCCTGATCAAAGAGAAATGTGCTGCTCTGAAGAACTTTTAATCTAGAGCAGTGTTTCTTCGGCCTGTTGACCCAGCCTGGGTTAGATTACATTGATTTACTGGTTTTGCAGGTTTCATCATGGCTCAATTCTCCAAGGGTGGACAGAAAGATGCTTCCCACTGAGTTCTGGGATGCAGCAGAGAGATGGAGAAGTGTAAACCTGTACAGGTGATACAGGTGAAGATTAGGGGATGGATCTGCAATTTCCAGAAGACGTGCAGAAAGAATACAAAATTTGTACCACTCCCCTTAAATCCTCACTCTCTTCAAGTGTGAGTCTGGATTTTGCACAGTGCATCAAGACCTGAACATGGCAAAGACTCCACGGAGGCTTTAGCATGTGGGTCCTGGTTGTGCCCCTCAGTGGGAAGGAGAAACTCCATGCCACCACTTTTTTTTCTCCTTATTTGGCACTCCTTGGAAGCTTTTTGGCTTTGTTCTTCACCTGACCAAAAAGCCACAAATGCAAACCAGGGCAGGCCTCGTGCTGCTGGCTGCAACCAGTGCAAAATGAGAGGTGTGCACCCCATTATGGGCCAGTGTGGAGACCAAAAAACACCCACTGCTCTGCCTTGAGCCACGCCACTAATCTGTGACTTAAGGGCTTTCTGAGTCGTGGAGGTAAAACCAGGCAATTTTCCTGATCTGGAATGATAATCTTCTTTGCCTCCGTGCTCCAAAAAAGCTTGATAGGAATGAAGTGGTGAAAGGGTCACATCTTCTCTCCATGTGAATCATCAGGAGGGGTGGGTTGCCCCAACAGGGAGCAGCCCAGTGAAAGAAAGCAGGGCACTTGTCCTGACACACTTTGCTTTGCATCCAGAGGTTTAGAAGAAATCCTGCTGGCCTCAATGCTGAAGCTGTTTACTGGTTTTAGGCTTGACAGCCTATTATTAACTGTAACAGCAGAGAGCACCATCTGTCTGCTCCTGAGCTATTCCATCAGGCTGTGAGTTGGGGGTTTTGCTTTTTTCAAGGTAAAAGGTGTAATTGTCCTGATTTAGTGAAAGGTCTTGAATTATCATATCTAAAGCAGAAATTTGAACTCTCAAACATTTTTCTTTCTTTTATGGCCTCTTGATATCCGGAGCTCATTTACTCTTGACAGCTTGCTGCTTCTCCTAATCATTTGCAGGCAATGTAGGAAATACAAGAAGACAAATAGGATGAGGACAGAATGGAACTTCAAAGATTTTGGGGCAGGTCATTAGCGAACATTTCTAGCTTAATAGGTAGCACTGGTTGTTTCTTTTTCATTATCATGTGAACTTTCACATCCTATCTTTTCTCTCTGCAAGTAATAGGACTAGATCTTTGTTTTGTTTCTTTTATTTTTTTTGGGGGGGAGGGATTTTTTTGTTAAATGAACTGTTGTCTACAGTTGGCTAAATTTGGAGGACCTAGAACCTACCAGCTGACATCTGACAAAGGAATGGTAGACTGGATATCCTTTGGATGAGCTTTAAGATGAATATCACAGAAAATGGAAACATTATGAGCAGGAGTTTTTTGGTTTAAGTGACGATGGAGCAGTTTGATCGTTGTGGAAAGGATCCATGCTGGAGCAGTCCACGAAGAACTGAAGCACTCAGGAGAAGGTGGAGCAGGGTAAGAGAAAGGAGTGGCAGAGGCAATGTGTGATGAAGTGACCACAAGCCCCATTCCCATCCCCCCCGGGGGGTGAAGACATAGAAAAAATCTGGAGTGAAGCTGAAGGAAGGGAAGAGAACAAGGAAGGTGGTTTTGGGTTTGTCCTTATTTCTCATTGTGCTAATCTGTTTGATTGGCAATAAACTGAATTAATTTCCCCAAGCTGAACCTGGTTTGACTGTGGTGGCAATTTGTGAGTAATCTCTCCCTGTCCTTAACTCAACCCACGACCCTTTTGTCACTTCATTTTCCCCCTTCACTTGAGGAGGAAGAGTTACAGGGAATATTGGTGGGCTCCTGAGAGCCAGCCAGGTTCAGCCCACCATGGTAGGCTCAAATCTTTTAGTGGGCTCTTCTTTCAAGGTTAATGCAATCCTCATGAGCACTGAGAGTCTCTTTTGCTCTGCACCAGGATGAGATGAGGAGGGGGAACCGGTTTAGGGGTGAGAAATCAGGCTGGCTTTGAAAATGACTTGCTGGCTTCCTGAGGAAGAATCCCCACATGAAAATCCCTCCAACTCATCTGCAGGGAAGATACTGTGCACAGCTGCTGTGCTGTCTCAGGACAGCCCCAGCCACCAGCGTGTGGTGGTGTTACTTTTGAAAAAAAGCCAAGAGAAACTTCCATCAGTAAGCAAGTGAGGGTTTTTGTCTTTGCAAAATGCAGAGCCAAGTAGCACAACGTTGATTTTTGTACACACACACTGCCCCCAGCCCTCCTTTTCTGCTGGCACTGATGCTGCTGGATTACTCCTCCAGTCCTTGAATTACAGGGATTTTCCAGCCTCTCAGGCAGCAAGGATGCATGGTGTGCAATCCCAGCCTCAAAATGGGAATAAGAATGCTTGAGGAAGGAGGAGAAGGAAGGCTTGGGGGCAGCTGCCACCTCTTGCAGGTGACAGTGACACCGCCACCTGCTACCTGGTGCCTCCCCAGGGTTTGCACTGTGTGGACCTGAATCCAGCTTACTGTTAATTAACAACAAATTAATTATTTTATACTGCAATAATACTTCACTGTTCCCATAGGGGAGTCAGACTGCAATTCATTACATTCTTAATGCAGTAAACATGAAAATGAAGAGCCAGCTAATATTGTAATTATAGGAGGCCTGGATAGATGTCATGGAAGTAGGGGTTTTTATTTTCCTTGAAGAGTTGAAGAAAACTTAGACTTGTTTTGTAATAGTTAAAGGAAACAAAAATGAGCCCTCTACACTCTGCATTGGTTTGAATAAGAACTGAACACTCTGTGACTTTACATAGAAAATAAGATGTTTTACTTTTAAAATTGACACTTTGAGAATCAAAATCAGATTTGAGCCAGCAAGACTGAGTATTTTTTTAAGTGATGTTCTTTTGCCTAGGTTGTTTTCCAGAAAAAAACAACAAAGAAAGAAACCAACCTTCCAACTTTTTACCTGTATTTGTTTCTCTCTCCATAAAGGCTCTTCACTGGCACAGGTAAAGAATGGATTAGTGCTATTTTTTTTTGTGAGATTGTGATCTACAATGAATTAATAACAGCAAAGTACTCAGGTATGGGGATTTCTGAAGGAATTTTGAATGAGTTAGAGACAGGACCTCTGAGTTGTTTTTGATGATGTGATTTATTGTTCTTACCTTCGACTTAGGCAGGAAGGGTGAATTTGGCTCACATCTTCACTGCATGGTTCAGAAGGTCACAAGACCCCTGGTTACAAGACATTTTAAGGAGTTATTGACCAATAAAACACTGCTAACAAAGATATCTATGTTTTTGACCCAATCCTTAAATATTTCGTCTTATGGACCCATGCTACAGTGTAAGCTATCTTAGCCAATCATGCTATGACACACAAACCTACAGCACTGCATCCTAAACTCCTTGTTTACCTTTGTAACTACTTTTATTTTTATATATTTAACTCTAAAACTCTAAACTTTCCTTTACTTAGCTTAACGTGCCTCTGCTAAATCCACGTTCTCACTACAAGCACCTGAGTTGGAAGCCTTTTCCAAGGTCTCAGATCAAATCTTGTATTTAATTCAAAGCTTTGGCTTACAGGCCCAAAGTTCTGAGAGTTCCCTGCATTTCAGTTTCCAGCACCCAGGCTGTGTGCTGAAAAAAAAAGGGCAAGCTGCTCTAATGGTTTAGGGAACTGAAGTCCTAATTTGCAAAAGATGGGTGAAGGTGATGCTATTCACATCGCTATCACATCCTCTTGGGAGAGGTGCCCACGAGGTGCTCAGGCACCCCTGCAAGGTGAGCTGTGAGACCTCAGAGGCAGCTCCTAGCCCAGCTGGATCTGTGGATGAAGGGGGTCGTGGCTGCAGACTCCCCTGCAGGGTGGAAGTGGTACCTCAGAAAGCTCCATCTGGGGCCTCAGAGATTCCCAAAAGCAGCTCATAACCTGCTGTGGTTTTTCAGAGAGGTGCTGCCACCAGGGTGCCCAGCTGGTCTGTGTGATTCCCCTCCCTTGGGAGAGACAGGTATTCCTTGTTATTCTTGGCCTGTGCAAGCAGTTCCTGAAGTGGCTCTTCAGGGCAAAAACCAGAGAGACACAAGTCTCCATGCTCCAGGGCTGGCTAGATGAGGTGTGAGAGCTGGAGTGAGCCAGGACTGTGAGACAGAAAGCAGAACAGCAGTGTTGAGGACTTTCTGCACTTTGGCACTGAAGTGTTACCCCTGCTTTTCAGTCAGGTCTGCCTTTCCATTTTTCCACTGGATAAGCCTGCCTGCCTGCCTCCTTGCAGAGCTTGTGGAAAGGAGCCTTGAAGAGGCTTCTCAGGCACTAAGGAGTTACTGTGGAACTCACTAATATTTACCCCCATTTGATATGGCACAGTGCATCAGAGGAGGCAAGCTCGGTGTGCTTTTTTGCAGCAGAGACCTGCATCAAGGCAGCAGCTTCTCCAGAGAGAGCCCACACACTTCCAACATTATTTTCAAGATAACAACGGTAAAAATATTTTTGCTGTTGTGTGAGGGAAGCCACAGGCAATAACGCAGCTGCCACCACTGTCATGCTGCTGGTGAGTCACTAGTTAATGCCACTGGAATGACAACACTGAGAAGCTCCAGCATGTCCAGCTTGTTGAGTCCTTCCAGTGCTTTGGGCACCGATGTGTTTTATGAGAGCAGATCACTCAAGGGCATAAAGGCCACTGAACCCCAGACTGTGTGAGCACAAAATGGTTTTTTAGCTCTCCATGCCCAGTGCTCACCTGCACTTAGAAGAAAGGGCAAATTCACTGTGTTTGTGGAAAAAGTGTGTTTATCTGGGTCAAGGAGACCACCATGCATTTAAGTCCTGCTCTGATTTTGTCATCCCCTCAGAACAGGAGGTTGGCCACATCCTTGGCCCCTCTGGCAGAGCACAAAGCTGTGGTGGTATGAACTGTGAATTCATGGATGAATTCAGGGATGAGCATCCATCTCCTGGAAACAAAAGAAAGCAGCCTCTGTGAGTGCAAAACCAGCAGTGTGCTGGTTTTCCAGCACAAGGGGTAGGTGTGGGAGGGAAGGGCATATTTGACACTGACTTCCAAACTCAGCCTAGCAACTGGTCCTATCCCAATTTTCACCCTTCTTGCCATCACCACGACTAAAGGCAGGCCAGTCTATCAGAACAGAACTCAGGAGATCATCACTTTCTGGGTCCAAGGCAGGCTCAGCTGTGTCTAGGTTAATTCCCAGTGAATGTTTTCTTATAACCAGATCTTAAATACATCCCCTGACAGAGGCCCCACCTTCTCTCCCAGTGCCTCATTGCTGCAGGATTGCTCAAGCTTCGACACCACAGCTTGAGCTCATCACCCCTCCAGCTGTGGAGATTTCCATTCCTTTTCTACCTTTTCTTCTTAAGTATTTGAAATTCTCTGTCGTGATCTTCTTGAATCACTTCACAATCTTTCTCCCAGTCCGGCATTTTCCAGACTTCTCACTATTCCCAGCATGGACTGGGAAATATTTCCAAAATGGGATGCAGCTGCCATGCAGAGAAGGGAATTGCTCTGGGTGTGCTGCACATAAAATCCCTGTTTGCACACCTCACAACCTCACTTTCTTCTCCTTGCTTTTCCCACAGCAGCAGACCACTGCCACATCCCCTCTGATTCTGCTGGACCCTGATCAGTTGTGGCTCCCTGTTTCCTAGGCCTTTCAGGTGGTGGAAAGCCATCTCCACAGTTTCCACCAAGTCTGCCTGAATTTTAGCACTCTTCAGGGAGCTGGTTGTGAAGTGCTGCAGGGCAGGGGTGAGTTCAGGCAGGCTGCAGGTGCCTGCTGGTGCTGGGCTAAACACAGCTCCACCATAATCAGTTCCATCTCTGCTTCAGCGTGTCATGCAAAGCAGGCAAAGGTCTGAAACTCTTTTATTTTACTTTTTTAAACCAGGTTAAAAATGGCATTCTGCTCAGCCCAGCCAGCGAGGAAGCTGGGAGCTGGCTTGTGCTCAAGCCTACCATCAATAGCAAACAGATCTGGCATGGTGGGAGCTTCTTGATCTCCAGTGTGACTTCCACTCAGCACTAACAGCACCAATTTATCTAGCAGCTGTGACCAGAGAGCAGCTCATGGTCTCCAAGGAGCTCAGAGGAAAATAAAATTACCCTGGTGTGCCTGAATCTTTTCTGTCTGAATTTTGGCTTTTTTTTGTAGGGCTTCCTGAGGGGTAGTTTGTTAATAGGGGCTGGACATGAGCCCAGGGGTGCCCAGGTGGCCAAGAGGCCGATGGCCCCTGGGCTGTGCCAGCCGTGGGGTGGCAGCAGGAGCAGGGCAGGACTGTCCCTGTGCTGGCCCTGCTGAGGCCACCTCGAATCCTGGGGGCAGCTCTGGGCCCCTCACAACCAGAAAGACCAACAAGTCCAGAGAGGGGAATGGAGCTGGGGAAGGGAATGGAGCCCCAGGAGAGGCTGAGGGAGCTGGGAAGGGGCTCAGCCTGGAGAAAAGGAGGCTCAGGGGGGACCTTGTGGCTCTGCACAGCTCCTGACAGGAGGGGACAGCCAGGGGGGTCGGGCTGTGCTCCCAGGGAACAGGGACAGGAGGAGAGGGAACAGCCTCAGGCTGGGCCAGGGGAGGTTTAGATTGGGTGTAAGGGAAAATTTCTTCCCAGAAAGGGCTGTGAAGCATTGGAACAGGCTGTCCAGGGAGGTGGTGGAGTTACCATGCTTGGAGGAATTTAAAAGATGTATAGATGTGGCTTCTGGGGACAAGGTTTAGTGTTGGGCTTGGCAGTATTAGGTTGGACTCACTGATCTTAAAGGTCTTTTCCAACCTAAATGATTCTAGGATTCCCTGAAATTTCTCATGAATTCACATAACTCCTGAATCTAGTGACTTTTAGTCACTGAGTCCCTGATACCCCAGGAATTGCAATTAAATATAAAGAAGTTAGCAAGACAGGAATTTCTCCCTGCTGATGTAGGCCTTGAAAGATGCAATTTGGAAGGTATGTGTTTCAGTGCACTAACATTATACACCTTGTTTCACAGGCTAGACAAGCCTTTAGCATTCCCACCACACCACCAGAAATTCCACATTCTGAAGAGAAAAAAAAGCCTCGGAAAGCTCCTCACCAACTTGCAAAACACATACTACCCATGAAAGAGAGTGCTTCCCCTTCATGGCTCACTCAGCAGAACTTCTACAGCAGAAACAGCTGCTAAAGAGAGAATGTGAGATTTAGAAATGAGGGTTGGTGGTGCATGCCTGTCCAGTGACTTGGTTTTGTAGGGTTTTTCTTAACCACAGCCATAAGAATATGCATCACAAAGAAAAGAGCACAGAAGGGAGAGAAAGGAGAAGAATTCTGATTCTTTACTCCTCCTGGGGTACAAAAGAGGCTATTTTGATTCTGCAACTTACTGCAGTGTAGTGTTTTCTTAATCTACATGCAGTTGCTCCCGTGTTTTTGTTGCACTTATAGTTTGCCAACCTTTTATTTGGATTTAAGTGGAGGAAAAGGTATGTTTCTATCCCATGCAGTCAGACACCGTGGAAAATGTTGTAACTTACAGCATAGACCTTCTGCCAGTGGAAAAAAAAAAAAAAAGACAGCATAAACCCTACATTTTAGTCTTTGAAAAATAATATAAAATTACCGTTTAAGCTCTTGCTGCCCTGTTTCATGCTGGGCTGAGACTCCTCTCTCAAACCCACTTTAAAGTTCCCACTTTGACAACTTGTCCTGAAGTGACCCATCTTTCCCTAATGCAGCTGAATTACCCTGGTGCAGGAGGACAGGATCCTCTGCCTGCGCTGGGCCAGAAGACTTAAGCACAAAGATAAAAACAAACAAAAGCCAGTGACAGTACTTCTGTAACAGTAACATCTGAGACCACAAGTCGGGTCAGGGCTCTGCACTTGTGAAGAGAAAAATAAAGTAAAAGTCCCTGGTTTTTGGAGTCGAAAGAAAAGTTGTCAGACAGCAGCGCACTGATCAAGTCTCATCACTGAGTAATTAAAAGACTCTCTAGCTAAGTCACTAGCCTTGTTTTACAGTGAAAAAAAAAAAAAAGGCAGAGGCAAGAGCTTATCTACTTCAGATAAGTGCAAAATACCGTTCCAGCAGATTGTTGGTAGATCATGCCACCCACACAGCAATTACATGGGGCACATTTTAATGATGCTGTATCCTTCCAGCTGCACTTTCAAGAAGTTTATTATTTTTTTTTTCCCTCCGGAGCAGAACAACTTATCTCAGAACTTCTGCCCTATGAAAGCTTAGCTGGTTCGTTAGTTGAACCACTTTGCTCCCTGCAGTAAGCCACGTACCCACTAGGTCACCCTGACCCCAGAGCCCTTTGCTCGTGGGCACACATTGCAGGATTGCCATGACAGCTGAGTCCCTTTGGCAAATATCTATGCTAGGATCCCAAAACAAATAATTTTCTACTGCTCTTTGCAGTAAGCCAAGAATACCACCCACTTTAAAGCAAAGAAATCAAACTCTTTCTCTGGAGTGCTACACCTTTAATAATTTATTTCTAAATGCTTTAACAAATAACCATCTGACCTAATCATTGACCCCAAGAAAGTACCCACTTCATTTATTGTTTAGTAAGAAAGTCCCTGGGAGATCTGCTGGACAGACCAGGATGGTGAAAATACAAACTACACAGGCAAAGTAACAGATTTCTACTTTGCGTCAATGTCCTGGTCCTGCCTAAATATTTTCATTTCTAGATTCTTACTATTTGAAGGCAAGGTGGAGATCAGGTTTGGGCAACCACAGGCCAAAGCACACCACCTGTTTTGCAGACCTTAAAGAAAAAAAAAAAAAAAAAAAAAAAAAAAAGAGAGAGAGGATGAGTTAATACAGCTTATGGGGAGACAAGGCAGGTGAAGTGACTTGCCAAATGTCACCACCAGGGAGAGATCATCTTAATTACAAATAAAGAAGGTAACCCAGTGAAGTAAATTTTTACCACACTCCTGATCACTCCACTGTACAGTTGAAAGACAAAGCCTGCATTTTTTGTCTTGGTTTGGCCAGTGTCAATCAGCAACTGAAGGAGGAACCCTTGGACATGTCTAAAATAAACAAAATGTCCAACACCTGTAGAAGATAAGCCAAAATCCTTGGAGGAACTTTGTTATAGAGTTGAAAATGAGAACTATTCTGCTACAAACAGAAAAAAAAAACAACTTTATTCCACTAAAGCAGGGAAACTGATAAAGTTCAGACCATTTCCACAGTGAGGCACCAAAGACAGAGGACAAAAGGGTAAGCTGGTGCAATTCTAGTCAGGACTCACTGGGGCACCCTCTTGCAGCAGCTGATGCTCATCACTTTGCTGCATGGGGCTTGCTGACTGATGTCCCCCTCTCTGGAGGGGCTGGACAGGCCTCCTATGAACATTTGAGCTGCCACATCTGCCTGTGCAGAGGCAGTCTGCTGGCTCAGATCCCCACAGCTGCTTCCAGCACAGAGTTGCCTGATGGCTCAAGGAAGGAGACCCATCCCTGCTTGCCAGGGCAAGGAGCCCTCTCCTAGCCAGAGAGGCTGGGGAGATTCACCTGAGCTCCACAGGCACAGGAGCTGGAGGCTCAGAATGAGACAGGGGGTGATTGAGCTTTGCCAGTGCATTTCCCAATCAGCCTCAGCTGATGCTGCAAGAATTTTGGTGCTTGCCCCACGCTGACCTCGTCTCTCTGTGTGGTCTGTGTGACACACTGCCAGATGCAGCACTGCTGTAGTCCTTAGAGCAGTTCAAGGTTATTAAAAGAAAAAAAGAAAATAAAGAGAAAAAAAGAAATACCAGCTCTCTCTTCTGAGAATGGGATGGTGCCCAACAGATACAATGAAAAGAAATTAAATGGTGCTAATTTGTTGATTGCTTGCACTGCCATGAATACGGCAGATTAAATAGCAAATTTATAAGCTGATTGAACTCCAGCTGAAAAATCACAGTGCTTGGAAGAGAAAAGCCCCATAAGAGTGCTGCTGTGCTACTTAACTGCTTTTTCAATTGTTATGACCCACCTCCCTGCCTATTTTACAATACATTCCTTTTCCTTTTCTGCTCCAGTTTAACAGGTGCCTGGTGCAGGAAAAGGAAAAGGAAATGAGGCAATGGTGGAGGAGGACAGAGGCAAAAAGGTGGGTGGTAGCAGGGCAAAGGGACACAGACACATCATTCGAACAATGCTCAGACTTGACATTTTCAGGGTTTAACATGTGACAAAGGCTCATTCTTGGGAGCAAGGGTGGACCTGTGGGCCTTAGAAGGAAGGCAATGTTGTTGTAGGAAGCAGAGAGGAAGAGGCCAGTGCTCTGACTCTTCTATTTGCTCATCAAGCTGGAGGAAATAAGATTTCCTCGTGTTGAAGGCCAGCAGCAGAGAGTCCCCTTTAGCAGCAGGGAAAAAGCAGCAGAGAGGACTTGCTCTGGTGCATCTCTGGGCGTCAGACTGGCTGCTCAGGAGGCCAGGATGACTCTTTGAGGGCTGCAAGATTAACGGGCAAAGAGAAAGCCTGGAAACCAGTGATGTACTAACAAGGGCACAGCATCACTTTAAAGCTTCCCTTTTATTTTAAAAATGTGATTACGGGCTCCTAACACCACAGGGAATAAAATCTAAATGTGGAAGCTCCTAAATACAACAAAGGGAATCTGTTATGGCAACAGCCTTAAATATGGAGGGAAACTTTTCAGTGAATGTCCCAGTGGGAGAAGTGGTATGAGCACTACTCTTCCTTATCTGCATCAGCAATTCCAGTGATCAAGTGGGAGGGTGAAGAGGAACTCACAGTTTCTGCCAAAAGTAAGGATTTGGCTTGCTTGTGGATGGGACAGGAGGACACCAAAATTAATGACTCTTCAGGACAAATCAGTGTTAATTACATGCATGTGTAGGAAGGTGTAGTGGAAGCAATTCTGAGTTACCCTGCCTAGAGCAGATTGTTAGAGTTTTGACTTTACTTTGCTTTTCCCCACCTTCACCCCAGGATAAAAAAAAAAATTGAGCAGCTCTTGCCTCTATTCTGTCTCTTGCTCATTTGCTCCTTCCCCTGCAAGCTAACTCTGCTGAGCAACCTGAGCACTGATGATCCCAAAACCACATTTGTCTCCCCTCTTCATCCTGTTGCCTACAGGAGTGCCAGGTTCTGGCTGACAGGCTACTCTGCCTAAGTACTTGTGAAACAGAGAGGCTGTGGCAAGGAATAGGCAGTATGTCTGAAAACTGAGCACACAGATCAGTGCTTGGCCCTAAATAAGGGCATAAAATATATGTGAGTGTTAGAACTGATCCAAGTCTTCACATTCTGAAATCCTGAGGGGAATTACTAATCTAATTTCAAGGGGGAAGAAAAAGCAGGGGAAGGCATCCTTCTAAAATGTTAACAATTTCTAAGCACTCTGATTAGCACCCTGTACATGTAGGGGGTGCTCTGCACAACTCCTGCTGGATCTTGGTTAGGAGTAGGTGGTGATTCTGGCATTGGACTGAGACCAAGGCAAGACCAGAGGCCGTGTTCAGAGTCATCAGCACTGGGTTTTACAGGCTGCTCTCAGAAGCAGCTGCCAGCAGGAAGGCTGTTTGATCTCCTAAGATTTTCCCTACCTGCTATGCTGGCAGTTCTGCAAGACAACATTTTGCTAACCTCTCAGAAGACTTTCAGGAATTTCCACAGGAAGCAAAGAGGAGGCCAGGCCCTGGAGCTGCTCTGAAGCAAAAATGACAGAGGGGAGTTTGGAGGATTCACATCTGGAATTTAGGGAGGTGTCCTGACAGTGGCAGCAGGGCCTGCAGAGGTGAGGTGGCCTCATCTGTATGGCTTTGGGCAAACTGCTTCTCCTGTAGAGGTCTGTGTGCCAGAGGTGTCTCTAAGCTGACACTGGTGTGGCCACTGGCCCCTGGTCTCAGGTGATGGCTCTGTGGCTACTCTAACACATACAGAAAGGCTCTAGCCCCATCCTTCCCAGTTAGTCATGTTGGTTTCATGGCAAGGAAAGAATCCTTGGGCTTCTAAACACTCCAGCTGAACTGCAAGGAGAATTATTGAGGAGTTCACTGCTATCCACCCAGGCTGCAATCCCCAAAAAAGGCAGATCTACAAGCACACAAAGCTGAAGGTTTCATTAAGACAGTGATGGCCTCACTTAAAAAAGTTTAATGGAACTCCACAAAGGGTCCTTTGACCACAATTGCTCCACTCAGCTGCTTCCTTTTCCTAAACCTCAGGAGGAGGTGCAGGGTGAGGGGTGAGAATTAATTCTCTTGGAGCACAGGACACCTTATGAATGAGTCTCCTACCAAAAATAAGCCCAGGACATGCAGCACATGAGAACATCTTGGACCTAGGGGTGTAAATGTATCCCAGGACATTTTTTCTAGCCACCAGTGCCTACAAAGATGCAAATGGCTTAGAGAGGGCCTCTGCTTCACCTCTCCAGTGGGAAAGTCCAACAAATTGTTAGCAGCAAAGGCAAATGGAAGCCTGACTTAAGCAGGAGGTGAGACAAAACAAGTGCAGTGATTTTTTTCCTAACATGCTTTCCAGGGTGTGGATTTCATCTGAAGGTTTTGAGCAGCCAAGCTCCAAAGGCTGTAAGAACAGATGGAGGTATCACTCCTGAGCTGGAAGCTGCCATGTCCCACCAAGCAGCAGTGTCCAGTGTTCTGCTCCTCCTCTGCAGCAGAGTTAGCTGAGCATAAAACTCCCACAAAACCTACAGCAGTTGAGTAAAACACAACCAGGCATTTCCACACTGACTGTGGCTCTATCAGACACAGCAGACAATCAATTCTTGCTTCAACTTAAGAACTGAAGTAAAAAGTTTTCAACTTTTTGTGGATAAAAGTAAACAAATAGGAGTAGCAGTGGGGACAGTTAAGTGATCCCATGCTGATTCATGAACACCCATGCTTTCACGACTAAGAGGTCAAGACTCCAGAAATCTGAGGCCTGGAGGCTTCAGTTCTGGCTTCAAGACATCACAATTACCAGGGTCTAAAGCACAGGTCCTCAGGTGGTAGGTGGGGAAAGAGTGGAGCTCTTACTAAACCGGAGGAAGAGGACTGTGTGTGGCACAACATTTTTATTTCCATTCCTTATTGCCCTCTTTCTAGAGAAGGACTGTTCCAGATTCTTCCTTGTCTTCCAGGAAGAAAAGCATGCAGGAATCACACATGGGGCCAACACACAGTATGGGGCCAACCTGGATAATGAGCAATTCTCTTGTATTCCATCTTTATCCATACCTTCAACTGAAGCTGCTTAAAATAGGACACGTATTTCTTTATGGCAAGCCAACTGTACTGCATACCAAAACAAAGCCAGTGGCAGTTCTAAAAGGCACATTCCAGTCAAATCTGTCATTATCTCAAGCCCTTCATGTCCCATTTTGGGTGCCAAAAAGGACTGACAGCGAGTAATTACCACACAGATACTTGCTCACTCCCCCAACAGTGCAGTGGGGGAAAAAGTGGATGAGGAAAAATGAAAAAAATTCCTGGCAGTTCCAAGACAGTTTAATAGGAAAAGCAAAAGCTGCACACACAAGCAAAGCAAGATGAGGAATTAATTCCCTACTCCCCATGGGCAGGCAGTGCTCAGCCATGCCCAGGAAAGCCAGACTCCATCACAGGTGGCTTGGGAATACAAAGGCCATCACTCCAGGTGTCCCTTGTTCCTTCTGCCCCAGCTCTGTGTGCTGAGCCCAGTCCCTGATGGTCTGGATCACCCCTTGGGCCAGCTGGGCTCAGCTGTCCTGGCTGTGTCCCCTCCCAGATCCTTGTGAGGAGCAGCAAAGCCTTGATGGGCAAACACTGAGCTTCCACAAGCAGCACATCCCTGTGTTACCAGCACTGCTTCCAGCACGGATCCAAAGCACGGCCACGCTCCTGTGTGAAGAAAATCAGCTGTGTTCCAGCCAAAACCAGCACCAAAAGTGATTGACATACACTGGATATCACAGGTATACTCTGCTCCAGCTGTCCTTAAATGTGCTCTTTCCATGGCATTCTGCAGTAAGTGAAATTTCTCACTTTTTTCCTGGCATAAGAGAACTTTGTACTACCTCGCATTTACTCCAGGTAAAAGCATCCAAACAGTCCATCAACACAGAGCATGACTACTTGTGACCCTTTGGGAAGCAGTAGCTTTGGGCTACCACACCACTGAGTAAATGGAAATTTCTTGATTCCCTGTCTTGGGAGTTCTGGTAGATGAAGCAGGCATTGTTGTGTTGATTAACTTTTTTAGGCCTTTTGTGTCTCTGAGAATTTCTTCATGACTGAAAGACCCAAAATCTGATTCCTCTGCAGGAGGCTACCACCCACATTATGGGAGGAGGAGGAGATCAGATCATGTCTCTGCACCTCTGCTGCTCTCTACTTGCTCAGGGTTTTATTTTTGTCTGCCAGTAAATGTGCTGGGCAGTGAACAGTGGTGGCTGAGACAAAGGCTCATGCCCCTTCCTGCTGCCCCTTTCCACAGAAGCAGAAAATCTTTGGTAGCAGAAGAAGGAAAGTGAGCAGCACCTCAGCACCTGCCCAGAAAGGATGAAGGGGGGAACCAGTCAGATTCAGACAGTTTCTGAATAAGAGAGAACTGTCAGGCAAGAACAGTGCAGGGGACCAGATTAAAATGGTTTGATTGCCTGGATACTACAAGTTAAGCAATGTACTGATGCCCTGGAGACCCAGCTGACTTCCCTCATAGTTGTTTTGTACTTGTTGTACTTGTAAAAAACCAGCTGAATCTTTACCACTGTCTACTGCTGAAGAATCAATTTGCTCTAAATAGACAATTTCTGATGCCTGTGAAAAGTTCTGCTGAATGTGTTACTTTGACAAGTATTGTGAAGCATGATTTCATTACCACTGACGTGTGGTTAGAAACAAATACCCCACAATCTATCCAGCTGAATCTGCAGCCACAATTTGTCAGACAGATGCAACTGCCAGATTTGCAGCTGCAAAAGTGAAACCAAAATTCAGTCAGAGTCAGTCACTGAAAGAACTGTGCTGTGCAGTTAGACCTACACTTGCTGTATGGTAAACCCAAAATTTCAGTGCATTTCCAGCTGCTGCAGAGTATGGAGGCCAGCACAATCCAAACGGGGCAGGACAGGATCAAATATCAGAACACACCTTTCCCCTGCACTATGTAATTAAAAATATTTTATTGTAGAAAAAAAAAACAACTGCATAGCAGTCAGGGAAGTCAGCAAGTTTGGGGTTAGAATTGCCATCAAAACAACCTACTCTCTTTCAGTTTGAAGCCATTCCCCCTTGTAAATAGTTTCTCCATCTTTCTTGTTGGCTCCTTCAGGCACTGGAAGGGGCAATTAGGTCACCCTGAAGCCTCCTCTTCTCAAGGCTGAACAAGTCCAGTTGACTCAGTCTTTCCTCATAGTGGAGCTGCTCCATCCCTCTGCTCATCCTGGTGGTCTCCTCTGGACTGGCTCCAACAGGTTGATGTCCTTCCTGTGCTGGGGAAGAGGAAACCACAAAGGAAACCTGCACATACAGAGCAAATTAAGGACTCTGTCAAGAATTCCAGGTGGGAATTCTGGGGCAATCCTTTCTTGGCTGTTCTTCACTGTACTGATAGCACAGTGCTCTCTGCAAGCAGTGTCCCCTCACTGGTTCACCCCAACAGCTCTGTCATCCAGGACTGGGCTTACCTGCAAGGCTGTTGTGTGTCCCATGCTATTCCTTACCTTTGTGCAGCCTGCAGGCTTTGCTTGTCCTTCTTTGTTCAGTCAGAGTGGGATGTTGCTGAGGTCAGACTCATTTTTGCACTGCACTCTGCAGGCATCCCCCAGAGCAGTCCCCGCTGCTTGCAGCTCTCAGCACACACACATCTGCTTCTATGATCAGGAAAATGAAACAGCAGAATTATCTTGTGGTGAGATATCCACGACAGGTTTGAAATACTGCTGTCAGCCAAGGTATGTGGAGGCATGAACCTACCCTACAGACAGCCTTTGTTGTCATGTTGTAATTCACATCAGTATCCTCTGCCAGTTACAGCCTTATTTTTTCATCTGCCCAAATGTCCCCCATCTGAACAAAAATTATGCCCCTAAAAACAACATAGCAACATGTCAAAGGGGGGGCCTCTTCTGTCTTATGAACCTCTTGATGAATTCCATCTCCATCAGTGAGGATGCACCAGCATGGAAAACCATCACCACACAGGCAGAGATGCTGGTAGAAACAACCATGGTTTATCTATCCAGTTTTGCCTTTCCTGACTATTAAAAACTGCTAGATAAGATCTCATGCTTCATATGCTATCAGTTTCCATTTAAAAGGAGCACTGAATTTCGTTCTGCAGACTCTTGCCTAGTATATGTGGTAGTGCACACCTTTCTCTTCAGCGTTTTTAGCTAGAATTTGTTAATTCCAGAGTATCCAAATTAAACACTTGCTAGGCACTCTGTAGGTGTATATCAGATTTTCCACTGATACTAGGACATCATAACATCTGAGGATCTTGCTTTTTAAGTTGACCATATTTGCCCTTCTAGGTCTGTCTGAATAAAAGCAGATAGTTTTTCTTTCCAGTTTGGGAATTCTGCCCTCTCCAAACTGTTTCTCAAACCACTCCTGGGATAAACAAGAGTATTTCATGTAGGTAAGATATTACTTTTCCCTAACAGCCAAATTAAGACATGTTATCTGATGAAATACAAGGCCTGATGCTTGCTACATGGGAACAATACCTATTTAAATGCCAATTCATAACATCTTTACTATAAGTCTCTTGGACAACTGCAATGTCTTGTTTTTGTTCCCATATACAGGTCAAAGTGCTATAGTGAACAGAAGTTTTCTACAAATACTAGCAGCTAATACTCTGCATGACTAAATGCTTGACGGAGAAAACACATCAGTTAGAGCAGACCTGACAGAGCAGCAGAGTTTATAAAAATCCTGGATCAGGCTTTCTGATATGCCTGTCTGAGGACAGCATGCCTGAAGGGCAGCAGAAGCAACACAAATGGCTTTTTGCCATCATTTCACACTGTATCTTCCCCACAACTTTATGTCAGACTTCATCTTATCTAAAAAGCATGAAGGCTTATGACACTAAAAGCGTGTGTGTTTGTGTCTTAGTGCAGTCTTGAGCTCCCAAACATTTGCTGCTTTAAGAAAAAAATGGTCATACAAATGACAAAACAAAACAAAGGTGCAGTTTTGGTCTCACATTTTTTTTAATCTTCACAAAATTCATCATTCAGAAGAGATACATGGGAGGTCTAACCAGGATTATTGGGATGTTTGTTGTTTTATGGCACTATTTGGAACAGTTTTATCAGGAAGGCTGAACACCAAATTGTATTGCAGACAACTTCCAAGAGCAACTTTTTGTTTTAAGACCATAAAAGGCAAAAATAAACTGATTTTTTCTGTGTGATCAAAGACCCAACATAAAAAGTGTCAGGAGGACCTTAAATGCCAGTTCCTGTTCTCCCAATGTGTGTATCTTGGACTTCTTCCAGTGTAGGAGCAAGATGGACTTTTATTTTCCTTTTAAATGGAAGAAAGCTGCCAAAATACATAAGGAGAAGGATTAGAGCCAGTTGCTTTTTGTTGGTTCTTCAGTGGGAACACTGCCAGGCAAAGCTGTATGCTGAATTCCCAGGGAATTTCACTCTCAAAAGCCAGCTTCTGGATTTCCCTCATTTGGGAAGCTCTCCCTGAAAGGGATATTCATATCTAGGAATCAGCTCAATGCAGAATTGTTGTACTGGCAAATTGGCTGCTCTCTATTCAAATGCTGCTCTGCGTAGCAGCCTTTGCTGTTTTTTTTTTTAATTATTATTTTTTTCCCCATTAGGTTGGGATGCCTGGTGAGCTGGGCATGTTTCAAAAGCAGGATTGCAGAGCACCCTGGGTAATCCAAAGTGTGCTCTTACAAAAGCAGGAAGAGACCGTTGCTCTTGGTATCAATAGCTGCTAACACTGACTCTCCAGGGTCACTTGCCAAGGCTGAACAATTGGCCATAAACACATTATTTCTGTCTTCTCAGGGCCTGTGACGGTGTTGCAGCTGTTATCCTATAAAGGGACAGAGGGATGTCTCTTGCTGCTCATCCACCCCGTGCCAAACATCCTCCCCTCTGCTCTCTTAGGTGGTCACATCATTGTGTAAGAAAGGAATATTTCTAAAGGAAGCTGCAGCTTCCCAGAATCTTCTTGCTTGCCTACATAAGCAGAGGAAAAGGATGTGAAAAATCAGACAAAAGATGCAATTCTGAGAAGTGTTTTGACATGGCAACGGTTTTGTCAACTCAAAAAAAAAATCTTGGCAGGAATCACACATTATTTTTCATGTGTCAAGGAGAGATTTCCTTGAGGCTTTCCAACAAAATACTGTACTGTAGAAAGTCTAGACCCATGATTAAAGCATTAGACAGGGCATCTGGATTTTTCTTCGTTGGAATATAATTTTTACGTGTCTGTGTATCACTTCATGCCTTTATATTTCACTCCGTAAAACAGGTACAATAACATTTATGTATTACAAATAAATTCCTGAGGTGTTTTGAGACATTCAGAGGCTGTAGTGATAAGAACAACAACAAAAAGTTCTAAGAAATAGCAGTATGTATTACAGATACTGCACAGAAAAACTAAGCCACTTGTCAAACATTTCAGTTGGCTTCAGCAGATAGCAGAGAAAGAAAGGAAGAGCATACATCACTGGCCAAGCATGAAAACCATATAATCCACCTTTAACCTATAAACTTCTGTGATTTTGAAATAGATTGTTTCTCTGTTCATTAGTACATTAGTAGAGGCATTATTTACCTTTGCAATAAAGTCCAAATGTCCTTATTAGTGCTGAACCCTGATGCTGAAATGTAGCTCTTTTAAAGTTAGCAGTAATCATTTGCAATACAGTAAGCAGATGGAGACCCCATCAGAAATCAATGTCCCATTGTAATAGGTCCTGTGTGTCTAGACAGTCAGAGACAGTCCCAGCCTTTGAAGAGATTACAGGCTGAATAGACAAGAGAAACAAAAAATGTGGAGAAGAAGCCAGCAGACCACAAATGAAGTGTTGTGCTCAGGTTCCCAGTGCTGGTCCCTGGTGAAACGGAGATGAGGTTATGCCTGGGGGTGCTGTGGCTGAGCGCCTCACACCCCACCTCCCACTCCGGGCACAAAGTAAGGACTGCTGAAGGGCTCCTGCTGCCAGGGAAAATAACAATGAAAGAAAGATAACAGGATCATCCAGGGATTCTGCAACAGAGGAGAGCTGACATGATATTTATCTGATGTCTGCAGGAGAGAATCATATTTCTTTTGCACAGATGGATGTGCACACAATCAGCTTCTGAAGATGCAAAACAAGGGTTTCTGATTTCCACCCAGGCTTACCTATTGATTACATTAAAGCCAGAGATAGCTGTACCTGCCTCTGAATAATTTTAATTAGCAAAAATCAATTAGTGCTGTGCTCGTACACAGCAGTACCTGCAGGTTTAGTGGACTTGCTTAAGGTTATTAAGGTCTAGTTCGGATTTAGCTTCCGTGAAAACAGTTTGTATGACCTCCAAAATTGCTTGCAGTTTTCATCCAAACTTGGCAATTAATTTCCCCATAAGAAATATGAAAATCTGTGTGTTGATAGTGAAGACAGAAACAGTGATAGTATCTCTCCAGCTGCACACCTTATTCCACTGGATATTGAAGGTTCTATGCAGACAAACACTAGCAATTGGTTTCTTTTGTCTATTGCACAATTTGTTTGTAAATGCACTTATTGTATCTTATTTTAACAATCCCTTAAATACCCTTCTTCTCTTTAACAGCAGTAGGTTAAACCAGATTCGGGGTTTTATTAGTACATATGCTTTGACTGTGAGGAGTTGTTTTTGATAGATACTCTTTTTCTACTTAGCATCTTATCCTGAAGCTTTGATTAAAGTCTGAAGTCCAGAAACAATCCTGTCAAATTTACTTATGAACCAACAAAAACCATCATTAATCTGAAAATGCATGTCTTGGGCTTACCTCGCTGGTCCAGGACTTTCACAGTGTAATCTTCATGAATACACTCCAAGAAATCTGTCCCTGCTGAGTTCCTGGGGCTGGGTTTTGCTCCAGCCTCAGATTTTGTCACAGCCAACTCAGATGGTTGTTGGGACAGGCCGCTCCTCCTGCATATCCTGCCTGTCCCTGCCTCTTCTTCCAACCTGTCTCAAGCCTCCAGACAGCCAGAACTTTGTTTTGAATTCAAAGACACAACATTTCTGTGGCTAAACCCCCCAGTCCCTAAGGATCCCTGCCTGCTGCTGGCCAGGCATGCACCCCACTCCCAGCCCATGCCTTGCACCCAAAGTCTCTCCCACTGCTCCTTCTACTCAGGGACTGTTTCCCTGTGGTGATAGGAACAAAGATGGGGTACAGCCCAGGCAGATGCTCCTGGCAGAAGTGCCAGTTTCTCCCCCAGAGCTGGAAGCATGGCTGGCTTGACAGGCAGAAGTGGCCTCTTCCCTCACTGAACCAATGTGTGCCACCAGACTGTGCCAGCTGACCTTGTCCAGGTCAGAGGGGGCACTCAGCATTTTGTCCTGGCTGGAAGAGAAGACCTGAAGAAGAGGGGTTCAGGGTGAAAGGCAGCCAAATGGGGATGCACAGCTGCCAGCTCGCTGTCTGTGGTGGTGGTGGTGGTGCTGAGCAGCAGGAGCATTCCAGGACAAGGAAAAGCCTATTGTGTTGGAGGCACTACCTGCACATTGCAGCTCCCAGAAGAATATGAACGAATGGCAGTATCTTTTTCTTCATTGATGTGAACACAGAAGGCCTTCAATGATTCAGTTTTCTCATCAAGAGGACATTGGTCTGATGAATCATTGCTTGGCTGTTTGCAATACCAAGGGATGTAGGAGGCACTGCTTTGCATGTACATGATTGAATTAATAGATCATATCTACACATCTAAATTCAACTACAACAATCACATCGGTGCTTTTGCTGATCACCCACAAAGCCACATTCGCTGGAAGATTTGCTTAACAGATTGTGCTATAGAGACATTGTGATTTCTTTTGTGAGCAAGACACAGAACTATCAACATCTTTTTGCTGGTGTACTTAAATGTGCTGGTCCAGACTGTAGATTAATTGCCAACAATATTTCTGTCCAAGACTCAAACAGAATTCTTTCATTTTAATACATTTACAGTTTCAACATCTGAGTTACATAATAGTAATCAAAACTTGGCATAGACATATTAAAAACAGACTATGCCTTTTATTTCTAGTGAGGTGGCAATTCACAACTAGAGAACAAATGTCTAAGTTCCAGGAGATCAATCTGGGGAAACAAATACTAATTTATTGCAAGAATCTTAGTCATAGATGAAGAATCCATTTTCTTGAGCATATAACTTTATATTTAAAAGTATGCTTTGATCCAGCCTTGTTGCATACTAAAGAAGAAAGTTTTCTTAATTAAGAAAGAAGACATAGCTCTTACAAGCAAGTCCATTTTGCACTTTTCTTATTTGTGTCTGTCTCTGTGTGCATGCAAAACAACCGGTTAACCACCCTGCTTATAAACTCTGTGTGATACTAGGGTCCCTCTGTGTTACTCTATTCTACATTGCAAATTCTGTTCTCATTGTTGTGCATGCCTGTGACCTTTTGCCTTCAGATTCAGCTGAAGTCCTCTGGGAGGTGACAGAAAGGGAAAAAAAACCCCAAACTTTTAACTTGGCTAGATATAACCACGGAGAGTCATTAAATCTTGGTGACCAGCTATTCAGTTACAGTCCATTTAATCATACAGCAGCAAAATAATTGGCAATGGCTCAAGGCAAACTAATTATTCCAATCTGAAACTCGGCAGGGTAACAAGTAAACTGTGGATGAGGTGGTGATAGATTTTGCACATCTGACAGGCCCGATCTGTGAGGCTCTTGACAAGGAGGTTAATGACAACCCAGGAAGTGTTCTCTCTCCAGTCATGTCAAAAAATGAGGAAAGACTGAGAGCAGAGAAACATCTGCTGGAAGGAGAGGGAAAGACCACTTTCAGGAGGAAAAAGGGAGACAAAGAAGGGTGGGCTCTTTAAAAGCCTCTAATCCAAACCTTAAGGCTGCATGGCCACAGGGGCAGAGGCAGGCTAATGTGTACAATGTGCCCTTTCTTTTTTTGATTATATTTTTCTCCCCTCTGAATGTCTTGCATCAGCCAAAAAGTAATTAGGCTTGCTGGCAAACACACATGTCCTGGGAAAACCATGTGGCAAGCTCAGAGAGCTCTTGGACTTGCAGCCTAGGGAAGGAATTAGCTGGAGCACTCTGGATGTCAGCACCAGGGCTGGGAGGCTGGTCTGTGAAATCCCAGCCACAAGGGCTGTGGAGTGTCCAAGAGACAGAGCCTGAAGTCACAGCAATGTTCACTCAGACCATTCAAACTCAAAAGGCAATATTTGGGTGAGTATTTGCAGGTTTGTGACAACACAGCCTCTTCCTCTTCGGGAGGTAATCACACCACTGCTGTCTCATGAAGCCCTAAAAGGCTCCAGGACACCTTAGGGGAGTAAACATTATTCACTCCTGGAAAAAACATTCTAGTCAGCTGAATATTGTTCTGTTGCAGGGTGGAAATTCAGATGTTCCTCACTAAGACCTCAAAAATCAGATCTGCCAAAATCTTTGAGGGATAGTTTTGAGGACAGAATTTCCTGGAATGGAGGTACAAAAGTGTGCCTCCTTCTTTCTGTGTGGTAGCACAAAAGCTTTCCAAAAAGCTTTTTCCAAAAGCAGAGAGGGGTGTACTAAAATAACAGAGCAACAAAGTGGAAATTATTCAAGTGGGAGCTGAGAATAAGTTATTACATCTTGTTCTGTAAAGTATAACCTGGTGAGTAGCTGCAAATACCAGAAATTACAACAACATGTTATCTTTAAGGAAAAGTGCTTTTCCACCGACCCTTAAAAAGAAGTTAAGAGCTAATGACAGAAGCCAAAGCTCAAACATTATGAGCAACTAATTCAGAATAAAAAATTCAGGGGTTTGGGGAATAAAATCTCTCTCTCTGCAGCTGCTTCTGTGATCTTTAGTGCAGGGGTCAGGACTGTCAGACAGGCAAGAAAAAGAGAAATAAAGAATAAACTGAAGGGATAAGCTATGTACAAGTGTTTATTAAAGTCACCACTAGAAATGTACAACAGGTTCGTAATCAGACTACTTACTACTTTCACTCATTGTAATTCTTCTGCAGAAACCAGAGGTGATCATAAAAATGACATAAAGGTCCAGATTTGAATGGGACTTCAAACTTCCATGGAAAGCAGTGCCTTAGATAAAGTTCTCCATTCTCTGTCAAACTGTCTCTTGAACACTTTCATCCAGAAAAGTCCACCACTTTCCTGGCTCCCATGGCTAATGACTCTCATGGTGATGTTTTTTCCCCCTGAAACTGGGCAAGCTTTCTATAGGTGTCCAGTTTGTGGAGATGATCCTTAAATGAACTCTCTGATACATTTGTATGCCGTTGCTTCTCAGCATAGAGGCCTGGGGGCTGATCTCACCCATGATGACTGATGTGAACAGGGCACTGAGTACTTCTGTCTTTTCTGTGGGCATTTTTAATTAACTTTCCATCACCATTCAGCAGCACACCTGCAGCTTCATCGTGCTACCACTCTGTAACAGAGCAATAACAGCCTTTTATTTGCTGTGTTTCACATCATTTGCCAATTTGAGCTCTGGCTGAATTTTTCCTTTACTAACTACATTACTGCATGCAGGGGCACTATTTCTATATTTCTTTGTGTTATTCTCACCTTTTCCAACTCTCTTGTATCTCTCTTTTGCATTGGAGCTCTATCAGTAACTCACTGTTTACAGGATGTTTTCCTTCCTTTTTCTGATGAAGAGTGTAGGCCAATTTTATGCCTTGAAACTGAAAATATTCCAGTACTCCTGAGCTCGTTTGCCCTCCAAGGGGCACAGAAAGGCCCGTGGCTGGTGCAGGACAGGGCTGTTTTTCCAGCAAATACTGAGTTAGCTGGAGAATGGACAACAGCTTGCATGTGCCATTTGAGAGAGCTGCTGATAATCAAATGAAGCTGCTTTTGACAAAGGGGTGGTTTTCTTGCACAAAGGCATGAGAAGAGAGCCTATCCTGCCCGTGCAAGATTTGCTGTGAGTCTGCACACAATTTCTCCAATAAGTTGAGACTGAGAAATAAAGAATCAGAGAGGTGCTTCTGAGAGCTGACCATACCTAAGACAGGCATATGGCAACTTTATGGCTGTGGGTGAGCACCTGAGGCTTCAAAACATGCAGGAGGAAAAGATCTTTTTCACAGATAATTAGGGAGGAATAGAACTATTAGAACCTGCTAGAATTAATAGAACCTGAGCTCCCTGCTGAAGGAACAGAGAAGGTCTTTTAATTGTCATTTACTGTCTGCAGTGGGCATAGAGATAATGACAGCTGACTGAACCTTGCCTCCTAAGCACAGTTACAGTCCTGCTCACTGCCTCCACGACAAAGAAGGAAGCTGAGGACACCAGCACAAGTGATCCTCACCTCTGTTTGACCCTCCCTACTGTTCCAGACTTTGATGATGGCAGAGAAAGAGCCTGCAGACAAAATGTGCTCACAAACCCAGTTTTTTGTCCTGCCAGCAGAACTGGCAATGGGGGTATTACCACACTCAATTTCCTAAAAAATCAAACCTCTGTTTGAGATTCATCTGAGCAGGAATTCTGCTGGAACAATAGACAACTCTTTGTTATTTGTACTGCAGCAGCACTGGGAGTTTGGATGGAGCTCTCTGACCATACTCAGCTGGTGGAACCTGTGTCCTGGAAAAGCAGTGAGTGGCAAGCTGAGGAGCTGCCCCGCCAGGGTCACACAGCACCTGGAGCTCTACGGTCTCACACAGATCACTGCCCACTGGCAGTGAATCCAAGAACTGAGACCTTGCCCAGCAGCCTAAATCAAAACCTGGTACAGACAGATTCCTCCCACCTGCCATTCCTTCTTTTCCACACGTGCCTTTTGTTCTGAGAGCAAACTTTGGCTTCTGGTAGCAGAATACGGAGTCAGCCACATGATCAATTAACCTGGCAGTCCTCAATACTTATTCAATATTTAACAAGCATCATTTCACATTATGTTTTCTACAGTTCTTACTTTTGTTTACTGCAATGGTGTAGTAGCAATTAAATTATTATGTCTGTTAAGTGATTAAATAAATGAAATTAAATATTTTGAAGCATCATTCAAGAAGGAGTATTATTTGTCTTCTTGGGAATGTTATGCAAGTGTGCAACCATGCAGATACGCATTAAATTAATCTTGTTAACTACCAACATATTATATATTTACTAAGAATGTGATAAATTCTGTCATATTACATATCTGAAAAAACTATTGTTAACTAGCATGGGTCACCTCAGTGAAACAGAATTAAGAATAGAGTATTAGCATAGTTTTTAAGAGTAGAGTCAATTATAGTAGAATTAGAATTAATATGAGTTGTAATTTTTAATGATATGGAAAACAATCACAGAGGAAGACACTTGAATGTCCTGTATAACCTCAAAAATCTACTAAATAAAACTTAGAGATGTTTAACAAATACATTTATCACAGAATCCATGCCACTGAGGGATGTAAAAAGTTGTTGATCCAGATGTTGCTGTTTTCCCAACATCAGTAACCGAATTTATAATGGATAAATTGAGAACAGGCAAAAATTACTCATCCAATATCTACATATATCTTTACATACCTCTTGAGCAATCCATGATTCTGAAAGTCAGGAGAAATCCCACCACCAGAAATGGTTACCTTCCTATCTCATTTAAGGCCAAATGGACTTCACCTTTTAAACTTCTCTTACCTATTTTATTGTTCTTATCAGGGAGACATACAAAGATATTGATAAGGGATGAGCTACAATTATTTAATCCATAAATATTTTAATCAGATAAACGGCTCATTTTTTTTAACCTAAATTACTGTTTTCTGGATTTCTGATGAAAAATATTCTACCATACATAAATTCTGTTGAACTAAGAGAATTATTTGGGCTCCCCCCCTCACATGTTATTTAATATTCCATTTGCTGACAGTGTCAAAATGGTTTTGTTAAAAAGAAGAGCAACAGGAAAAAAAAGCCCTACTAATTTAATACTTCTTCTTATTCTGTTTGCACCTATGAAAAGTGCTTCCTAGGAGAGAAACTGGCACAAGACACTTTCCATGAAGACTAGTGTGTGTGGGATTAGACACAGTCAGCTGTCTTTTGCCATCCTGGAAATGAAAGAGCAAATGGGTTATACTTTACTTTTCGTAAGAACTGAAGTGATAATTACAAATTCCTTTTTTCTAAGAAAGTATAGAAATCAGAGTCAACTTTGCAACTGAACTCATTAGATCTTATATATTTACAATGAGCTTTTTGCATTAGTTTTTTTAAGACGTGAGCAGCAGTTTTGCACTGAGTATTCATAAGTTATTGAATGCTATACATAAACTGTGAAGTCTAACATCAGGAAGCAATACCATTTAGAAATAATATTACTTTAATACATCTGATTATCATCTGCTCTTTTACCCAAGTCAGCATTAATAATAACCAAACTTCTGGAGAACAGATATTATTTTAAAAAATGAATTCGATAAATCAGACTTAAAATGAGATATAAAATGAATCCTCACTTAAAACCATTGTAAGAGAAATTCTTAAATTTCCTCTAAGTACCCTGAAGGAGAAAAGTAAGTTAAGCTTCAGGAGAAAGATCACCAAATTTTAAAAATGTGTACATATACTACTATCAAAAGGTTCTCTTAAATTAACAGCAGGCCAAATGGAAGCCTATTGAAATAATAATGTTTGCACCAAGATGTCGAAGCCCAAAAGAACCTGGTCAGGGTCCGCGAGAGCGGTGATGTTTCTGGAGCTTCGATGCCATCTGCTGTCCGGGTAAAAAGAGTGCAGTGATTCCGACATCCACACAGCACTTTTCCATTCCCACATGGAAAACTGACCACGGGCTGGCCTTGCAACTGCCGATTCCTAACAAAGTGACAGTAGAATCGGAAAAAAAAAAAAAAAAAAAAAAAAAAAACCAAAAACAACAACAAAAAAAACCACCAACACAAAAAAAAAAAAAAAAAAAAAAAAAAAAAAAAAAAAAAAACCAAACCAAACCAAAACAAAAAAACCAACCAAAAAAAACACCCCCAAAAGCTTCTTCGGACTGGGCAGCTCTCCAGGAAATGCAAAAAAGGGATAAAAGAAGGATGTTAGACAGTAAACTGATGCCTCAATTCCATGCAAAGAGGGAATAACTATTTCAAGAAAGAGGGAAGTGGGCACCAACTTCACAAATTTTGAAAATGTTTCTCCAGTAAGATTCCTTTCAAGACAGTAACCTCTCTGCTGGGGTCCTAAAGTTAGGACAGGAGTCTTATCTTTAAACAAGACTTATACTTCAAAGAAGAGAGACATGAGAAGAAACTACAACAAAATTGCAAGTACAGATGGTCTAAGATTTGCATCTTAGTTGTAAATGGCAGGAGACTGACAAATAAATCTCCAGGGATAAAAGATTCCAAAGGACTTTTTGTCCTTTGAAGGCCCACAAAAGTGGGATTTCTAGTCTATTTTATCTGATTCCAGATTTCTGCTCTGTAAGTTTGGACTGTTATGACAAATTCTGTGACATTCACAAAGCAGTAAGGTTTCTGTGACAGTCCCACTTCAGAGAGCAAATGGCAGCGACACTTGGCAGAGAAAAATGAGGCAGTGCAGTAAGTGAGCAGTAGGATTTGGGAATCTCCTACTTGAAGCAGCTATCAGATACTTGAGAAGTGCATGTTGATGCATGAGCTTACTATTTTTCCCAACCCAATAGAGTCAATATGTGCATATTGGAAAAAAACAGCACTTATCACATTACAATTAATTTTTTACTATAGGGGTGAACAACATAATTGTTTTCCTTGGGGCATGCAGACCTGAATCTTCATGCTAAGCCAAATAATCTCCATTGCAGTCTTGGCTGTGGAGCTTCCTGCTCTTTTAAAGGGTCCTTTGCCCTGTCTTTTTTTTTCTCCAGCAGGATATTGAGAGTGTGTTCTGCAAAGCTGGAAGTCTCTGATGAGATCCCAGAATGGCCTGAACCATGGCTACCAACTGCAGCAATCGTGCATGGCTGCTATGCTGAATAGCTGGGGCTAATATCACTTGGGTTTCCATGCACAGGACATGTCCTCTGTCCTGTTCTCAGCAGGTAGAAGAGGTTCAATCCATCCTGAGTGCATTGGGTAGCACTTGTACATGGATAAGCTTGTAATTCATTGAGAGAGCTGCCTGTCTCTTGTGCTTCAGCTGGAAACATGAAAGCCCTGTCCCTTATAAGAAGCAGCGCACTGCTGAGGGTTGTGGTTATTTGGGTCTTTTGCCTATCAATGTGAAGTGCTATTGAACATGTACTAGTATTGCTCCACTGCCAGGTTCTTTCTGTTTTCCCCATTACTTCTTTTTTGCTCCTTTTTTAAGTGTGCACTTCTATGGAAGCAGGGTCCTTTCGGTCTTTTACAGCAACCATGCAACAGCGATGCTCAGGAGAAAGAAAAATTTATGACTCCTGATAACTCTAACTTTAATTTCTCTTCTCAGTGCCAGTTAACTTGGACAACTTGGACCTCCACTAGGTCTTACCAAAGCTTGCTAAAAGTCTGCCTCCTTTGCCTAATCTGATATTTGCCCTTTATACCCGACTTGAATGACTTTATGCTTAGTTTTTTTAAAGTTCTTGCCTCAAGCAAATTATCCCTTTCAGGCCTCTTGCACTTCCAATAATCTTATTTGTATGTGACAATTGTAGCAGAAATGAAGTGCCACTGTAACTACCAATATTTGTAGCCTGACATGCAAATGAACTCTGCATAAATCCTGAAACAGAATTGCTGTTGTTTGGTTCTCTCCTTGATCTCAGAAGACACCATTTAGCCAAGAAAGTATGAAGACAAACCCAGCAATACCGATCAAGTTTGATTTTCCCCTTCACTGAACCTGTTTTCTGACAATTAGTGAATGACTGTTACTTCTCGTTCTCACTGGCAGTAATTTAATTTCCTCTTTCATTTTGATTAAAAAAAAATATTGTGAAGCTAATTTTCAAGTCATTGCACTTTGCAGAGACTGCCCGATGGGAGAGGATTGAGCCACATACAGCTAAAATCAAAACCCTTAGCTGATCATTTATTTTGGGCAGGATTAGCAGGCAGGCCTCTTTACCCCCAGTCAGGCATCCTACCTACTCCTCTGAACCACTTCTTAAACTTGCAGTTGGAAACTGCAGAAAAAGAAAAGAAAAAAAGATTTTAGCCAGTTGGGAGTAAAGAGAAAAAAAAAAAAAAGCTACTAAATCCCAAGGAAATCAGCCCTCTGTTTTATTCATATTTGATTTCACTGGTAACCATGGGAAACTGGAGCCAAACCTGGTATCCTCTTGTGTACTGCAATCCCTCCCTACAGTGCAGACAGAGACAGAAGAGCTGCAATGGAAAAGGGCATATCAGCTAAAGGTAGCTCAGTTAGGACTAGAAAAGGCTTTACCTGAGAGGTTCAGTAGGAAGATAACCCTAAATATGAAATGGCCAGGTGGACTTCAGTGACTGCAGCGGTGCTTAGGAACAGCACCCTTGGACATGGTATTTTGCAGGGACCTGGTGTGTGCAGCCTGAGCACATGAGTCCTGTGATAAGCTGGGTGTCAGAAACACACAATATACTAACTGAAGATGAGACATTGCTGTGTGCCATGCAGTCTAAAGCATGATTCTGGGCTTTGGGAGAGAGGGAAGGCCCCTCTGAGCTAAGAGACTGCCGCTACCTAGAAGCTGAACATTTTTTCCCCGCCAAAGTTGACAGGTAGAGGGAACAATCTGTTCATCTGTTTTACATTTCGGCCTTTCACAACTCTGTAATTATTCTGTCTGCCCTAGCTCATTGTTTGCTGAACCTTGAAATTTGGCTGGTAAGTAGTTCTTAACTGGAATGTGTACTGCAGCCAACTAAGAATCTGTGCAGATCTCTATTAAAGATAGCACCCAGCACGCTTCTCAGCCACCTAATGAAGCAAGGCAGTGCTTCCCTGTGAGCCTGTTGTCCCATTAGCATTCAAGCACTTGCTGTGGCAGTTGTGTGCAAATGTCTGTGGATTCCTTCCTAAAAAATTACATTGACAACGTAAAAGGGAAGTACAGAACAGGGATGTGTGTGTGTGTGTGTGTGTGTGTGTGTGTAGGTGTGTGTATCCACTTGAGTCTTAGGAGTGTGTAGGCACAACAGCATCATTCTGCCCAAGTCATCTGAAGCAATCCAAAACATAGTCTTGAGTACCAAGAGCCATCAAAAAATACTGGATATTCTGCTGATGCCCTTTGCACAGACAAAACATTACCCACATAACTCAAGGTCATCTGAGAAATAATTAGCCTTACTGGCATGAATGGTGATCAGTGCCATCAAGGTGCAGCACGTTATGAGCTGACTTCAGAATAGGGAAGAATAGGGAAAGCAGGTGCAGAGAGAGTAGCTTATTTCAGGAGAAAGATCTTTGAGAAATTCTCTGGGGACTCACTGTGAATTTCCTTTAATGACAGTGTTACAAAATGTGGAAACACCTTGCAGAAACTAAGGTGTATTAGCTCAAAGTTTACAGACATTATCTATGTGGAAAAAGATGTGCCTCTGAAAACTGGAAGAAAGTATATAAATGTAAGCAGCATAGACTCCAAACCCTTGTTTGGCAACAATACTAAGAATTTCTGCGAGATCAGTGGATGAAAACTGCTGAAAGAGACAGGAAAGTGTGTGTAACTGTGTCCTAAATGTATCAACATGTCATTAAGAAGACAAAGCTGTGAGAAACTCAAGTGGTTCCACAGGGCAGGTGCAAAGCAATATGCAGAAGCACAAATCACACCAGTGAGTTGCTGCATAGGCTCTAGCTCAAGTTCAAGAAAGATTTAATCAACTCAGAAGAACTGCAGAGAATGACAACTAAAATATTTGTGAGAAAGAAGGGAAAAGTACAGAAATTTGGCATATTTAGTCTCACAAAATGCAAGACAAGAGTAGTACAATTAGTGTACATGAATACAAATGAATGCTGAAAACCTGAGTGGTCGTGCTGGCTCAAGACTAAACAGGTTTAAACTGATCACAAACACATTATACAGGAGACATGAAGACATTCAGTTACAGGAGAAGCAGTTTCTGACTCATCATAATTAATTGGGAGAATAATATGGAGTAAAATACCCTGAACAAAACAACAGCACAAAACCAACAACAAAATCCCTGATTTTATTATGTTTTAAGATATTTCTAGGAAACAGGGAGTCATATTTGATATGCTGGCCCTGTCTCATATTCCTGCATTCTACTTTTGAGATAGAGCACAGTGTGGGGGACAGAACTACAGTGCTGCTGCCATGGTCGAGTTTCTGGTCCCTAGATTTGTTTCTCCTGGAGAGATTCATCATCCCTGGCATGTGCAGCAAGGGAAAGACCATTAGGGAGATTCCTAGAGGATGTCAGGGATGACACAGATGTACCAAGTGGGATTATGCTTGTCTGGATGTGCTTGCTTAAAAATAAGGAAGAACTGGTCAAGGCATAACTGCAATGATCCAGACACAGGGGATTTCAAGATCCTGGGCCAGGGTCAGGAGTAGAAAGGCCAATAGCCCTCAACCTCGCTACAGAAAACTGTGGCTTACTCAGGGAAGAGGTAGGTGTGAAGCAGCTCTTATGGGAGCCAGGTCTTGTGGGGTTTGAAGGGCAAAGGAGCTCAAAAAAAGTCCTTGCTGATGCTCAAGGATAAAACACAACAGATATTTTAGGAGGCTGGCTTGGCTAAAAAGAGAATTCATGGCAGAGCAAGAAATTATAAAAAAATGGGTTGAGTGGTACATTGACAACAAATGCAGGCAAAAATGAGGTACTTGGTACCTTCTTCCTCTCAGTTTCCACTGACACAGCTCACAGGTGTTTTAGCCCAAAGGCAGGGATGAAGAGGAACAGAGTACATTCAGCTCAGGGGTCTCCTACAAAATGTTGTCTTATACAATTCCATTGACCTGAGTGGGATTTGTCTGAAAGGGGTTGAGTGAGGTGGCTGATGACAGTGTGAGGCCAATCTCTGCCATTTTTGAAAGGTTGTGGAGCCTGGAAGAGGTCCCTGATGATTTTATGAGCACCTAGAAGGCACGTAATGGTCCTATAATTCCCAGGGCTCCATCAGGTCACTCTGTCTGGGGCAGTGAACTCCAGGCATGTGAGGTAAGAAGGTTCATTGGGTGGTACCTTGTGTCTCCCTGGGAGACTTCAGTGCAAAGTTCCACAGGCTTTTCCCACATCTCAGCATTTCTGGCCAGCCCTCTGGGCTCCCCTGATTCCTTCCACAAGGAGCTTTTCCATAGAATCTTGGAAAAGTTTGGGTTGGAAGAGACCCCTAAGATAACCTAATTCCATTCCTCCCCTCCATCCCCAAGAGCAGGGATGCCACCCACTAGATCAGGTAGCTCTGGGCCCCATATAGCCTGGCCTTGAATGCTTTCATACGGAGCACTCACAGCTTCTCTGGTCAAGTCTGTGTCAGGGCCTCACTACCACCTGAACTAAGATTTTCCACCAAATATCTGCCCTCGTTCAGCTTAAAGCTATTCCCCTTTGTTTTATCATTACGTGCCCATGTAAAAAATCTCTCTCCAGGTCTCTTGTAGCCCCTTTAGGTACTGGAAAGTGCTCTAAGGTTTCCTTTCACTTCTCTAGGCTGAACAACCTCAACTCTCAGCCTGTCTCTCCTTAGCACAGGTGCTCCAGCCTTCTGAGCATCTTTGCAGCATTCTCTGGACCAGCTCTAAGAGGTCCACATCTTTCTTGTCCTGGGGAATCCAGAGCTGGATGCAGCTCTCCAGGTGTAGTCTCAAGAAGGCAGGGTAGAGGGGAATAATCACTTCCTTTGACATGTTGCCTCCATTGTTTCTGGTGCAGCCCAGCAGGTAGTTAGCCTTCTGGGCTGCCAGCCCACACCACCAGCTCATGTTCACCTTTATATTCCACCAGAAGAACTCCAAAGTCCTTCTCCACAGGACTCTCTCTCTCAATGAATTCTCCCAATCTGTGCTCATGTCTGGGATTGCCCCAGGTACAGCACCTGGCACTTGGACTTGTTGAACCTCACTAGGTTCTTTGGGCCCCATTCTCGAGCTTGTCCAGGTACCCCTGGCTGGCCCCATCCTTCAGGGGTGTCACCAGCACCCTCAGCTTGGTGTCAGCTGCTAACCTGTTGAGCTGCTCTCCCTGTCTGTGTCACTTCTGAAGGTATTGAAGACCCCCAGTCCCAGGACACAGCCCTGAGGGACACCACTCATCACCAGCCTTCAGCTGGACATGGAACCATTGACCACAACTCCCTGTCTGTGTCCATCCAGCCAGCTCCTCCTCCACTCAATCCTACATCTTTCAAACCCAGGTCTCTTCAAAAGCCTCACAGAAATCCAGGTGGATTACATTGGTCAGTCTTCCCTTGCTGACCATTGCAGTTACTCCATCACAGAGGGCCACCACAAGGGCAGGGACAATTTTCCCTTACTGAAGCCATGCTGGATATCTTAGAAGACTTCCTTGTCTTCCATGTGCCCTAATACTGCTTCAAAATAATCTGGTCCATGATCTTCCCAGGCATAGAGGTGAGGCTTACTGGTCTGTAGCTCCCTCTTTCTTTCTCCCAGTTTTAAAAACAGGAGTGATGCTTCCTTTTTTCCAGGCACCGGGGAGTTCCCCTGACTGCCATGACTTTTCAAATGTGATAGAGAGTGGCTTGGCAACATCAGCCAATTCCCTCAGGACTCTGGGATCTATCTCACTGGGCCCCACAGATCTGAGTGTATTTTCTCTCCTATCCAGGGTGCAGGGAGGTGGGCCAGGGTGATCTCCTCTGCTCAGCACCCACCAGGCTTCACTGGGGCACTGTGTCCTATTTGGGGTCCCAGGCAGAACTGACAAACCAGAAGGGCTCAAGGGAGGCCACTGGAACTGTGGGACTGAAATAATCACCCTGAGAGGAGGGTCTGTGGGGCTGGTTCAACATGGAACAGAGAATAGTTTGGGGCAGTTCACAGCACACCCTTGTGCCTGTGGGGATGAGATCAAGTGGATGGGGCCAGGGTCTTCCCAGGGAAGAACACGCCCTGGCAGGAGGGCAAAAGACAGTGACATCAGCAGAACCTAGAGAAGTGCAGCATATGGTTAGAAGGGGAAAAAATGAGAATAATTATGCACTATAGCAGGAGCCAGAGGAGGCTGTGGGATCTTTGGAGGTTTTCAAAGTCTGGCTGGACAATGCTCTGAGCTTCAGGGTCTGAATTAATTCCCGGATCCATTCTTCTCCTCCAAGTAAAAGTTTGGGGTAGAAGCTACTCATATCTGTGCCAACTACAATGCTTTTTTGGTCTGTGACCTAGGAGTTGGTATTATTTTACACAAGGCTTTATGTAGACAGAGTAACTACACATCCAAGTGAATTCCTGTTGAATCCAGAGGGCTCACACTCCCCAGCTGTCAGGTTACACATATGCTAGGAAAGCAATGTACTGTACCAGCAACATTACTCCACAGCAGATGGCCTGTACCAGCTATGAACACTGTGACAAAAGCTTCAGAGCACAGCGTATTGTTCTCTTTTATATGGCAGTCAGTACAGAAAGCAACATGTTGGAAAGTGCATGCTCAAAATCAAGTAATGTAAAAATCTATAGTCAGGTCACTGTAGGAAGATCTGTTTTGGTGTTTAATTCCTCACACCACACTGGAAAAGATTGTTCTGTGTGTGTGGCTGTTCAGTTTAGGCCAAATTTGTTTATATGAGTTTTAACTGCATTTTGATTAAATTAAAATACTTTCAGATAACCACAGTGATGACTGCAATATGATTAATGACTCATACAAAAATAAACTGATCTAATTTGCTCATAGTAGGCCTAGTTAGACCTGTAGAATTTGATTCCCTATTTTTCACATAAATATTATTATTGGAATTGATGTTTCAGACTAATTGCTTATGATTCCTGATGTCATTTTCCTAGAAGCTTTTTATAGAGCACTCAGCAATCCACTCTGGAACTGCTCAGTCCCATCCTGAAGCTGGGAAGACTCACCCTGTGACAACTGTCAATAGTAATGGGCTGCCCTGGCTGACTGCAGTATTTGCCATTCTAATGGCTCATGCAATTATTGGCCTTGCTTTGGAATATTCAGATGTCTGGCCTTTTCACAGCAGCTCTGCAGAACCACGGGAGGACAATGTACAGCTTCCGGCTCCCGTTTGTCCTTGTTATTACAGGACAGGCAGGGGTCACAGACAGGACAGAAGCTCAAACAAAGCCTATATATTAGAATAGTTGGCAAAGAATCTGCACTATGAAACACTGTAACCCCCACCAGAGCCACAGCAGCCCTTCCTGGTAACAGACACAGACATCAGATAACTGTCTTCAGAGGCATTTGTCAAATCCCAATCATTTTTATTCATTTTTAGCTGTCTGGCTGTCCGAGATTGAAAATCAGGATGTTTTCTATTGCCATCTGTGTAGCAGTTGTCTTCTGGGCAGTTTTCCTTATCTGCTGTTAATGGGCCCATCAATGTCTTGCCACATGACTCAGAGATAACTCCCTCCAGGAACCGTTTCTGTTTAACAGGTGATCAAGGACCCACCCGTGCCTCAGAATGACATCTGCCCATTGTGAGGTGCTCCGCCCAGGGGGGAGGAGCTAAGCATTCCCACTTAGATATATTCTGGGATTTTTGGGGCAGAGAGGCAGCCTTCCTACAGGTTTCCAAGAGGACGCGGCTGGGGTTTCCACTGGACAAACTGCACCTTTTATACAGGACCACTGCTCCAACAGAAACCACATCTGCCACTCCAAGAGGACTGCAGCCACTCCAGATTGGACTGCTACCAACATGCTGGCCAAAGGGGTGTCAGGTTGTATTCTGACTTTTATCAGTGGTCTTCCTTTTGTATTACTGCATGTATTTTGTTTCTTTTCCCTTTTCCCAATAAATTGTATTTCTGACTTAGAGTCTCTCTCACTGGTTTTGCTTTCAAACCAGAACACTGGCACTCCAAAGAAACCAGTGATAAAGTAAGGAAACTTTACATGAGTTACACAGAGATTTAGAGTTTGGTTCCAATGCCAGTCAATAATATGTTCAGAGCACTGACACTGGTGGGATAAGCTTCCAGAGTCACTAGCCATGGCTGTTACAAGCCTGGAAGATGACCTCTTCTCTGAAATGCTTGGGGCAAGAAGCACTATGCAGCCTGGTACTCAACTTCAAGTCCCATTTGGCCTTTCTTGGCAAACCTCATTTCCTGCAGTTGCAAAATGACACTGACCAGATGGCAAGGGAGCATATAAACAAACAAACAGACACATAAAGGGGTTAGATTCCAACTGCAAGCCCAGTGCTGTTGTGAAGCTAGACTATGCTGTAGGAATAGCTCCTGGAGGCAGCATGCCTTGCAGAAATGCCCTGAACTGAGATTCCCCTCCTCACCCCTTGTCCATCACTTCCTTAATAAATGGTATAAAATAACAGTGATTTCAAATTAAGAAGTTCATCTACTTACTATAGCTATTGCTCCTAAATCTCGGAATAGATGAAATAAAATAAAACGCTTTGCAGCTGAAAGAGAACTTTTATTACATGTTTAAGGAAATTTTGCAGATTACAGTTAGCTGAGAAATCTTTTGTGGGTTTCCCCATACTTGGTACTGATTTTACTGATGGAAAATATCTAGATATTCCTAATACAATTACTACACCCACATATTTAGCATAATAAATATATAAGCCTGTCAAGATGATAGTCTAATGCACTTGCCATGCTGTTCTTTTATAGTGAATTCCAAGTATTCTTGGCAGCTGTTTGAGTGTCAATCAGGCTAAAAAACTAACAGCAGAAAAGCAATTGCTCTCAAAATAAAAGACCTCAAGTGTGAACCCTGCATTAAAGAAATTTTAGCCCCTTTTATCGGTAAAGACTGGGTTTCATTTTGATCTCATAGTAACTTTCCATCAGTGTGTGCAATAAAACTGAACTGTAGGTTCTTGTCTGCAGACCCCAGTGCTAACATCCATGGTGTCCAAGGACTGACAGGAACTCTAATGGGATTTTCCATGCTTCTGAGTGTGCTGCTGAAAATGCAGCCAATGATTTCCCTCATCCAATGCAGTACCACTGCTTCAAAGTGAGATGTCTCCAAATCTGAAGGATCCAGCCCCTTTTGTTGCCTTTTTTTTTTTTTTTCCAGACCATGAGGCATGGAGACATGAGAGATTACAGATAAATACAAAGAAAAGCAAGATCCAGACCCTCTTTTCCTGCAGCTGGTAGTGGCTGAAGTGGTTGCAACCACCTTGCTGCATGTAACCACTGCCACCATGGTCACTGCCTAATACCTCACTGTCTAATTAGCTGATTAACCTGCACATCTGCTCTTTACTATTGTGACAAATTGTGAAGCTGCCTCAGTGTTAGTCCTGCACAATAAATGAGGATGATTGAGAAGCATGGTAGCAGTTTCACAGCAGAAGTAAACCCCCAAATTATTTCTGTACCAAAAGAAAAAATGCTGCCAACAGGAGGCAGATAAAGCTCCAGAGTGCCTGCAGAATAAGATTAAGGGCAAATTAATGAGTTACTGCAAACTGGAATCTAAGTAGAGGTTCACCTGCTTCAGAGATGTGCCTGTAGTTGGTTCAGCCTTCACAAAAAAGTCCACTGGTGTTCTCAGCTAATTTGTGAAACAGGGAAAGCAAGTGGGAGATCTGCATGGAGAAGTGTGGAACAGCAGAGACCAGTCAACTCAATGGAAAAATCTCAACACAATGGCAAATAAACACTGCAGCCTAGGACATTTTGCATTAATTAATTTTTTATTTCATGTCCACAACCAGTGGGAAAAGACTGCTTTTGAAGCATATTTCAGGGATAGGTCACTTATTGTGAAATAAGTGTGAAATGCTGCCTTTCATTAAGGATAAGGTCTTGTTACTGCCTATCAATGAGGGTGCTAACTTCCCTCACCTCTCCTTTACCAGCATGTGCTCTATTTCATCCCAAGCCCCTCCAGGCTGTGCTACCCTTCTGGGGCTCTTCTATGTCTACCTTTGTAACAACTCTTCCTAACCACCACCAGCAGCTCAAAAGCTTGCCTCTCCCTTCCATTACCTCTGTTATACAGACTGACAAGCATCTGCCTGGAGTACTGCCCTCTGCATGCCTCCTCGCAGTTCAACACAGACAAAAAAAGTTGCTTTCTACACCTTCATGGTCTTGTTCAGGCCATTCCTGTCAGTGCTCTCTTGTTTTTGAAAAGCCTGCACCCACCTCAAAAGGTCTGAAACAGAATGTGCTGCTTTCTTGCAAGCACCGTTTCACCCCTTGCTTCCCTAACAGTTCTTTGGGGTGAGAGTCACCTTCATATCCTTTATCTGACAGCACTCCTAGAATCTGGGTAGGACTTGTAAAAATTATGGCAATTGTAAAAATTATGGTCTTAATAGCATACAGACATCTAAGACAGTGGGATGACCCAGGTAACAAAGAGGGTGTGTGTACTTACTGCATGTTAGTGCAGAGGTTGAATTGACTTCTCAAGAGCACTGACTCGAGTCTTTGCCTCAGTGATTGCCACTGAAAATCACAGAAACTCTTCCCAAGATAAGAAGACAAACTCGAGTATCATGTAACAGGGACTTCTTTTGTGGCTGGAGAGGTGACACGCACATAACCTGAGGTGACAACAAGCAGATGTGTGCACACTGATACTGTTACAAAAGGTTCTGTAACAATCAGGGTCCTTGAACCTAGGAGTGTGCTCACAGCTGTGAACAGGTTTGGGTAAAGAGCAGTTCCTGGGGAATCATGGACAACCAAAAGGAGCTGAGAGGGGCAAAGCCATGGCAGCACACAGCTGGAATAAGTGCACCAGGGAAATCAATTTACTTGGAAGCAAGAATCCAAAAGTAATCCTAGTATGCATTTCCACCAAAATATCTTTCTAAGTCTTTGGCTTCATTTCACATCTCTCTCAAATCAATCCAAGTTTTTTTCTCTTTGCATAGGAGAGGTTTGTATGCTGACTGAGTCAGCATATAAACTGTTGTAAATGAAGTTAGCTAACTGTGATGCTTCAGTCTGTACACAGGGCGATTACCCAAAATACTTCAGACACAGAAAGAAAAAAAAAAAAACCACCAAGCACTGGCTGTCAATGAGAAGCACTATGAAACTAAATGATGAGAGTGCTCTGGGGGAGAAATTCCAACCCTCAGTGCTGCAACTGCAAGAAAGAACTGGAGAGCCAAGCCCTGCCAGATTTTATGGAGCTGAATTGGCTGAGCTAGAGGAAATATCAAGATTCTATTTATTTATTATATTCCCCATACAGTAAGTTGTCATAAGTTCTTGAACCACTCAGAGGAAAAAAAAAATCAAACCACAGCTTCTTTTTTTTTCCCTCTCATTCTATTTCAAAATTCAAATAAATGGTCAGGAAAAAACCTTCATCCTTAGCCGTTCACAGCCTCTGGAGTTGTTTCCCAGTTATTCTGGGGCTTTTACAAGTAGAGCTAAACAGCCACTGTTCAAATGAACCCTTAGCCCTGGGCAGAACTGCTTCACACACTAACCAGGAAACACAGAAGTCAGAATGAGTAGTTTAGCACAATCTGAGCAGAAAACGGTAGTGAAACTGACACAACCCCTCAGCATGAGGTATTTTAGTTTGCATGTGAAGCTCAGCACTTACATATCTGGACTGCTGAATGAAAAGTTAAAAAAAAATCCCTTTTATCTTCAAAGTATAGACTTAGGTATCAGGCAAGAGTGAAAGTGAACAAGCAGCATATTTTAAATTGTAACCACCCAAGCAAAAAATAGCAAGTGATATTTTCTCTCTCTTTTTTTTTTTTTTTTTTTTTTTTTAATGGCTCTCCACGCAGAGCAAGCAAGTTATTCTGTACTGTCAAGAATGCTGGATTCCTACTAGCAACAGTCAGCGGTTTCTTTTTAGTTGCGAAATCTGCAGGAGGCTCTGGCTGTCTGGCAGCTGTGTGACAGAGCGTTAGCAGGACGCTGGCAGAAGCAGCACCTCCAGCCCTGTGTGTACGTGTAGCATGTCCCCATTCCCTCACTCCTACAGGGAAAGGGGTCTCCCTCTTTTCCTCTGCCTGGCAATGCTGTCTGCTGGCCATGCTGCTGGGAGGAAATGGTGAGGAAGCCAAGCCTACTGTAAAAAATGAGTTGGAAGATGGTTCTCATTACAAACATTAAGATGACAATGTGGCAGGCTAGAAATTCTCTGGCCATTACACAATACTAGGAAATTTGGAGTTTAACTGCAATTAAGTCAGCCTGACGTAAGCATCCTTTTTTGCAGAAAGACAGCCTGTATACAAAGAAGATGCCCTGGGAGATCCCACACCTGCAGATGGAAGAGGTTACAAGGTGTAGGAGAAAGGGTCTCTTTTACAAACACAGCTGGCTCAACTTTAAAGTTTACTTGTAGTAGCTCTCCTCCTATATTACCTAAGGAGCACCAGGGCAAACACAGGTTAATAACCCATCAAAGGTATGCATCAACTACGCAAACACAAAACTGCAAACTACTAAACTCACCGTGAGCCAGCAGTGTGCACCCACAGCCCAGAAAGCCAAATGAATCCTGGGCTGCATCCAAAGCAGCGTGGGCAGCAGGTCAAAAGAGGCAATTCTGCCTCTCTTCTCCTCTTGTGAGACCCTCACCTGCAGTGCTGCATCCAGCTCTGGGGTCCTCAAAGTGAGAAGGACATGGAACTGCTGGAGCAAGTCCAGAGGAGGCCACCAAGTTCACCAGGAACACCTTCCCTGTGAAGTCAGGTTGAGAAAGCTGAGGCTGTTCACCCTGGAGAAGTTTCCAGTATCTGAAGGAGCCTACAGGGAAGGCAGAGAGAGACACTGTGTTGGGAACTGTAGTGATAGGACAAGGAGGGGTAGGTACAAACTGAAAGAGGGGAGGTTTAGGGAATCTCCCCTATTTATCCCCAGTTTAAGATGGATATAGGGAAAAAAATTATTTACTGTGAGGATGGTGAGACACTGGAACAGCTTGCCTGGGGTGGATGCTCCAGCACGTGGTGTTGTTCAAGGACAGGTTGGATAAAGCAACCTTGAGCAACGTGGTTTAGTCGGAGGTGTCCCTGCCCATGGCACAGGGATTGGGACTAGATGTTCTTTTATATTCTATGAAACCAGCACTGGCAGAACTGAGGTGCTACAAACCTGCAAGTGTGTATTAACAAACTTGTGTAACAACTTACAAGTAGTGTGTCCTGGGCCACTCATTTCAAGAAGGACACCGAGAGACTGGAGCATGTCCAGAGAGGGGAACGGAGCTGGGGAAGGGAATGGAGCCCCAGGAGAGCCTGAGGGAGCTGGGAAGGGGCTCAGCCTGGAGAAAAGGAGGCTCAGGGGGGACCTTGTGGCTCTGCACAGCTCCTGACAGGAGGGGACAGCCGGGGGGGGTCGGGCTGTGCTCCAGGGAACAGGGACAGGAGGAGAGGGAACAGCCTCAGGCTGGGCCAGGGGAGGATTAGTTGCATATTAGGAAGAATTTCTTCAGAAAGGATGGCTGGACATTGGAATGGGGTGCCTAGGGAGACTGCAGAGTCACTGCCCCGGCGGTGTTCAAGCAACGACTGAACGCGTCACTCAGTGCCACGGCCTGGCCGACACGGTGCTGTCCGGTCACAAGCCGGACTCGCAGACCTTTTTCCCCGCAATCGCTCCGTTCCTCCTCTCTCTGTCTCTCTCTCTCTATATATATATTTGTATTTCTGCGTCTCCGCCCCCTCCCCTCCTCACGCTCTCCCCGCCCTCAGGCGCGCCCGCGCCTGCGCCGTGCCGGGCGCCTCAGGCGGCGCATGCGCGTCCCCCCCTCCCGCCGAGCGCGACACCGCCTCCCTCCTCCTCCTCCCTTTCCCGGCCTCTTCCCCGCCACCTCTTCCCGGGGAAGGGACGAGGGCGGCCGGAGCGCGGCACGTACCCGCCGCCATGCAGATCACGCTGAAGACGCTGCAGCAGCAAACCTTCCGCATCGACATCGACCCCGAGGAGACGGTGCGGCCATTGCCGGGCTCCCTCCCCGCCCCCGCCCCTCGCTCCCCTCCCCACCACCCCCATCCCCGGGACGCGGCCGCGGAGAGGGATGCGGGGATCTGTGCCCTCGCCCCCGGGGAAAGGGGGCGACGGACTCCTCCGGTGGAGGTGACTGGAGATTCAGTGAGGGGTTGGGGTCGCGGGGGTGATGCGGTGTCCGCCCGGGATGATTTTGCGGGATTCGGGGCCGGGGGGTGGGGGTGAGCTCAGCCGGGGCTAATGAGGGACCCCTTTTCCTCGGGATGCTGGTGGGTAAGAGTGACTTCCCATCGCCGAAGGAAAGGGGCTGCCGTGGCCAAGCCTCCGGCGGAAGGAGTTTTCCCCTCCTTGTTTGTGAGGAGAACGCCCCGGAGGTGGGAGGGGGAATAGCTCGGGAGATGGAAAGGGGGAACAGCCCGGGAGGTGGGAGGGGGAATAAATATCTCTCGTAGTCCTGGGGAGGAGAGGAGCGCTATAAGAAAGGAAAGTTTTTCCATTCGGAAAGCTGGGTGCCGTGGGTTGGCAGTCAGTGGGACACAGATCGCTGCTGGCTTATAATGGGAGCACTAGGAGAGGGGATATTGTGAAAACATCTCTCTCTCGGGGTGGGGCTGGGGGTCCAGCCGAAGGAAAACGTGGTAGTCCTTCCCCTCCTTCCATGGATTCCCACAAGGGAAACGCTGGGAGAGCTGTGGGGCTTTTCTGCCGGGGCAGGAGCGTGATCTGAAGAGGGGCTGGTGTTTGCTGCGAGGTGCATCGCTGTGTGCCCGGGCAGGTGTGTGCTGTGGAGGCGGGAGGGTTTATTGTTTGGCCTCACGGGGCGAGCTGCAGTGATTAATCAGTTTGCACTTAGGAGGGGAGGGAGTGCGGGAGAGACTCGGCTGACCTTGGTGGAGCCGGTGTTGGGGTGTGTGACGCGGTTCACAGCAGCCTCGTTCCTCCTCCTCGGTGCCTTTGGATGTGTCTGATGGTGCTGTGAGCGAGGAGGAGACATGTTTTGCTTCCAGGTGAATGTTTTCTTCTGGCACACAGGAGCCCACTGGAAAATCCTTGGGGAAATGCAGTGTTGTGAGATGAGAGGAAGGGCCCTGAGTGAGTTGGCAGGGTTGGAAGTTGCCTTGTCACTTGCCTGAGCAGAGATGGTTGTTTTGATAGCCAAGTCCAGACACACTTGTGGCTTTGGTTTGAAAGATCTGGGTAGGCTGGCAGCTTTCCTTTCCACCAGCCTTTCCTGTGACAGGTGGGCAGTGAAGCTCTAGATACTATGGAACATTGTATCTGCTTTTATAAATTCTGTCGGTTTACCCTCTTCTGTCTTAAGAAAAATAAAGGATGACAGTTGAGAGTTGGTCTAAGAGCTCATTTGGGTTACCATTGTGACTGAGAGACATGGCAAATGCCTAGGAGAAGCAGAGGTCAGAAACCTTCAAATATTTAAAACATAAGTCTTTGCTGTTACTGAGAAAACTTTTTTTTTCTTTTTTTTTTTTTTTTCTTTTTTTTTCTTTTTTTTTTCTTTTTCTTTTTTTCCTCTTGCTCTCTGCATTCAGTAAGGTCCTGGAAAGTAAATTTAAAGAGAGGACTGAAGGAATGTTGCCAGTCAAAGCCTTCACCAGTTTATGAGACAGCAGAATGCAATGACTAAGTTGGATTGTGGGAAAATGAGACTGCACCCTCTGTTTATAAATGTAGCCGCTACAGTGGCTCAAAATAAAAATGCTCCTCATGAGCATAACTTCAGGTTTTGGCCAGGAATGGGTGGTAAGACAGAGGAAAACTGGTAGAATTTTAGGAGAACTTTGTTTCAAAAAGAGCAGGATAAAGCCTTGGTCTTATTAATAATAACTGTAGAGATTAAAAACGTGTTTAAATTTCCATGGTACATTTTTTAGAAAGTACTGTTGGAAATACTAAAAATCGTAGACCTTAGTAAAGAGAAGTTCAGCTTTGAGCCTTCCATTACAAACTGAGTCTTAAAATCAGAAAACACTTTGAAATATGCTATATTGAGGAGGTGCCTCACAAGTGTGTTCTTAGAAGTTCTCAGTCAGACTGTTTGGAATACAAAAATTTTAGCTAAATATGCTGGTTTCTTAGATTAATTTCCTGAGACCTTGAAACATGTTTCATGGAGTTTGGGAAAGATTACTTTTAGTCTTTGGACCATGTGTGTGTTTCTCAGAGATAGGCTTGTTTACTTGAATTTCTGCCCTATGCTGTGACAAGGCCAAAAATCATGTAGTTGCAATAGGCACAGGAAACCTGTTGCTCCAAAGCTGGGTTCTGTTTCTGTAAAATTGCTTTTGTGCTCCTAGCAATTTCTCCCCTTACTCTCAGTACCCAGTTAATCTAGAGAGACTTGATGTTACTGTGCAAGGTAGAATTCTGACAAGTTTTAATGTTTGTAACTGAGAGCTGTTGTTGATAGGAATATTTAAACCAATCTCCAGTGAGAATTTGAAGCAACATACTTCCCAATAATAAATTATCCTTGCTATTTAGCTTTTTGCACAAGCAGCTGGTCTTTTTTGTTTTTTCCCTATTAAATCACGCAGTTTAATTTTAAACTTTCCTTCAGTGGTGTGACTCTAATTTTGGTTTGGTTGTGTTTTAAAACGTTGGCCAACTGAGTATTTGGAGTGAGTGAAAATAATACTTGAAGCTATTATCTTGCTTGCCAAAGCACTGGGTGAAGACTCTCAGGTACCCTGACTGACTAAAGAAGATGAAAAGATTTAGCCTCAGGCCCTATTATTGGGGAAGGCCTGTTATCAAATTAAATTTTTGCAAGCCTGACTGTTTTTCCTTAAGTTTTGCGATGTGCCCATCAAGCTCCACGCGGGGATGGATTTACCCCTTGTGGTCATTCTGGTGTTCCGAGTGGGGCCACTCAGGGCCTGAGCATTTAGACTTAAGCAGGGTAAATGAAAGCATGTATTCATCTGCACTAGCTGCTGCTTCTTTTTGTTGGCTCTCCGTGAGAAAGTAAATTTGTTAAACATTGTGTGAGGAGCAAATAATAAGCACGGTCTGACACTGATGCAGACCTGTGTAGCCACATCTCTTGTCTGAGGTGACATTGTAGGCTTCTAAATGTGGCACTTCTATTGTAGTTATCACTATGTACACACGAAACAGGGTTTTAAAAATCTTCAACAAACATTCTTAACTTTGAAAGTGAAACACCAGGCAAAAGTTAAGTCTGTCCTGTTTAGTTCTCAGCTCCCCCTGCGCTGTTAACCTAAAAACCTGATTGTCAAAATGCAGAGAAGTGCAAGGAATATTCAGGATGTCAGCAGTCTTTTGGCTGCAGTCTCTGTGCCACATAATATGGGCTTTCACATTTCGCTGTTCTACTACAGCACTTGAACACCCAGGAAATGCCAGCTTGTTTAACACCATGTCAGCAGAACACTTAGCTGTGGAAGTTTGAGCTTCTGCTGTGTTCTGGTGTGTCCTTTATGTGGCGATTTCTGGATGCTAATGTTACTGTGTCAGAAGAATTAACTTTGTAGCAGTTCTGGAAGAATCAGGGACTGCTGCTGAGTGATATGGTGAAAGCTGACTCCCGGGTCTATAACTAGTGAATGGGTATGAACCTGCTCTTAAAAACCTCCTTCCTACCTGTGTTTGAGTGTATTTCCCTGGGAGTTTATCATTTTATGGTTAAAGGAAAAGTACTCAGTTCAAAATCCAGAAGTACCCTTCTAGGTTAAAGATGTTTTTCTCTTTCAGGTCTTGGTATTCTTTTTTAATTGCTCTTTGGGTTGAACAGTAGATATCTTTCTCCTCTTCTGGAGGATTGTTCTGTTGTTCTTGCCTCTCTTTAGGATTTTATTATTTTGTGTGTGTGTGCTTGCACAGGCAGAGGACGTGTGATTTTGAAGGGCTTGTACTTGCTGCTTGTGGTTTGATACATGACTTTGCAAAATTGAAACTTCAGAGATCACTAGAATAAGAGTAGCTACATTTCTTTTTTCTTTGTTTTCATATTTTCTTCACAGACTGTAGCATTTTGGAATTTTGGACTGTTTCAATTTATAGTTGTTTAATTAGCTCTCTAGGGGCTTTTTGCTACTGCTTTCCTTTGGTGGGTAGTCCTTTTCTTTTTCCTGATTAGAGTTAGGATTTTCAAGCAAAGGAGGTTGTTCTGATTCTTGGCTGAAAAAGGCTTTCACATGTTCAGGAATATTTTCCTGAAATTCTAGTGAGTGTTTTAAATATTATTTCCAAAAAACTTTGGGCAGGATGACACATTTAAAAAAAATAATAAAGGAAACGATAAGATAGTATAAATTACTTAATACAACTAAAATTATTTTATTCATATTCAAATATGTTTTTACATGTTGCCCATTTTTCAAATGCTGTGGCTCTGCCCATAATTTTTCAACTACTTTATTGAGAATGTTCTTACCCAGTTTAGGTGTCAGCAAAGAAAAGTTAGCTTTGTACTTTTAATGATTCGGCAGTATTATGTGCTGTTTTTCTCAAAATCTAATCTGACTTGGGCCAGCATTGCCAACGTGGCCAGTACACTGAAAAGTTAAATACAGACCTTGTACACACTTAAGGATGGTTCTGTACATATATTTAATGTCTGTTTTGCAGGTATGACTAGAAAGCAAGGGTATCTGTCCTTGGTATGAATAACAACAGGCTGGAAGGTGTTCCCTTTGAAAGTTGGTAAAAGTGGAGAGTACATTTTAATTAAAAAGATTTAATATGAGCAGATGATCCTGCTGCAGTTTGGAGTCTTATTGCTGCCCTTGTGTGTAGATGGCTGTATTTACTCACAAACCTTTCAAAAACATTTTCTTTGAATTCCTGAAACATGGAAAAGATCATCTGTAGGTGTGAGGTAGGGGGCTGTGAACTTGAAGCACTGAAGGGTATGGCTGGCAATGTTTTCTTCCACCAAGGTTTGACACGGTTCCTGCGGGTGGAGTGGACTCTGTGAAACAAAATCTCTCTTTATTTCACAGGACATGGTGATGTGCAGCATGTCTTACCTAGAGCCTGTAAGGATGTAAGGATGGCTGTCCTCTGCGTGCTGCCCTGCAGGGAGCACCAAAGGAACGGGAAAAGGAGAGGGAAGGGCTTGCCGTGGCTGTGAGCACAGAGTGTTATCTACACACTAACTCTGGTTCTCCCTCTCCTTGTCTTTCCCTGTGTTTTTGTGTCAAAGGCACCCCTCCAACTGGCTGGTCAGCATGCAGTGCTGGAAAAGTGGTTTTTAGGTGTCTTTTTAGCATTGTTTGGAATGGCTTGTCAGTTTCCTTCATACTCAAACAACTGTGTCACTTTTATAATTGTAAATTGGTTAGTGGGGAATATGCCTGCTGTAAAAATTGTCTGCCCAAAGCTACAGGAGGATTTTTTGTGCTAATCAATAAGACCATGCAAGAGTCACCACTCAGAATGTAAGCTTTCTTCCTAAAACAAGCCTTTGTGGCTTCAGAGGCAGGACTGTCTATCTTGCTACTTTTCTTCAAGCTGCAGATAGCTGAAAGCTGTGCTTCAGGTTGACATTTGTGTTCCTGTCTTAGTACAAAACTGCTTTTAGTCACCTTTTTGCATCAGAAGACTGGCCCCGGTGTCTCCTCTTTCAGGCAGGGCATACATCAATTTTGAAAAACAGGGCAGAAGTGTGTGCAGGCCTGGAGGCCAGCTTTGAGATCAGAAATTATTTCTGCTGATCTCTGGTCAGTGCATGACAATTACTACACTTATAAATTTGTCTTCTCGGTAGATGAGCTCAATTTTGTAGAGGAAATTAGAAAGGTAGAGGTAATTGCAGAGAAGTAAATGTCAGGGCTACATTTGGATTTTTACCTTGACAATTCCGGATTATTTTTCTTCAGAGAATGCTGCTTCTTTCTTTGTATGCAAATTTCAGCAGCAGTAAATACAGCGAGTAAATAAAGGAGCTTACAAATGCTTTATCCTGTCTGTTTTTAAATGCTGGAGTAACTCTAGATGCCTTGTTTATTTGAGTACAACTGGGTTTTTTTCCGGGCTCTTAGTAAACTCATAAGCCTTACTAGATTCACAAGGCTCTTCCTCTCCTGTGGTTCTTTCCAATTAATGTATCTGTTATGCCTTTGAGGCCTGAAGTAGGGCAGTGATCTGTTCATGTAACCACCATTATTATTGCCTTCTGACTAAATGTGAGTGTCCTGTTTAGAAAGACAGTATAAGAGAACACTGTAAATGGAGTTTTGTGCCAGAAAAAGGTGCTTTTATAATTTGTAGAAAGAAGTAGCTGGAACCAAATACATTCTTACCAGTAAAAGTACTGTAAAGCATTGACTTATGAGCTTAGTAGTTTCTTATCCTCTGTGTGTTTTCAGTAGTAGGCACAATATTTGTCATTAATCAGTTGCTGATCATGGAGTTTGATTATGGGTAGTAAAACCTGTTACACTGGTCATTTTGTTGCTTCATTAGCAGGTTTGTCTGATACAGCTGCATTGTCCTCGCCTGACTTTGAGCAGTGTCTATTGTAGCAGTATAACATGTGGTTAATATTTTTGCAAGGGCAGTGGGAGGAGAAAACTCAGGAATATTAAGCCTAAATTCTAAAAAAGTTTTCAGACTATGATGCCCTCCCTCAGGGAGGAGGAAAAGAGCAAAGTCCTTTGGAGTAAAAGCTTTTGTCCTTGTCTAGCTATGACATTTCCCAAAGCCTTCGAGAAACCCATTAGCTTACTACAGAAAAAGATGAAGAGTGGTAGAGAATTATAATGTAGATTAGAAAAAAAACCAACCCTCTGTGCAGCATTTATTCTCAAAGAGAAGAAGTTCAGCAGAGCTAGGTTGGTAGTGAGGATCTTTCAGAGTTGGTCTTGGGATCCATCTCTTTACAGGCCTTTAATTCCTTTGATAAGAATTTGAGTACAAATCCACAGAAGCACGACAACATTGGCAAAGACCAAGTTTAGCATTAGTACCTGTCTGCCTAACTAAAGGGTCAGAATACGGTAAACGGCTCTACGATGAGCAGTGTGAATTAATTGGAATCAGGTTCATTAAAAGGTGAAGACCTGGAGATCATAGATCCTGAAACATCCAGGGAGAGTAGTGATGCTGTTCTGCTTCAGGTGTGCTGGACACCTATTCCCAAGGGCAATGAATTTCTGCATGTGGAAAGAGGTGCCTGGAGCCTGTGGAAAACTGTGACTCTGACATGAAAGAAAACTAAAGAGATCTGCTTGGCTTAGCTCACAAGTTTTGGTGAAATTGTGTAAATGTTTTATGCTGGCAAGCACCAGTGGATGTGAGAAGGCTACTCATGATTGAATGATAACATCAGTGAAAGAACAATAGTCTGCTAATTAACTTGGGCTGGAATCTAGGAGAAGATTTTCAATATCAAAGTAAACTTTGTAGCAGCCTCCCGGTAGAAGTAGCAAACAATCTTGTCTGTGGGTGCATCAGATTCCTGATGAAGATCGTGGTGTGGAAGTTGGGTTTGTGGCTTGATGTCAGAAGAGATCCTTTCCAGCTTTGTATTCAGTTCCTCCCAACATCTCAAGAAATTCAGCAATTTTTCTTGCCCATGTAACTATACATTAAAACCGAAGAAAGTGCACTGTTCACTTTTTCATTAGGATTTATGAAATGAGTCTCTGAATAAACTGACGATTCTTGCCTCTTTTGTGTTAGAATTTATATGAGGTAGGAGAAATGAAAATTGGTGTGTGAGAGGGAACGGTGAGGGTATGTGATCAATGGGAACTGTGTGCCTGGATGGAACCAAGCATGCCCTGCGTGCTTAGCTGGCAAAAAGTGACTGCAAGGAACAACTGTGAAACTCAGCACTGGTGATTTAATGAAACCCATTTTTAGATGCCTGTCTGGGATGCAGTTGATGACTGGTATTTCTTTGGAAGACCTCAGTCTTTCAGTTAGGAGTCGATCAGCTCTAGTACTTTATTAAACAGATTGCATGGCATATATTCTCAAGGATACTGCATTAAGTTTCTGAGTAGTAGGGAGAGTTTCATGTCTAAATTCATAGGGGACAGAAGAAAGTCATCTTGACTTGCAAGTGTGCTGTTTCTGAATCTTTAGGGTAAAGTGTTTGTAGATGAATTGATGCTCATTCTTGAAGTTATTGCCATAAAGTACAGGCTCTGCTTATTGTGCTGTGAAATTTTATAAGGGCAGAGGGAAAATGGGATTTGGTGAGGTCTGAAATACATTTTGAACCCTAATCAGGTTGAATAAAGCTAGGAAGCCTGAAGGTCTGGTTTATGGATCTGTACTTATGAGTAAAATAAATCATAATCTAGGAGTGGTTTCTCAGTTTGATGGATCAATGTGCTGCGTGTGCTTCCCCAAAATTAATTTTCACTTAATAACCAATGGCAGTGCTGATGTTAGGTTCTCAGCAACCTAATTTGCTAGAGGCAAAGTTTAGGATGTTGCTTTTTTCAGCAGTTCGCTGCACCAGCAGCTGGAAGATGCAGCAGTCTTTTCTGAAAAGCATTGAGAGGGCTTCTCCCTCTCTCTCTCTTTGTTTTTTAATTCCTCCTTGAAAATGGAACATCTGTGGTTTAAATCTAAATGAAAGTGGATCATACTACTGTCTGACATACAGGTTGTTGCACCATTATGCATTTTCTTCTCTTAGCAGAATTAATGGCACAGTTATTTCCCACTATGCCTTCAGTCACTCCAGCTAGAACTACAAGAGGAAATTCTATGCCACTGGAACATTACTGCTAAAATTGATGTATCTGATCTTATCTATTCCTTTTTTATTCTGAGAATTAGTATTGTATCCTCTGCAAATGATGTGTTTCTGGCCTAGGCTAGGCAGTGATGAAAGCCAGAAGAATAGGCAAGCACTTTTTATTTTAGCCTGAGTGTTTCTTGAACATCTGTCTCTAATACGAGAATGAAGTCTGCAGCTGACTGCATTTTCTTGCAGGTTCAAGCTCTAGTAATTAAGAGTTGGTTTGAGTCCTTTTGTTTGTCCTTTGAATAGGTGGGATCCAATCAGTTCATTGTATTCAATTGAGATAGATCAGATTCCCTTATCTCTAAATCACTATTCTGTATAAAATAGTTGAGCAATGCTCTGAAATATTCTTGAATGTAAGCTGGAAATTACTCAACTATTTGGTGTATTTTCAGTTTTTAAGGAACAACTTGAATGACATGACAGAATTTTGTGATTGGGACCCTACGGTGCATTACTATCAGACACCATAACATATTGGGTGTCTTTGGATGGCAAAAGTTCAGGGTAAAGTGAATGTCCATTTAAATGAGAGACCTATGTAAATGATCTTCCCATTTGCAAATGGCAATGTCCCTGGGCATAGATAGCAAAATACTGTAAATTGGCTCAGTTATGTTAAGCTTAAATTTCTTTTAGATTTCTGTAAGCTGTCAGCCAGAGAACTGAAGTATTCTGTGTTCCAATTTAGGATATAATCTGTTCTTAAACTGATTGATGTGCATGGCAAGAATACAGGCAAAGAATAAAGACTAGCACTGAAAACTGTAACGGCCTTTTCTCCTCAGGATTTCCAGTCTTTTCAAGAATTAAGAAGTTAATGGTGGCCCCTGTATTGTCAAGCTTTAGCCAAAGATTGTCTCTGTTCTTTAGGAGAAAACCTGTAGTTTGTTTTTATGTTCAGAGCCACCGTGGTTCTGTGACCTCATGGTGTTATTTGCATTGATAACTTATTTCACTGAGGCAATAAATACCAAACTCCTTCATCTGGATCCAGTTGTTGCATAATAATTAGTATATGTCCTTAGTCTGTCCGGACTTAGACCACCACAGTAATAAAAATTATGTCAGTATTAGTATGCAGAGAGGGTTTTTGGATTGTGGAAGGGGCCTGTACAGCTGAAGCACAGCCACCTTTATGTCCAACAAGGCTGAAACTACCTGTGGCCACCGAGTTAGTTTTCCTAGGTGTGATCCTGTGGAACATGGGGCTGCATGCTCTTCGTGGTCCTCAGCATGTGAAGGATGTGGACCTTTTGGAGCTGGTCCAGAGGAGGCCATGAAGATGTTGAGAGGGTGGAGCACCTCTCCTATGGAGACAGACTGAGAGAGCTGGCATTGTTCATGCTGGAGAAGAGAAGGCTCTGGGGAGATCTTGGAGAACCTTCCAGTGCCAAACAGCGGCTTATAAGAAAGATGGGGACAGACTTCTTAGCAGGTCTGTTAAGAGTAGATGTAAGGAAGGGATTTTGTACACTGAGGATGGTGAAACACTGGAACAGACTCCCAGAAAACATTTTTTTCTCATTTCCCTTGGCCGCATGGTGTAAATGGAAATTTGCCTACATCTGGAGATGAATGCCACTTGCCAAAGGGATGAAAGTATACTCCTGTTTGTCACAAGCTTATGGAAGGGGGATCATTTTGAAAGGTTTTGGAAGATGTCAATGCCTCAGGTCACCTGGAGTACATCAATCACAGCACAGTAATAAAAAGGGGAAATGCTACACACAGGTGGTCAGCAAAGGCAAATGAATTGTTGGATCCTCCTACAGTAAATATCTTAACTCAGTTTCATGGATCCAATTATTGTGTAGTAAATCAAAATGTGTGTTCGGTGTGTCCTGACCTAGACTTTTAGCTGTTCAAACATTTATGTTTGAAATAACACATCTTGGTTTTGTTCCTTGTGGGGAAAAAGACTGCTGTCTGGAATAAAACAATAGAAAATAAAGGAGACTAAGTAGATATTTGAAGCCAGTACCCTGATTGATGCAGTGGACATGAATAATCTTTAATTTTCTCCCTCAAAACAGATTATGCACTTAGTCATATTGCAATATTTGTTACAAATCTATGACAAACATGGTACCTGGGTATAAAAGAAGTAGCCTGGAGTAATTATCTTTGAGTGATTGGTACAAGTGCATAAGAGTACATAAGGAGAGTGTTAAAAGGTAGACATTTGCAAACATAACAGGCTTTTAACATGATTCAAGGGATTTGCCCTAGTGCATGCAGGCCTTTAACTGAAGTTGTGTGAAGTATTAGACAGTATTATTATTAATGTTTAGGTAAAAAAAAATCCTTGATGGCTTATCTGTGATGAAGGAGAATGTTCAGTAGCAACGTGAGTCACTACCATCCTTAAAACTGGGGAGGAATGAACAAGTTCATATTTTTAATTTTCAAGAAAATATGCTTTAAAAATAAATGTAAATCCAAGGATAGGACAGGTTGTTGTAAAGTAAGTGCATAGAATAATGATGCTTTCAGCAAACTACTGTAAAATTTGACTATCCTCTGGACTTATGGGTGGCAGTGAGCTGCTCTTAGTTTTGCTGTGGGAAAGCAACTGCCTGGTGGAGACTTAACTCCAAAGCATTTGGCAGGTGCTGGGATGGCATGTATAGTACAAAATACCAAAAGCATCCTTTCTTCATCTGCTGGGGAAAAAGAGCCTGTTTTTGTTTAGTTCCATAGAGGGAAGCAATACGTTGCATTCTGTATCTTTGCAGAGTTTTATGAAGAAGGTTTTTTGAATATTCAGGAAAAAGAAAAACAACCTTTAGCAGGTAGTGTTAACTTGTAGTAATAAGCTCATAGCAGATTGGTTGTCATTGTTTTCTGTATATTGGGAATGTCTGCAAGAAAGCAAGAAGAATTGACTGTGTTTGCAGGCAGTTTGTCATAAAATATGACTGCAGATGTGTCAGTGCAGGAATGCTTTTACAGGAGCTTGCTTTACCTCCTCAGGGTAGCATTACAGAGTCTTCCTGGAGAACTGAGGGCATTCTTGCACATGACAACAACTAGCAGTGCCACTTGAGCTATTGGTGCTGTGAAAGTGTGGGTGATGAATCAGTGCAAGCAAGTAAATGTATAGGCTTAGAATTGCTGTGTGAAGCTCCAGAAATTGTGGTGGAGAGGGAGGAGTTGAAAACAATTTATGTAAGATAAGCATCTGAACATTTTGCCCAAGTCTTTGCATATGGGGGCTTCAAGGTTGAATGTCGTGGTGATCTTACCAAAAAAGCACCCAGGCATTCCCTGAAAAGTGGTTATGATGATGAAAACCTTCTGTTCTGTTTATAGCAGGTGTACCCTCTACATTCAGGGAAAGAACAGGGCAAACGGGTCAAGAGATGAAAACATTTTTGCTCCCCAAATTTCTTAATTTATTTTTTCACTGTGTTGTACACTCATACTAATAACTTCTCATGGAAAAATTAACTACCTAATTTGATTCAGCAAAGGATACTATTTGGGAAAGGGACATGATGCTCTGCAAAGTGGTTTCAATGACATATTCAGAAGACTGATAAACTTGACATAATCAAGGCATGATTGAAACTACTCTCCAGTATTTAAAACTTAAAGTATACTTAATTGGGTTTGTACTGTGAACTTTGTTTTCATTAAGACTGTTTTTGTGCTTTAGGTGAAGGCACTGAAAGAGAAGATTGAATCAGAAAGGGGGAAAGATGCCTTTCCAGTAGCTGGCCAAAAACTAATTTATGCAGGTAATGAACATTCTGAAGATAACTTATCTGAGCCTGCTTTATTTTATGTTGCTGTTTGACTTGGATGTGAATGTTAAGTCTTCTAAGATATCTAAGAACTGAAGTACAGACAGGATAAAAACCCCCACAAACACAGAAACTAACTCAGTGTCAAAGGGAACTCTTAATTTTGAATTAAGAATTTTTTAGGTTTTAATACATGTGTGTCTGTCATCTTTTCTCTTGTAACATGATGTCTTAGGGATATGCTGGGTGAAGAAGAAATAGCTTTTTTTTACAAGAATTCAGGATTTAAGCAGGTCAAAGCTGCTGTTCTGGCTTAATTCTTTTCTTGTTCAATTTATGCTGTGTATAGCTGAAGCATTACTGTATATACCTCAGAGAATTAAAAACCAGATTATTTCTTTTGGATTGACAAAAGAAACCCACCACCAAAGATGTACAAAGGTACTTTCAATAATTTTAAGCTCTGTCGCTAGAAATGTGCATTATGTAGTAGCAAAAAGCAGGCTAATTTCAGTTAAAAACATGAAATTAACTTTATTTGAGCTTTAATTTACTAGCCTTGTGCATTCTGGAGCTAATACAGAAATCCATTTTTTTGTTCTCATTTTACGTCAGAACTTTGGTGCTATTCCAGTACTCCCTCCCGTAATTTTTTTTTCCCTCTAAAACTGACCTTGAAAGAAACTTTCGTGGACTTTTCATTTTTGTCATGTACTGCTTTGTAACAAGTATTGTCTCTTTCACTTGTAATAAGCCAAAGCCGCTGTTAACAGTGGAAAGATGCTAATGGGAGAGAAGTCTTGAGTCTCTGTTTTTGTACCGCTCCTCTGGAATACATCTCATAGCAAGTTTTATGTCCCTGGTACTTCAGTGGAGGGAATGCATGTCACGAACATGAAGGTGGAAGTCTCATGCATAACCAAGAAATGTGAACTAGGCAGAAGGCTTTGTGCAATGTGTGTTACTGCCTGGCACTCTTAATATTGTGTTTCTGTGATTGCAAAAATCAAAGATTGCATAAGATTCTGTGACATGACTTGAGTGTTTTGTGAAGGATAATGTACCTGCAGTATTGAATAATCCTCACAAGCAGTAGGAAATGTAGGAAATAAGATTGAGAATATAATATTATTCAAAGATGTATTAGCTTTGTTTTTTTTTTTCCCTTGGACAAGAGATATGAGTGTATATTGATGACATTTTTACTTTTATTAAAATGAGCTGTAGAATTTTTGTAGTTTGGCATACCAAAGTGATACCCCCAGCTGACTTTCATTAGAGAGGCAGATCCATTGTGTTGACATCTGTTGAGCTCTAGAAACCCTGAGAGTGGTGGGTTCTGAGAAGACAGGATGTCTGTATATGTACTTTCAAAAAGTATTTGTATTATATTGCATACATGTTCATTTAAGCCTTCCCCGAAGTGCCTATAAAAATTGTAGGTAAACCCATATATGTTCTGAGTCAGATGCTACAGGTATTGCTATTACTGCATTACTTGTAATACTTCTTTGAATGTTTGACCTGCAAGACTGGTGGAGCCAGTCTTTTGTGTTCTGAGTGCCATGAAGTGTATGTGTTGCTTGATTTCCTTGCAATCTTCAGGATAAGGATGTGTCCTTCTGGTTGCAGTCCACTAGAGAGGCTGTGAAATGGAAGCAGTCTGTGGCACATCTTCAGAAAATTAATCTGTTTAAATTGTAAAATATTCACTGAAAAATCTGTAGTAGAAATCAGTGCTATAAAACTCACTGAAATACAGACTTGTTTTTCTGATTTGTGGTGCTACCTCTAAGTCAGCTTATTCTAAGAAAATGCAGAAAGTATGTGGCTTACTGTGTTCCTAAATTCTTGTAGAAGTGATGCAAATCCATCTTGTCGCAGTACCACCTCTGCTTATGAAACATCAAAAGTCACAGTATAACAGATGTTTCTGGCTTTTTCTGATAGCTTTTTCATACTTCTGTCAAGGTGGCAAGTTATGGAATAGTTGTAGCTTTTTCTAATGTTTTTAGCCTTGCAAATTTTTGAAGTTGCAAGGTCACACACTTGTTATTGCAGGTAATGCTCTTATCTGAAGAACAAATGGAAGATAAGTAGAAAGGAATTTCCCTTACTGTGTAATCAGACATAAGTTACTTGGTTAAGCTTTTTGTGTGTTAATGCCTTTCCTCTGTATTGCACATATCTTTGTTAAGGATCTTTTCCAGATTCCAGTGAATCTTTCCAGATTTCATGCTTTTATTTTAAATGGTTTTAAAGCATCTTCAGCACTTAGGGCAGCAGCCCTCAAGCTATCCACTACTCTGTACATCATACAAGAAAAAATCTAGCTCTTCTGCCAAAGCTTAATGGACAAACTGCTTTTTGTTGCGTTGTTTAACGTTTATTTATAAGTCTGCATAAAACATGTTTTTGTGAGGAAATCCCAAGACAGTTTGATTTGTTATTGGTTTGTTAAACAACTTCTTAACTTCTGCTTGTTTAATTTCCCAGGTAAAATCCTTAATGATGAAACTGCTCTTAAAGAATACAAGATAGATGAGAAGAACTTTGTGGTGGTTATGGTGACAAAAGTGAGTAATTGTTTTTTTTTTTTGAGTAGGAAGCTTCATTAATTTAATTCTGTTTTTTTCTTATGATGAGTGATTTTACATGCCCATCCTTAAAACCAGTGGAATTTTGTAATATGCAAGTTCAGGTCAACAGTAAAAAGCTTGTGTGAATAGACAAAAAGTATTGCTTCACAGTCTTGGTTTGCCTAGACTGATTTTTGGTTTTGCTCTGTCCTGAATGTTTGTATCAAAGAAAAAAATTGCTAATGGCTGATTTTACTGTTTATTCTTTCTAGTCTCTCTGTTATTTTTTCCCTTTTATTATTAAAAAGAAGGAGGCAACCTAGGTAGTTTGTTGTTAAATCCTCTGTATGGAACTCTTCCAGTCTTGCCATGTTGCTTTCATAGTTCATGGCTTTTTCTTCTGTCAAACTCAACAGGATAAACCAGTAGAGACAGGATACATCTGGCAGTAAACAAACCTGTGGGTTTTGAAAGACTACAAGTGCAATTTATAGGGAATGACTGTGACATGTGTTTGAAATACTTCTTCTCTGAACCACTTGTCGGGCTGCTTCCAGGAATCAAGCCACTGATTTTACAGGCATTCCAGACCATTGCGATCTGAACAAAACTGGCTTCATCTGTCTTCTGGAATATGAAATTAATTTTGAAGCTAAAATTCCTCCTCCTGACAAAGAAAACAGATATTCCCTTTATTCCCAAATATGTCCTTTATTTCTGTCTGGTAATAGTAAACATAATTAAACATGTGGGCTTGTTAAAGATAACTGTTGCTGTCTTCCTGAAGCTTCCTAGTCTGTGGCTTGCCACAGGGGCATTTGTCAGTCCAAGAAAACAGGTGCAGATGAGATGTCAGAGTCCAGTTTTTCCTTTTGTTGATAGCAGAAGACTCCAGAGAAGTTATGCAATTGCCACTTCTGGAAATGTTCAAGAAATGTGTGGCTGTGGCACTTAGGGACACTGCTTAGTGGTGTGTGTGGCAGTGCTGGGTTAGAGTCAATCATTTTGGAGGTCTCCTCAACAATTCTATGATTCTAAAGGCAGATCTCCATGAAGAACTGCTAAATTCAGTCTATTCTGATAATAAAGGACCTGTACTTTGGGAATTTCTTCAGTCTTACAATCTTTTTGCTAGTCTTGGAGCTCAATTGCTCTTTCCTGATTCTATTGTGGATAAGACATGCCCAGTCAGGTAGGCACAGAAAATGCTAAATTTGATGCTCAGACGTTGCATTAAGGGTTTAGGAATCCAGCAGAAAATAACCCCCCTTGCATTCCAACTGTGTCAGTGTTTTTTTTCTTTGAGTGCTTATTAAAATGTTATTTGCTGTGCCCCTCATGTTGGAAGCTATTAATTCTTAGCTTTACCTCTCCTTGCAGACAAAAGGAGGAAGTAAATGTTTTCTTCTTCAAGCAGGCAACTTCTTCTGAAAGTGGTGCACCTTGAATAAGTAGTTTTGTTAAAGTTCAGCTATATCTCTTGGAAAGGCAAAGATTGGGGTCAGCTTTGTCAGCCCTTGGGGCTATTTCTATATAAAGGGATTAATACTGCATCCAAGAAAAATTCAAGTTTCCATTAGAGATGTGAAGATTATTTCACAGTTGCATACAAGTATTATTCACTCTAAATATTCTGCTGTAAATTGGTAGTCCTTCATTCTGCTGTGTCCTTGGCACATACTTTATGTACTGAAGTATTTGAGATGTTATTGTAGTGCTCTGAATGCAAAGATTGCATAACTGAAACATGTTTCAGGTGAAGTTTATTTTTTTTTCACATCTGGTGTTCCAGCAAACAGCATTTCTAATGAAATGTGATTTCTGTCTTAATCACTTTTTTCCAGATCTGAGTGGTGAGAAAAGCTTGTGCTTGTTCTGCAGATGTTTTTTGGCAACTCCCTTGGTTTCTTCTGGAAAATGTGCTTTTGTAAAACACGGGATTGTTTTCATATTTAGAACATTGTGGTCTGTAAATATTTAGATCTTTGCATTTCACTTTATCCTCAGAGTGTGAGCGCTCAGGTGTGCGAGTACTTCAGTGATGCTCTCAGTTGCTTGTTGAAACACAGTGAAGGGTGTTAAAGAGTTAATGTCTTGCAACCTTTTAATGTTGTGCTTGATGTTGAGGCAGCGATAACAAACACAAATGGACTTAACAGAACTTAGAGAGCTGTGGATTTATGATCTTTGTTTTGTGCCTGAAAACTCTTGTCCTCCTGTAGCCCAAAGCAGCAGCTGGAGCGACTCAGCCGTCAAATACCACTTCCACTGTTGGCTCAACAACTGCAGCTCCCACAGCAGTTGCTGCACCAATCCCTGTTCCTGCCCCTGTGCCAGCTCCTGTCCCTCCACCACCAGCACCAGATGCAGTGGCATGTGAACCAGCAACTGTGAGTACTCCGAAAGAAGAGAAGCCAGAAGAAAAACCACCTGAGGCACCAGCTGCTGTCAGTCCATCATCAGTTGACAGGTATGAATAAGCCTCCAAAAACTGGTTCCCCTTTCTGTTGCTTCTAGTTTTGATTTTAAGGTTTTATTACAGTGTTAGGCAAATCACTCTCTCCATTCTATATAATTTTTCTTCTTTCTTAACTGTAATTTCAGTGTCTGACTCAAGTATGATATTACTGATTGTAAGAAGCACCTCTCCTTGCTTATGCCTTCTCCTGTGTGAAGTGTGGTCTTGGGAACAAACCTTGTGGAGGAGAGAGTTAAATGACAATAGACTTGAGCTCCTGTTAGGCATTTTAGAGTTGTTATCCTGCAAGTTTCTTTTCAGACTGAGGATATTCACCTGCAGTGGGGATCTGCTAAGCTTTTGAAGTCTGAAGAGGAATGTGTCCTGTCCTGCTTATAACCCTCTGATTGTGCTTTTGATAATGTTGGACAGATTCAAGCCATAAATTCCTTTTTGCTGTACGAGTCTCTTAATTTCTGGAAAGAGATTTTTTCCTCCAAAATGTAGGATGTCATAATGCTCTTAATCATGTAATGCTTTAAAGCTACAAGTTTGTTTTTTTTTTTTTTTTTTTTTTTTGGGGGGGGGGGTGTGGTTTTTTTGTGTTTTTTTTTTTTTTTTTCCCTGAATGTTCCTTGACCCATGTGCAGGTAATTAATTGTGAGAGCTGGGAAAACTTTTCACCTCAATTTTCTACAATTGAGAAAATCAAGAAGTTTGAGGTTTCCTCCCTGATGTGTCCTGTTGCCATTTTTTGCTTAAGTTGCTTAAATACTGCATGGCACTAGAATGTTGTTAACTGGAATTCAGTGGCCCCTGATGTGCTGCATAGCATGAAATCTTCATTTTTCATACTCTGGGTTTTACTTATTTGTGTGTTATTTCTGGGAATACTGGTGCACAAGACGGTATTTTTAAAGTGATTGTATTTAAACAGCATAGAATACTGATTTGATGATAATGAAGCAAAACTTGCAATTGCCTAATATCTTGAAAAACTCATCACAAATTTCTTGCACTAAATACACAAATTCATGATTTAATTTTGCAGTTCTGAAAAATGAGTATCTCTTAGAAATGGAGTGCAAATGATGTTTCATTTATCAGTCAAATTCACTTAGTTGTTAAAAAATACTAATGAGTGGGTTTATTTTTTTTTCCCTGCGCAGTTTGTCCAGTGGGTTCAAAGATCAATCTGTCATACTGAAATAGTGATTTTCATGTACAGATTGCAGTTTTGTAAAACTGCAGTAAGGGACCTTCAGTGTACACACTTGACAGAGAAGAACAATATAATTTTAACATATACATCAAAGTTATCACCTGCCTTGATTTCAGTGAATGCTGTTTGCTTCTGATTTGCTTTAGAAGCTAAATTACTAAGGCAAGATTTATTCACCCAAGGCCAGGCCAGCTGGCGTCCTGCTTTGTCTTTGATCTTTTTTTTTGATTGTAAATCGTAACTACTGGCAGATTCTAGTGAAGCATTCTTGTTTGAACAAATTATTTCTTGCATAGATCTTACAGAGTTCTCTGTAAGTGCCTTGTTGGATTGATGGAAGTGCCATCTTCTGAAAACATGCAGATCAATCTGATGATCTTTCACTTGCTGGTAGGAGTTGCCAACTCTGGTAGCCTGATAAATGTGTGGCTTCTGCAGCTCCATGTCCTCAAGTCTGTCATGTTATCAAGACTGTGTATTCCCAAAATATGCACACAATATGGATATAACTATAAATATATGTCTGGCTGCTTAGGTCAGCTCAGGCAGGGAAAATCCCAGCAGTCATGCAAGATACGTCAGCCACATCTGCTTCCCTTCTGGTTATTTAGGGCAAAGTCCATTCCTGCAAAATGAATATGTGCAAAACACAAATGAAAAGTAGGAATTCTGTTTTGATATCTGGCTCCTTAGAATTTGCCAAGTTTTTGGTACCAGCGCATGGGGACTGCCTGAGCCCTGCCACCCTGCTCCAGGCCCTGATACTCATATTCCCATTGCCTGCACATGCACACACACACACACACACACACACACACACACACACAGAGCTGACCCAGGAGCTGGCTGCAGTCCTTGGCCTTCAGACTTCCACAGTGGCTGGTCTCAGCAGTTGCTGGCTTCACTGGTGTCTGGGTCCCCCTAACTCACAATTCCCTGTGAACACTTGGAATTCCACATATACACACGTGTGTGTAGAATAGAGACACAGACACCCTGCATTATGAAGAATGTTTAGATGTAGAATTTAATAGAAAGACAGGATGGATGGGTGGTGAGGTGCTGAGCACAGCCAGGCAAGTGTTTCTTATGTATGACTGGCCCTTTTTCTCCTCTTTTTCCTCTCTTGACCTGTGCTTTTCTTCATGCATGGTGCCTTCAGCTTTCCTTTCCCTGCTTTTGGTTCTTCCTCTAGATTTCACCCCAACACTTTTTCCTGGCACCCCCCAGTGAGTTGCACTACCCTGTAGGCTGTAATGCCCTTGAAGGAGTCTGGTTGACCCACCCTGGGTGTCACCCTGAGACCAGGGGGCTGATGCTCTAAATTTGCAGCCCTGGGAACTGGGCAGCCCTTGGCTGTGGCTGATTAAAATTGGTATTCCTCTGCCTAGTGTTGTGCCTCTGTGTTCCTTGCTGTTCATGGAGGTGAGCCTTTAATCCTGTAATTTAACAACTTTGATAACTTGAGATAGAGTAATTGCAAATGTTAGCAGTTTATATTCCTGGGAAAGTAGTATACTGAGATTTTAATAAGTGCTTGCCACCGACCTCCTTGGGTCCTCATTGAGGTCAAACTGGTGACTGTGGGGAAGCAGTTAGTGAGACTGCTGTGTGCTTTTGAAAATCCACCTTGTTCTCCACCCTTTAAAGCATTCAAGCGAGCAGATGGCTAATCCCTGCGCAGATGGGCAAGAGCCAAACTTCTGGGGGGTAGCGGGGGAAGGTTGGCCTTGTTTTGAAAGTGTTAGCATTGTAAGTTTGTAAAATCTATTCTCACTGTAGGACCAAAAGAGAGCTCTTTGGAAAGCTCTGTTGGTTTTTTAGAAACAAAATGGGCTATTAGAGTTACAGCTGCTGCTACTTTTTTTTTTTTTTTTTTTTTTTTGCTTTTTTTTTGTTTTTTTTTTCAAAAACAGGTAGTTTTCCAAAGTTTTGTAATTACCATTGCACTTGTCTTCATCTTACAGTACAACAGGTGATACATCTCGATCAAATCTTTTTGAGGATGCTATAAGTGCACTTGGTAAGTGGAGAGTTTTTTTTAATGTAGACATTATTTTGGTGCAGCAGAAACATGACGGATTAGCAGATGTTGACATTTTCTTCTGTATCTGTCATTGCTAAAGTTATAATCAAATTGCTCTTCTCTAAGACCTGAAGTTGATATCTTGGAACCAGCTTCAAGAACTACTTTATTGAAGAATATTTCCCTTTATATATTTTTATTGTGTAAGAGGAAGATCCTTGCACTCCTGGCTTTTTTCCCCCATTTGCTTTAATTTCTCTTCTAACTATTCACTTTGAATAGAGTAGTAGCTTGAATAGAAGACTAGATGTAAATATGTGTGTGCTTTTCACTTTTGCACCCCAGAGTGCAGAGTTGGTAAAATGGCTGCCTTTATTATTCACTTATTCCAGCTTTGAAAGTACTTTGCTTTTTGGCACATTGAGATTAGATAAATTCACCAGATCTGGGCTGAGAAATGAATGCCTCCATGTACTGACAATCAACTTACTTTTATTTTGACAGTTTAAATAATCTTTGTTTCTCAGTGGAATAGACAGAATAAAGACAACAGGAAGCTCTGCCCATCATTTATGCTGATTTGGGTAGCTAGGAAATTATTAGGCAAACCCACAACTCCTTACTCCTACTGAAATTTTTAGGTTGTTTTGGAGTGTAACAAATTCAGGTACAGAAATAAAGAGGAGGTGGTGTTTTTATTCTGTCTTTTGTCTTTAAATATGAAGCAGCAATTTGGTACAAAGAGTGAAACCAAGTAAAGAGTTTCACTTACATTCTCATGTGGATATATTGAAGGCAGGTGCTGTGATTAAGCAGCTCAGGGTGATTTAGAAGCAGCAGTGATATTTTACATGAGTTAGTTGTAGCTACTAGATTTAGTCTGTCCAGCTGCAGCTTAGATCTTAGGTGTGACATACTGTTTTAAATTGTGTGATCCAAAATAGCTGATAGAGACTGATAGCAGGAGACAAAAATGTAACACTGAAACTAAACTTGCTGAAGTGATTGCTGTTACCAAAAGCGCTTCCTTAACCATTCATAATATCTTAGTGGCCAAAATGAGGTCATCACAAACACTTGTGTTAACAGTGTTGATCAGCAAGTTAAATGAAACTGGTAGTCTTGATTCAAATCTCTATAAAATTGGGGAAAAAAACCCAAAATATTTCAAGAGCATCACCTCACGATCCATTTTGTGTGGGAGTTCTTTAGCTGGTGTCTGATGGAGTAAACCCATGTGTCCCTAACGTGTTTGGAAATAAGAGGTATTGAGTGTGATTTTCTGGGTAAGCATACTGCAAGTGTTGCCAGCCAATACATTTTCAAGGGCAATAGGCAGGAACTCCGTGGTTTTTTTTCTTTAAAAACTGTCCTGAAGGGAATTTGCTTGCACAAATTGATGGGGTATGTTTTTACATCATAAGTTGGATCAGACACATATTCTAACTGTGGCTTCTCAATTACATTGTCTGAAATTAATTGACTTCGCTTTAAAAACAGGAATTGTTTTATATGATTTGCTGTTGTTTTTGGTTAAATGCTGAAAAGTGATGTGGCTTTGTGTGCTACGGGAAGATCTGCATGTCTTGCAGTCCTTGTGCAGCCACATCTTTCACGGGAGCAGCCTAAGATTTCTTTAGGGCATAGGACGAGAATTGTTGTGGGGAATGTGATGAACTGGATTTGAGAGTTAATCCAGCTTTAAAATGTTACTTGGAAGATAAAAGCAAAGAGCAGAATCAATTCAGCATTGACCTCAAACATTCCACTAGCACTAGGGACAGATAGGCCTGACTCTGGATCATGACTGCTGGTGTGCAACTTCTGAATTATTATTCTTGATCTCACTCTTGCATAACTTATGAAGTAGACTGTATGGAGTACATGCATCTACATTTTCAGTAATTCTGTTTTCCTCCTTTGGCTTTTAATTATGCCTTAGGTAGCAGCCTGTGTGGAGCCTGTGGAGCAAGCCATTCTTTTTTCATCATTTTCCTGTATCAAATCTCTCATACTGTTCTAGTCTCTAACTTGCTTATATTGAAAAGCAATACAAAAATATTCAAGTAGTAACTAATTACATCAACGTGTGTTCTGCCTGGTGAGTTTCTTAGGAGTAGTAAGGGTAAACTAGTGCTGTGAAAGGAAGAAGGTGAGCAGAAGTAGCAAAACCATTGTGTTGGGACAGTTATTGATTTGGCTTTTTTGCTTCCCTGAAGATATGTATAAAAGTATGCATCTTTAGAGCAAAGTTTAGGTGATTTTTTTTAATTTCACATTTGAAATAATGCAGGTAGATGTGAAATGATCTTGTAGTTCTGTATGAAGACATGAAGAACTTACCATTCCTTAAACTCAGGTTGGCACTATTACTTTGAAGCCAAATAATAAATACTTAAATTAGTCAAGGCTTTTAAATTCTTTATTTATGGATCATGCACAAGTGCCCTTGGGCTGTTTTATTGTTTGTTCTTGAGTATACTGCCCTAAGTCATACACTCACTGATTGTTCAGAAGCATACGTTAAGAAACAGGCAGAGAGGTTGTATTAATGTTGGCTTGAGTTTAACACCATCTCTCTAAGGGAACAAAACATCATGTTTTCTTTGGTTTTTAAATTATGACTTACTTGCCTTTACAGAGTAGCTCTTGTATTTGTTTCCTCTGGGTTTTTAAAAATACTTTTATTAATCAATTGTTTTCTGTGACAACTGTTAATTGTATAACTTTCCTGTCACTAACTTGCTAGTTGCAGAGTCAGTCAGTAGTAGGATTTCACTGAGATCAGGAATACCTGTATCCAGGGAAGTAGATGTGTGACGGCTGTTGTTGTGTTGTTGGGCCTCACCCCATGGTTGGGGTGGCCCAGAAAGGTGGAAAAGTCTCTCCTCCAACCCGTGTCTCCAAAGAAAGACTCAGTAGTCTTCTGTTGTCCAGTCTCAAGGTAGTTTATTGTGTGTTATCTAAAAGATTTCTCCCCGAGCTGCTGCGGTCCGTTCAGCAGTCAGGCAAGGGCACACTCCGACGCCCAGGGGGCTGGTGCCCTCTTTTATATCATACATTACGTATTAGATGTTTACAGTTTCCCCAATGCCCATCACCTGTATTGAACAGTGACTTTCTACTCTAAACCAGTCTGTGAGTGCCAACATCACCAAGAACATGGAGCTTAGGAAGAAGAAGGAAAGAGGACAGGGCACGCCCAAGTCCCTCCATCTTAGAACTTCTGACCCCCATGTACAAAACTCAGACCCCTCTGTACAAGGCCTAAAACCCCCCTGTACAGCACTCAAAAACTCTTCCTCTCACTTTGTGACTACTTCTACTATAATACCTAAACTTTTGTGATTTCTTGTTCTTCCTGTAAGGTTGGTAAATTGTTCCATGGATCAGGTTCAAAGCCACAGGGGTCTGTGGCTGCATTCCAGGGTCTCAAATGCTTTTGACCTGGGCCTGGAACATCCAAGAGTGTCCAAGGGACATTCTGGGCTCCAACAGAGATGGTATTTTAATGCCTGGGTTTTTTTGTGGCTTTTTCCCCCCAAGGAAGATAGCCTTGAAGATTTGCCCAATTACAATGTATAATAGAGTAGTTACCTTTTTTTTTGTAATTGTAATACTTACTGTCTGCATTTGAAGCAGGAAAATTAAATGGGTTATGAAAAGAGATAATAATCGTCCTTAAGTGACATTAGTGTAGTGAACAGTCGCCCTTAAATAGTTCCATATATAGTGTGTGTACCTTTTGTCTTGATTGCTGCAGATGTGGGACAATTTTCGTCTATTTTTGCTGTAAGAGGTAGGGGATTTGATGTGATGGATGTCTAGTCAAATGTTAAATTGAATGAGATAAAAATTAAAATTAAATGAGATAACTTGGTTTCCTGAACCACCACTGAAGTCTTGAGTGACTTTCCTAGATAGAACTTTTAAGTCTTCTGCGTGATTTGAGTTGGTCCATATTAAGTTGATTCAATTACTTTGATCATCATCACCAGCACGTAGCAATATATAGCAATATCTAATCACTAATTGTCATCTATGTAACAACAGCATAGCAGAAAGTCTTTATTGGAAAGTCCTCAATGGCTAATAATTGGACAGGCAGATTTCAAATTAATACATATCCAAATGTAAGCTGCAGGAGACTTCTCTTGATTACATCAGGAATTGAATATTAGCTGTGAGGATGTCCTTGACCTTAAATGAAAACTTGAAGAGAGAGCATTATTTCAATTAAAAGTACAGAAGTATCACAAGTACTGCTTTTGTCAGTAGAAGTTTACATTTTCTTCACTACCTTTCACTATTTCCAATCAAATTCATAATGAAACCACTGAATATATTTGGAATTAAAGCCACAGAACCACGGCATGTTTAATAGGAAATATTCTTTTCAATGAACAACTAAAATTCAGGTGGAAATTACACTTATCCATTGAAACTTTTTTTTGTGTGTGTGTGATTATTTTCATCTTATTCCCTTAAAATGGTGGTCCTGCGACTTCTAGTGACTGGTCAGTCCTATGAGAACATGGTGACTGAGATCATGTCCATGGGCTACGAGCGGGAGCAGGTGATTGCAGCACTGAGGGCCAGCTTCAACAATCCTGACAGAGCAGTGGAATACCTTCTGATGGTGAGCACTTACCTTACCTTCACCTTTGTTTTCCACTTAATACCTTTCACTTTGATTTTGGTGTTATTTTCAACGTTACTCAGTCACTGAGAGTGGCATTTGCCATCTGGAAAGATGAGATCGAAATTTTGACAGACATGGTGTGTTATAGAAAACACTGAATGAATCCCTAACCACCTCCATCACTTATTTGCTTTTAATTTTTGTTGATCGATATGGATATGTCTGTAAAGTATGTCCAGTTACAGTGATAGCTTTAACTGCCAATGGTTGGCTCAGTGGTTTTGTGTTACCTTTTAGTGACAGCATTAATTTATTAGTTGTAGTTTCTGTGTCTATGTCATCACCATTCCTTCGGTTCCAGTTCACTGTTTTTGCTAATAATTGCTGTAGAAATTGAAACTAAGGAAGATGGATGTCTATGGGTAAGAATTAAGGGAAAGGCCAACAAAGCTGACACCCTACTGGGAGTCTGTTGTTGTCCACCCAACCAGGAAGAAGAGGTAGATGACTTATTCTATAAGCAGCTAGGTAATGTTTCACGATCATCAGCCCTTGTTCTTGTGGGTGACTTCAACCTTCCAGACATCTGCTGGGAACTTAATACAGCAGTAAAGAGGCAGTCCAGGAAATTCTTAGAGTGTATGGAGGACAACTTTTTGTCGCAGCTGGTGGGTGAACCCACCAGGGGAAGGACTATGTTAGATCTGCTGTTTGCAAATAGAGATGGGCTGGTGGGAGATGTGGTGGTTGGAGGTCTCTTGGGGCAGAGTGATCATGAAATAATAGAGTTCTCAGTATTTGGTGAAGTCAGGAGGAGCACCAGTAAGACTCTTGCATTGGACTTCTGGAGGGCAGACTTTGGCCTGTTTAGGAGACTTATTCAGAACGTCCCTTTGGAGGCAGCCCTTAAAAACAAAGGGGTTCAGGAATGGTGGGCATGCCTCAAAACAGAGATCTTGAGGGCACAGGAACAGACTGTCCCTGTGTGCTGAAAGATAAGTCAACGGGGTAAACATCCAGCCTGGCTGGGCAAGGAGACTTTGGAGGAACTTACGAATAAAAAGAGGATGTGTCAGCTTTGGAAGGAGGGTCAGGTCTCTAAGAAAGTATTCAAGAGGGCTGCTAGAGCATGCAGGAAAAAAATTAGGGAGGCCAAAGCTCAGTTTGAACTTAGAATGGCGACTTCTGTAAGGGATAATAAAAAATGTTTTTACAAATACATTAATGCTAGAAGGACGGGTAAGAGCAGCCTTTGTTCTTTACTGGACAAGGGACTTATTATTTGCAGATGAGGAGAAGGCAGAAGTGCTTAATGCCTACTTTATCTCAGTTTTCAGTGGGAAGGTGGCTTGCCTTCAAGACACCTGTCCGCCTGGGCTGGTTGATGGTGTCAGGGAGCAGAATGGTCCCCCTATTATCCAAGAGGAGGCAGTCAAAGAACTACTGAAATGCTTGGATGTTCATAAATCCATGGGACCTGACGGGATCCACCCCAGGGTAATGAGAGAGCTGGCAGATGAGCTTACAAAGCCACTCTCCATCATCTACCAACAGTCCTGGCTCACTGGTGAGGTTCCGGATGACTGGAAGCTGGCCAATGTGACACCCATTTACAAAAAGGGTGCAAAGGAGGATCCTGGTAATTATAGACCAGTCAGCCTGACCTCAGTACCTGGCAAAATAATGGAACAGTTTATATATATTAAGTGCCATCACACAGAATTTACAGGATGGCCAGGGTATCAGACCCAGTCAGCATGGGTTTAGGAGGGGTAGGTCATGTTTAACCAACCCGGTCACCTTTTATGACCAGGTCACCCGCCCAGTGGATGCAGGGAAGGCTGTAGATGGTGTTTATTTGGATTTCAGCACGGCCTTTGACTCTGTCTCCCACAGCATACTCCTAGATAAGCTGCCAGCCCGTGGCTTGGACAGGAGCACTCTGTGCTGGGTTAGGAACTGGCTGCATGGCCAGGCCCAGAGAGTGGTCGTGAATGGTGCTGCATCCAGCTGGCAGCCAGTCACCAGTGGTGTCCCTCAGGGGTCTGTGCTAGGGCCAGTTCTGTTTAATGTTTTTATTGATTATATGGATGAGGGTTTAGAGTCTTTCATTAGTAAATTTGCAGATGACACTAAGCTGGGAGCGTGTGTCGATCTGTTAGAGCGACGGAGGGCTTTGCAGAGGGACTTGGAACGGTTGGATGGATGGGCAGAATCTAATGGGATGAAGTTCAATAAGTCCAAGTGCCGAGTCCTGCACTTTGGCCACAATAACCCCCTGCAACATTATAGACTGGGGACGGTGTGGCTGGACAGTGCTCAGGTGGAAAGGGACCTGGGGGTGCTGGTTGACAGCCGGCTGAACATGAGCCACCAGTGTGCCCAGGTGGCCAAGAAGGCCAGTGGCATCCTGGCCAGTATCAGGAATAGTGTGGCCAGCAGGAGCAGGGAGGTCATTCTTCCCCTGTACTCGGTACTGGTGAGGCCACACCTTGAGTACTGTGTCCAGTTCTGGGCCCCTCAGTTTAGGAGGGATGTTGAGATGCTTGAGCGTGTCCAAAGGAGAGCAACGAGTCTGGTGAGGGGCTTGGAACACAAGCCGTATGAGGAACAACTGAGGGAGCTGAGATTGTTTAGCCTGGAGAAAAGGAGACTCAGAGGTGACCTTATCGCTCTCTACAACTTCCTGAAGGGTGGCTGTGGTGAGCTGGGGGTCGGTCTCTTTCTCCGAGCAACAACAGATAGAATAAGAGGACACAGTCTCGAGCTGTGCCAAGGGAGATACAGGCTAGACTTAAGGAAGAAGTTTTTCACAGATAGAGTGGTCAAATACTGGAATCATCTGCCCAAGGAGGTGCTGGAGTCACCATCCGTGGATGTGTTTAAAAAAAGACTGGATGTGGCACTTGGTGCCATGATCTAGTTGAGGTGTTAGGACATGGGTTGGACTCTGATCTTAAAGGTCTCTTCTTCCAACCTAGAAAATTCTGTGAATTCTGTGATCTGGACACAGATTGCAGTGATGACATATGCCTGTGAATAGGTGAAATCAACTAGTAATTTCATAAGATTAACTGAAATTGTTACATTACACTTGGATTGCCAGAAGTTACTGATTTGATGGAAAAGGTATTTAATCAGTGCTCTGTAAGCCTCTGATAAGAGAGAGTGACATCAGAATTATACCATGAATGGAATACTCCCCCTCAGCAGAGGGAGGGACGTGTAGCAAGCCTACTGAGCCATGTGAAGGTAATGAAGTGTGTGACAGAAAAATCTTGCATTTATTGCCCTGAGTGGCTTAAATGTGCACTTGATGATCAGGTTATTTATGCATTGATGTGCTTCTTAATTAACAGGTAAGGCAAAGAGCATTGCTTGGAGCACTGTCCAGTTCTCCCTTTCTAGATGTGCCCTCTATATTAGCTGTATATTTGTCCTTTTTGTTCAGGTATAATGATGAACATATCATGAGAAGATCATGTTACAGCAGGATTTTTAATCTACATTACTTACCAGTGATTTTTATGGTAGGCTTGACAAACATCTTAATTGTCTGGTTACCCTGTAGTTCTGTAATATTTTCACACAGCCAGTTCCTTATGTTTTGTGATTCCCCAACACAAGGGTGACCCTCATTTGGGTAACTTCTCTGGACTGTTCCAACAAGGTTTGATGTAATATCCTTTGTGTCTCTCCCATGAGTAAGTTTCCAGGCTTCAGAAAAGTAGATTAAAAGGACAGACTTGGTTCAGGAATTCAGTCACAGTGAGGAAAGCAGGTTTAGAGTAGGAAGCTTGAAGTATTTCCATGCAAGAGAAAAGCAGTAGAGTGAGGTATCATTGTTCTAGAACCAGCATTCTAGTTTATTAGAATATTGTGTTTTAGCTTTGTCCACTTCAGCCTTCTGAGCAGTCAGTTAGTATATAAAGTTGCTTGCACATAAAAAATAAACAAAAAGCAAAAGTTAACTAATTTTTTTAAACTTGCTAAAGCTGGGTGACATACAGACCTTTTCACTTTTAAGATATAGTGAATGACAGCTTTTCATTGAGGAAAAAGATCCCAAGAGCTGTGTTCTTGTATCTCTTCTCAGTTCCTTGCCAGTTGTATGGAATTGTTAATCTTAGTTAGCATTTTGTACTGCAATTTGTTGCTGTAATATCACTTCTGTACAACAGTATAACATAGTGTAACAGTATATTTAGTTTAACTTTTTCATTCATATCAAATATCTTTAAACAGGATTCAAAGCACTTTTTTTTTTTACTGGGCAAAGTGTGTTTTAAAGTGATGCAGGGCATGCTTTACTGCCTTTTTATACAAACCACACATTTTTCCTGCCAAAAAATAAAATTACTCTTTTCATGGTATTCTCTGTTAGTTATAAATGCATAACTCACAGGATCTTGCCTTGTATTTGCAGAGAAATCATTAAGTTTTTCATTTTTCCCCTTCATTCTGAAACCCAAACACTGCATGCACTTGAAACATACATGTCTATTAGCATTCTGTGGGTAATGATGTGAACTGTGGCTTTAGGGTATACCTGGAGATAATCAGGCTGTGGCTGACCCCCCTCAAACACCAAGCACTGGTGCATCTCAGTCTTCAGCAGTGGCAGGAGCAGTAGCAACTATACCCACGACTACTAGTTCACTAGGAGGTAAGAAAGGCTGTTTTGGAGAAGATGTGATATACAATGTGCCCTTAATCAATCTATTTTTCAGTCAATTTTAAGTTCCAGGTGCTTGTGAGCCATTCAGAGGGAATTGGGTAAGAGCTGTTAACATGGGAATTCCAGGTGTGGTACTTTCTGGGACAAGTGGCTTGTTGTGTGTCATATGCAACATTTTCAAAAAATCCAGCGAACTTGCACAATTTCTTTAATTCAGTATTCTGGATTCTTGAGTGCAAGACCATGGATGTGGGGTGGGTTGTGTTTTCTCTCAGTGAAACTCTGTTTTTCTACTCTGTGACTGACTGGGCACTGTCCACTGTGACTATATTAATATATTTTTCACACAGAAGCTGGGATATCAAGGGAGAAACCTGAAATTAAGCCATGAAGTGTAGCACTGGAGAGACCTATAAATGACCTAGGACTCCTCACTCAGCAGTGCAGCACTTTGACAGTGGTTGGTGCCTGCTGAAGAGAAGGGTATTTATCACATATTTATCTCCCTCTTAAAGGGGGATAAATAAATACATGAAAGGAGCCTAATGAAGGGGTTGGAAAGGTCTGTCTAGAAATGGTGCTCAAGGTACAAGAGACAAGACAGTGTATTGGGTAGATGTGTCTGATTGAGATTAACCAGAGATGAGACATCCAGAGGAAAGTGCTGGAGATAAGGACAAGGCTGTTAAGAGAAGACTGGGTGAAAAGGAAATGCATTATTTAATCGTAGAATAAAGAAGTTTTGCTTAAAGCTAGAGTGAGGAAGCAAATTCTTTTATTCTTCAGTGAGTGGTGTATTATCCACTTTCATGTCCTGTTTCTATCTAAAATTGCAGTGCAGGTATGCATTTTATTAACTTCTCAGTAACTTCGTAAAAAACATGTTATTTCACTGATCTTTTTTTCAGGACATCCACTTGAGTTTTTACGAAATCAGCCTCAATTTCAGCAGATGAGACAAATTATCCAGCAAAATCCTTCTCTGTTGCCAGCATTGCTACAGCAAATTGGACGGGAAAACCCCCAACTACTGCAGGTGGATCTTAAAACAAGGAAATAATGCTTACTAATTCTGATTTAGCTTTGCAAGAAAGTCATATGTTGATATTGTCTGGGATAATATATTACTAACAGTTATAACATTCTGTTGCTGGCTTTTCAGCAGTTGCTGCTGTACAGAATGTATTTTCTGTGACATTGGACACACAAATTTGAGGCTTCATAAGAGGTGCAGAGGGGGTGAGGAAGCAGGAAGGACTGAAGCATAAAAATCGCATTTGTTATAGTTAGATATAACAATTTTTCTCTGTGCACTTTTTGCACATCCCTTTGACTTCTTAACTCTCTGAAAATAAATATTTTTACTTGTCTGTTGGCATGCCTAAACTTCAGTTTCTTAAATATATGTGTTTCTTTTACTGTTCTGTGCATCACAGCAAATAAGCCAGCACCAGGAACATTTTATTTATATGTTGAATGAGCCAGTTCTCGAGTCTCGCCAAGGTTTAAGTGGCAGTGATGATGGTGCCAGCACTGGAGGAATAGGAGATGCTGGGAATGCTCATATGAACTATATTCAAGTAACACCTCAGGAAAAAGAAGCTATAGAAAGGGTGAGCCTTTCTTCTTTGAAATTCTTGTTGCTGTTGGGTGTTGACTCCAGTGCATGCTTAAGACCTACCTAAATTAAACTTTGTTTAGCTCAGTAGTTCTTGGCATCATATTTGGTATTTTCATACTTGGCATTTCATAGCTGTTGTAGCCTTGTTTCAAATCATATCTCTTCTTGCTTTGTAGTAGTTGAGTCTAAAATATCTTAAATCTATCTTACTGAGAAGAGGCAGAGCATCTTAAGTGATCAGAGACCATCCTGTGATAATCGATGATGGAATGGGTTTCCCTCAGGAATTATTTAAGAAGTAATTCCTCTTGCAGAAGTCTCAGCCACTGCTTTTCTAGACAGGCCATGACAGGCCTCCAGGTACAAAGATCTGGCTGCTTGAGCACTGTTTGCAAAGTACTTGGAAAGTAAGAACACTTCTAGTTAAGTAGATTAGTTGAAGTCAAAACTTTACCCAGTTACTTATCTGTTCATGACAATTAGTTAATTATAGTTTTCTAAAAGTACTGGTAAGCATGAAAATATACTCTGAGGTGGTATGTTGCATTCATAAATTCTGTGTAACTGACTAAATATGGTTTTGCATAGATGGCAATGCCTCTGAGATTTTTCTCAGGACAAATTGCAGGACTTTTCTCACACTGTGGTAGTGGTTTGGTACCCCAAAGACAATTTTTTTCATCTGGCAAAACCAAAGTTCAATAAGGATCATTAGAAGATACCTATTTGAATATAGGTGTCAGTTCTCTAGATCTTGAGGAAATTGGCAATTAATAAAATTAGTCTAATAAAATTATTTGTTCATATACTTCTTCACAAGTTCTCATCTTCTCTAGTCTGTTGCATTTCCTTTTAAAGCCATTTTATGCAGTAGAGCTCTATTACCTCTATTGCCTGTTCTGAAACCCAGCAGAGATCCATATACTTCCTTTTCTTTCCATGAAAGACAAACCTCAAAGTTTAAGTGTCTTAGTATTGCAGCTGATGCCTTCATGCTGTCTGTGGGCTAGAAATAAAATCTAAGAATGGCTGGTGAGGGATAATAGGACACAGTTTTTCTCATAGTTACTTGGTCTGTCCCATACATGAAATGCCTTGCAGGTGCTGTAAGGATTTTAAGAAAATCTCCACATAGTAGAGTGTACTTGCCTTTGGCTAAAACAAGAATTCATTTGCTGAGTGCCCCTAAGTGCTGGCTAAGCCCTTGGTGCAGTAATAAGTTCTTCTCTAATGTTCTCATGCCCTATTGTCACTGTGTTCCAGACATTAATTAATTCCTTGACTTATGAAAACCTGATACTCTCAGTTTACTTGTCTTGGCTGCAGTGTGTAGTTAATTTTTAAATATAAACAATTAAAAATATGTCTTAATGTGATGTGCTGGACAGCCTACTAAAGATCACAGGCTAGGAGCTTTTCTTCAGGCAATTTTTCTTAAAAGTGCTTTGGAGCTTTGTATATTTGTTTAAGATGAGCATTGTTTGAAGTGGGGTTTTTCCCTGCAGCTGTGCAATGTGCCATTACTTCATGACAGTACTGTGACCCAAGTCTATTTTAGACTTACTATGTCACTAAAGAAGTGACAAGTTTTTATGGTGCTTCATTAGACTTAATCCAGTCACTTTTTCAAGTGAAGATCCTCTCTACTAAAGGCAGAGGCAGCACCTTATTTTTTTACTCACTAAAGTCTGCATTGAGCTAGGCAGCAGTGTTATTTTCAAGAAGGCAGTAATTGCTTAAGTGACATCTCAAGACACTAGACATACAAAGAAGCCTAACATGCAAAATGCACTTCCTAAATATGTTTCTTTTCTTCAGTTAAAGGCATTAGGATTTCCTGAAGGACTTGTGATACAGGCATATTTCGCTTGCGAGAAGAACGAAAACCTGGCTGCCAACTTTCTTCTACAGCAGAACTTCGACGAAGACTGAGGGAATTTTTTTTTCTATTTCACACCTCACACCAGTGCATTACACTAACTCTTTTCACTGGATTGTCTAGGATATTTGGGCTTATATTCATAATGCTTGGTGTATGGAATACAGGGGGTGGGTGGAAGGGAGAACAATAGGAAACAAAGCAAAGAAAGCATCAAATTTTAAATGTCTGTTTAAAATTAGCAGATGCAGAAAATCGCACAGTGTAAAAAAAATAAATATATATACAACCAAAAAATCAGCTTCTGCAGATAATTAGTTCCTTCTGTAAACTGTAGGTTAACTTTTTCTAGGTTTTCACTCTTACTGTACTAGTTCCAGAAATGTAGTGTAATGCACTGCTTCATGTTCCTTTCCATTTATTATTGACATTGGAAGTAGCCTGTGCTACGTAGATTCTGCAGTCTGTATTTCATGGCAACACTGGATAGCAGCTTTGTGAAATCTAACAGATCAGAGCAAATGTTATCCTGAATGACAGAATAGGGGTATTCGGATTTTTTTCTTCAGCTGTGTTAGAGTAGTGCAAGAAACACAGTATTTTTGTCTCATGTTGAATTAAAACAGTGTTGGCTTTTTTCTTTTTTTCAATGAAAACCCATTACAGTTAAAAGTGTCCTGATTATTGAGAAACACGCCCCCCTCCCTCCCTTTGTCCCCCTGAAATGATCTGAGAAACTATATACATACAGAAAAAAAATTATTATCCTGTTTACATATTTTCTCTTTGGGGAAAAAAAATATAGATACCTAATTACTGTTCTCTTAATGTTATCTTGCAGTAAAAGTTTTAAAAGCAATAGATTGCATGTTTGGTTTTGTTATATGCACTCTAGTGAGTTGAATATTCTTTTTCTGCCAGCAAACAAAATGCAAGCTTCATTTTTGTCTGCTGCAATGAGACTTTATCAAATGAAATTTTACCTTCCCAACTTTGTTGAACCCGCTTTTATAGTACAGCTGTAAGTGTTCTGTTGCTCTTGAGTAGATTGTAGTGTTCAAAATATTTCTGTCAAGTAAGGACTTTTGGGGATTTATTCACTTTATAAGGATGAGAAGTTCAAAACTTGAGATATCAAGGAAACTATCAATTTATTCCAATGTAAAAAAAATTGACACTCAAAACTTTCTATGGAAAATAAACTCTGTTTGCAGAGTTTTGAATCTTACTTGTTCATACCTACTTATCATTTATTTTGTTTAGTCATCATAAAATGTTAACAATCTTTTTTTTTTTAATACATGTTTACTTTTAGAGGTAATTTTGCCCATCATTGCAATACTATGAATAAAAACAAATGTAAATTTAATCTAAGGCTGTTCTGTGCAACGTTACCTGAACACAATATGGGGATAGTTTGATTTTTTCTGCTGTTGTAGTCCAATTACCTGGATTACAAATTTACCTCTACAATAACCAGGAAAAAATATTATTAGTGGTACAGCACTGAATTCCTGTACTACTAATGAGATTAATGATTTTAATGATTTAGTGGTACAACTAAAAAAATATTTTCTGCTGAGTTTATCAGTAGATTAACTTCTTAGCTACTACTTAAGCTCAGAGTACAAATCAAGTGTCTTGAAAAATGAGCTAAAAAGACAGAAACATTTGTATTTCATTTCTTCATTGATTGGCCATAGTCTGTAAAAAATATCTGCACAAAACAATGAAATGTTTTAAAGCCTTTTACTTTTTTTCCTATTCTTATGCATCTGTGATATTTTTCCAGATAGTGTGTATTTTAGTTATTCAGATTTTATTCTCTTAAAATTTCTTAGGTGAATGTTGTCTAAGTGATCAGTAGCACAACCCAAATCTATGAATTGGAGATGTGATACTGCTAAATAGGAAATAAGTCTTTCATAATGTTTTCATTTTAAAGAAGTTAACATTAATACCTGAGTCAGCTAGTAAACTTTATCTAAATAGGATTCTCAGTTTATCTGTGAACTGGGAGAGATGGATTTTGATTTAACACTGCACGCCAAAAGGAGCTGTTTGTTATCTGTGAAAGGACCAGCTGTCAGGTACTTGAAAAACACCAAATTGATACAAGGACTTCTTGAATGTACTTTTACTACATAGCTAATACCTAACTAAGACAAAAGCTTTTAGTTTGTGGGAGTCTTCTGTACTGATCAAACTGCTATGAGAAATAACCATTCCTTCTCTAGGAGGGTGGAGAGTAAAGAAAGAATGTCTGGGTGTTTCAGTCCACTCCCTCCAATTTTGATTTTGAAATGTTTACTTATTATAAATGTATTTGAATTAAAGTCTGTTGAGCTTGTTCTTTGTAAAAAAAAAAAAAAAAAAAAAAGCAAGAAAAAAAAGCTAGTAGCTTTGTTCATTTGTAACTTTGTATGCTGAGTGATTGAGGGATTTATGGCTGCTGTGTTTGAAGCCTTACTAGTCATGCTGTTCCCGTTTTTTCCAGCAGTGAAACAGTGTTTTTGTGACTTCTGATGAACAACAGGTGTCTGACCTTACATGCTAGCAAAAACTGTTACCTATCCAATAGCGGGATACTTGCCAGGGAGAATCATGTCTCTCTTTGTAGTAGCTGCCAAAAGGGAAGAATACATGGAATTCATGTGGTGTTGAGGAGGTGTGACCTGAGCAAGCTGCCTAGGTATGTTGTGCCTCGTTTTCTACCAAGTACTACCGGGAGTTGTTTGCACAGAGTGCTTCTCAGCTTCTCTGCTGCAGCTCTCTTAGGGATTTGGGGATCAGTTTCCTCAGGGCTTTCTGAACAGTAGCTAAGAAAATAAAGTATTTCTTCCTAAGCTTTGGTACTGTAGTCCTTACCTTTGTTGTAAAACTTCTGAATATCTGCTTAGACAAGAGCTATTTATGATGCACTTTTAATTGGGATTAAAAAGTTACTCTGAAGTCATATTAATTCTGTAGTTGTCTGTTCTTAAGACCTCTCTACAACTGCATTTTAATGCTGTGGTTCATTTACCTCGTCCAGAGTTGCCTAATGAATCCAGTTAAAACCCAAGCAATTTTACTGGTTAAATGCCCTGTTCTTACCCCACACTAACAGAACTTTTTAGGAATGTGAGATAATCACTCCTGAAGCCAGATTGTGACTGATTTTGGAGTGCTGGGTTGAGCTTCACTTCAAGAACGTGCATGAATGAATCAAACAGAGACACAAAGCCAAGTCCTCACCTAATGTATGAAGATCTGTCACCCATGGTTTCATTGGATATTTCATTTGGTTTTATGGAGTTTTGGAGGCAGCCACATCTTTTTCTTTTTTTCTGATTTCTCTTAAATCCATCTCTGTGCACAAAACTAACCTAGAATTTCTGCACTTGAAAATACTCTGTAGTTCAATGGAAACAATAAGGTGGGAGTAGAGAGAACAGCTTTGTCAGTAACCTTTTTAATTCTTCTTCCCTGCCTGGTTTGGGATGCCAACAGTGTTCAACACACCATCCTTTGAAAACATTATTTTGACACAGCTACAACCACCACTATGTGGTTATGAAGCCACAATTTACAAAATTTTGTGTCTTCATTAAACCATCCAGAAAAGCAGGCTTATTCCACTTGTGATAAAGTGGTGTGTGGGAAAAATTTAAGTATTCAGTTACCACTGAATACATGACTGATAAGTGCTGCAGATGCCTGTATTTGCAGACTGCAGCTGATGTTGCTGACTTCTAATTGTCAAGTGCCAGTTCTGTATTGATATATTTCTTCATTGAATATAGGACCTGTGAGGAGGAGAAAAAAATGATGGTGAAACTTCTTGGTTTCTGTCAGGACTCAACTTCTTTCCTTCTGTGCAAGAGAAATAAATGTTAAACACACACAATTTAACTCCAGTTCTAATCAAAGCACGTTTTCATGAAGAAACCAGCATCTCTGGCATTTCCTGTCTAAACTGCAGTGAAACTAATAAAGACAAATATGTGCTCTTCAATAATGGTAGTAGTCTGGACTAACTAATAGTGGTAGAGTTTGAAGATCTTCTCTCCACGTCATCCCTTTGCTTTAGCATTTTCCTTGGTGATTCATGAAGTTATGCCTCAGAGACCTGGAGTGCAAAGTGTCTTTCAAAATAGGTGTCTTTATTTTTATATGGCTCCACACATAAATGTGACTACTCTGTGGTGCTGAGGGTGTGAGCAACATCCTTGAAATTCTTGTTGCCTGAGATAAGAGATTTTAGATGTGATAGACGAGGAGTAACCAGATACACCAGCAGGCAGCTGTTTGCCATCCCAGGGGAAGGGTTGGTTGCTGTCCTTGTAATGTGAAGCATTTGACTTTAAAAGTGCAGCAGCCAAAGATGAAAAAAAAAAAAAAAGGAAATGTCTCCCACATGTCTGTGTGACTGTATCTGTAGAATTGTTCAAAGTCTTGTCAAAGTCAGACACGTATTTTTAATTATATCTTTGAATTAAGCTTGTTTCTTCCCATTCCCCACTCCCTTGTCTTTACTCTAAATATCCTTTTCTTTTCTTTTTCACTTTCTTCTTATTGTTGTTGAAAACATGCCAGCTGCAAAGGGAGCACCACCAGCTTCTGTTGGAGGATGGAAGAACAGGATTTCAGAATAGGAAAAGGGGCAGGAAATAGTCTTCAGGGTGGGATATGAAACAGGACAATAAAAGTGCTGAACATCTGGGATAGAGATCTCCATAGGGAGGCTGAGGTGAGGACTCTGGACCTGGAATTGACAGTGTGTGTGAAAGGAAATGCCTGGGATAATTACAAGTGTGATGAAGGAATGGAGTGGTGTGACAGGGCCAAATAGGGAGTCAGAATGAGCAAACTTTTGGTGGGACTCTGGATGTATAAATGAGAGATGGATGGAGTATTTGGGAACAGAACTAATATTTATCTATAAGGACACTTTAAAGACAAAGAAATTACTTGTTTCTTTTAGCTTATCCAGTAGCCTTTTGTGTAGTGCTTTGGTTCTAAAACCAGTTCTGAGGGAGATTATAAAGAGGTTACATAACAACGAGGGCTGTAAAAAGAAACAAACCAGTTTGTACCTTGGCATTTACCTCACAGATATGATACAGCACTCTTGGGTAATCTGACTGCACTGAGGTCCTCCTGCTTAAAGGTGGAGAGGAAAATAAAGTAATTTAAATTTTATTTCCATGAGTCTCTGTGTTGCTTGAAGTGAGAGAAATGATCTGCCTAAAAGCATGCATTTCATATTAGCAAACATGCTGCTTGCTTCCCCTGTCTCCATGTTAAAAGATCAAATTTCCCTTTGGCAAAAGGCACGACTATGCGGACACTGTTGGAGCAATGCTGCAGAGTCCATTTGGACAACTCTTTCTGATGGGATTGTGCCTTTTGAGCATGAATGTAATTCATGATCCATAAGTGTCCTCAAATCTGAGCTGTGACCTGTGGAAAGCTGAAAAAAACCTGGGAGCACTCAGTCTTGGAAGAGCAGGAGGGTTAAGATGAGAAGCTACTGGAATATATTAAATATGACTGTAAGTCAAGAAAGCTGTATTTTTTTTTCAGCTGCAGTAAGAAATTATTGCTAAATGTGTACATAGCTGTATTCTTCACATTTCACAGAATTTGCAGTAAGTGGCTCACTGATACACAAAGGAGGCAGAATACACAAAAAGCCATTTTCTAAATCTAGTTGAAAGGTGTCTATGTTGCCTTCAAAACCTGTGGCAAATGGTCATTCCTGAAGCACTGAACCTCAGTTTGCCATGAACAAGGGTGATTTTGCTCCCTGGCAGGGGCAGCAGGATGGAGAGCTGTTACTGCTGAAATTAACTCCTTGCTGTAGGAGAGGCTTGTGAATTCATCCACTGCTCTTGGGAAGAGGGAGCCTTGTGATCTCAGTTCAGAATTCCCTTTGCTCCAGGACTGTTTGGAAATGACCTGTTGCTTTCCAGATTTATCAAAGTGTGGCCTTTGTCACTTGAGAGTCCTGCCCTGCTTGAAGGGGAGGGTAGCTGGGAGCTAAGAGGAGATGAGGAGAACAGACAGGATCCTTGATGAAGGGGTAAGACAGTTTTAGGGAAGAGTTGTGTTATTTAACCATTCTGATGCAAAATGAGGCTGGGAGTTGAAGCCATAAAATTTGATTCACATGGTGTTCATGCTGTACGGTGGCAGATACAAACTGGTGTTTTTGGAGGAGATAAACACCCTGTTGGAAGATAGGGTGGCAAGAAAAATAGGTTTGCCTAATGAGGCTGCTTCTAGTACAGAATTCTGCCATTTTTATACTTGGATTTTGAAAGTGAAGCCACTGATGCTGCAGATTTGTTTCCCTGCTGCACAGCTCAAGGTTGTGGTGTCTTTAGAACACCATGTTATTCCCTAGTAAGCCTTATCATGCCCTAATAATACCTTCTGACTGCCTCGGATGTGAGTGATTAGGCCTGTGCTTACATAAATAGGTGTCTCAGTGGTAAGATGTTATTTGCATGATTGTGGTTTGTAGGTGGAGAAGCTACAAGCCTGTCATCAAATTACTTGTTCCAGCTGAGAAAAATTTGCTCTATGTGGCTGTCACATCATCATCATCATCATCATCATCATCATCATCATCATCATAACTTGCATGGAACAATTAGTGTTATTTTGCAAGGGACTGTTTTTTTGTCCCTTTTCTTCTCCCTGTTTTGCTTTATGGTGAGGGTGCTGGTTTTGTCTGGGACAGAGATGACAGTAGGATGCAGTTTGGATTTGTGCTGCAAACAGTGTTGATAATACAGGCACGTTTTATTTATTGCTGAGCAGTGTTTGCACAGTGATGTCGCCCTGATTTCTTAGGATTTTCTAAAGCCTTCTGAATTTACATTCTTGTAGAGAACTTTCTCACGCAACTTTCTGTAAACAACCTATTGTTTTGCATTCTTTCATAGAGGCAGAGAAATTTGATAGACTGGTAGTTTGTCCAGTGTCGTTGGAGAGGTGCCACGTTCACCTTCCAATCCACTGGCACCTTTTGAGAACTATAAATGATTGGAGTCAGAAAAAATAAATTGGTCTCTTCATGGTGACCAAAGCTGTGGTGCGTCGTTTTTCCTTGTGTCCTCTGGTGACACAGTGATGCCTTTCTCTGCTCCTCTCACCACCCTGGCAGTGAGGGGCTGAGAGTGCTCAAGGATTTGGGGGGGGACACGGCCAGGACAGCTGATCCCAAGTGACCCAAGGGGTCCAGACTGTGTGATATCATGGCCAGCTTAGGAAATGGTGAGGACACAAAGGAAGGGCAAGGGACACACACATTTAAGGCTTTTGTCTTCCCAAGTGATGGAGCCTGGCTTTCCTGGGGATGGCTGAACACCTGCCTGCCCCTGGGAGGTGGTGAAAGCATTCCTTGACTTGTTTTGCTTGTGTGCGTGGATTTTGCTGTCCCCATGAGGCTGTCTTTATCCCAACCCATGAATTTTACAGCTTTTTACCCTCCTGATTCTGTCCCACTTCCCCTGCTCAGGGGGGTGAACCAGTGGCTGTGTGAGGACAAGTTGCTGACTGGAGTTGAACTCTGGTAGTGAGGAGAAGACAAGCCAATTAGAACACTGAGACAAATTTAGGTTTTCTGTATAGTTACCTTTTCCTGGATTCTGCTAATACCCAGCTCTGTGTGTTTGTGGACACCCCTATGCTCTGGAAAGGGCTGCAAATTTTTCCTTTGCTGGGAACAGAAGCAGGGTCATCATTATACACTGGCCTGACTCAGGTGGAAACACAGGTTGCTTAGTTTTAACCCTGCTCTCCCTTCACCTCTGACCCCAGCCACAGCATTGGTTGTCCTCCTGTTTAACACTCAGATTTTGTAATCAGTAATTGATCCACGCTGGGGAGATGGAGAATGAGCAGCTCAGTTGTCAAATTAAATTAGCATTTAAAGAAGCATAGGCAGAGGTCACACAGAGTTGACCAGGCACCTTGCATGGTTGGCTGACAAGGTAACTGGGAAAAAAAAAGGGGGGGAAAAGGGGGAAAAGTGATTAATTCTGCATTTGGGAAAAGAGAAGGGGAAATGTTTGCCAGTCTGAGGAGTTCTGTGGGGGCTGTAGTGATGAAATCCCAGGTTTGAGAGTCTTAGCAACACACCAGAGAGGTGTCTGGAGAAGGGGGATGCCTGAAGAAACCCTGAGGGTTTTATCGATATACAAAAATATGTGTAGCTGGCAATAGTAGGGTTGGGCTTAAGTAATTTCAACTCAAACCCGTGTCCCTTAAGTCATGCAGACTTTGAGTGTGCCAGAATCTCGAGATTCTGATTTGGGAGACTGCTATCCCAAATCTGAATATGTAAATCTGAGGGCAAGAAACACCTCAGAGAGCTGGTGTGGGGGTGGGAAAGGCAGTCATGTGAGTTTGGTCCTGTGCTGGATCACTATCCTGCTCATCAGATATTAACAGTTTAAACAGTGTTAAGGACTAGTAATTTCACTTGGAAAAAGTCATGATTGTGAAGGGGTAAGATGAAGTTTTTGGAAAGATTTCCCATTCTGGTATTTTGTTGAACTAAACACAACCTTATTTACATCCTGCATTCTAAGATTTTCCAGTCTGTTCTTTCTACGTTTGCAGCTTTAAATGAACTGGAAGGGAGCTTTCCATGCTTGGTGTCTGCCTGTGACTTTGTTTTGGTTTGGGGGGATTTGGGGTTATTTTTTGGTTGTGGGGGTTTTTTTGTTAGGTTTTTTTTTTTGTGTGTGAGGGGGTTGATTCTTTGTTTGTTTTTAATGTTTCAGATAATAACTGATTTCTCTGTTTTGGAAAACAGAACTGGGGGCAAGGAGAATATATTACTGTTTCAAATTTAAATTTTCTTTCACTAAGCAGAGGCACTAGGTATTTAGATGTTATTGAATGTGGTTCCTATGTTTCCCTACATTTGTGCATGGGGCCAGGAAGATGAAAAATTATGAGGGTTGATATTTGTTTTTTCCTCTGTTTTCTAGTGCTAAGTGCCCAGGCAGTTTCTGTGATGATGAAAGTCATGGCTGTATCCCTTGTGCCCATGGCAGCAAATCTGAAAGCTTCCATGTAGCAAGTTAATTCTTCTGGTCTTGTGCATAAACATTTATCTGACCTCTTCTGGATATCCTGGTTTTGCTGTTCATGCACAGAACCCCTGTTTATTGTAGGCATGAAAAACTGGTGGCTCTTGTCTCCTGTGACAGCTTAGAGCATGTGGAATCTGTAGGCTTGGAGTTTGGACCACTGGAAAGGAAGACAGCACATTCAGACTTTGGTTTAAAAAGGCAGTTTTTGAGCCTCTTGGAGTCAAACCAAAGGCAGCTGAAACTCTGTTGTGCTCCTTTAATAACTTCCATTTACAAGTTTGTAAAACTCGAGCTCTCCAACAGTGCCATTGTTAATAATTTCATTTTTTCCTCATTTTTTGCTGATGTATTATTATTATTTTTTAAGATGACCTAATTCTGTTTGTCCCATCTTGTGGTGCTGCCTGTGCAGGTCACAGGGTATGAATCACCAAGCTGTGGCACATTGAACTCTGGAAACAGATCCTCAGAATCTGGAGCATCGTGTCCTCTGCTGTCAGCAAGTGCCTGTGAAGGCTCCTAACAGGGTTTGTGTCATCTTGTCTCTATTCTGCTTGAAGGACAATGTCCTCTCAGAGTTATTGGCTGCTGCTTTAGATGGAGTGGAAAGGTTGTGTGGCTTTGACCATCACCTGTGAACCACAAAGGGGTGGAATCTGATTAGGTTTTTCATATGGGCAGCCTTGGCTTCGTGGTCAGCTTGGCAGGGGGATGGACTGTTCACACAGAATTTTTTTCAGGTTTCGGTAGTGTCTAAGCTTTTCTCAGTAGTGGAGGACATCATTATTAATAGAATTAAATAAGATTTGAGTCACGTATTGGAGCAGGTTGTGCTGTCTCCACCTTTGGAGGTTTCCAAGTCGAGCTTGGTTGAAGCCCTGAGTGCTCTGATATAATCCTGTGGCTCACCCAGGATGACTAAAGATCTCCAGAGGTCCCTGGCTGATCCAGGTCCTCAAAATTAATTGTTATGCAGCCTTACCATTCCAGTGGGGATTTATCTTCTGTGAAAGCTTAGCCTCAATTTCCATATCCTGCCCTTTCTTTTTTATTTTTTTTTCTTTTTTTGAATTGTAGAAGCTGCCTAAACACCATTTGAATACTGATTTCTGCCACCTTCTCTTCATTTTTTAAGCAGACCTATAGAAATTAACAAAGCAAGCTTGTCTGACATTGTTAGTTCTTTAAAAATCCATCAGTGGTGTCATGACAAATTAAATTAGGCCTAAATTTATTTCTTTCTTAGGTTCTGATAGGGAAAAAAAATAGAATTTGCAGAATCAGAAAGAGTTAGGTGATTTACCAAATGATGAATTGGAAAGAAGGATTTTCTAGGCTGGCATATATAATAGATGCCCAGGATTATTTGCTGTGAAATTTTCTGATGCCCTTTGTTGTTGTGGAAGCAGCTGGCCATTTGTTTGTTTCAAAAACATTGCTTCCACAGTGGGCTTACTTTCCCACATCACCCCCTCCAGCTAAAAGCATCTATTAGTGCTTGTGAAAATTCTTCCAGAGGCAAAAGTCCCCCTCAAAAAAACCTGCAATTGTATGTTTTTTTTTTTTTTCTTTTAAACATTTTTTAATGTTTTTTTAAAGTGTAGACTGAATAGAAAATGTGACTGGAAAGCCCTTAATTTTTTCACATCAACCATACACCTCAGGGATCCTGTTCAGCCTTCTAGAGTTGGGAAGAAATGAGTAGAATAAATCATAAATACGAAACAGATTTCAGTGGCCTGAACTCCCAGGCTTGCCTTGAAGAGAAAACCAGTTGAGGTCCCCTGGGTGAGTTGCTATAGAAAAGTCACAGTGAACTCCCTGCAGACTGTGACAGGGAGCACCTGAAAATCGTGTACTGAACTCATCCTGCTGGGAGAAGCAGGGAGATCTCTTTTATTCACAGTGTGTTGGGTTTTCCAGCCATTCTGGTGGGCATGGAACAAAGCAGATGCACAAGGCATTGCTGTCTCTTCCTGCCTTCTGCTTGGGGTTGGTTTCCTGCTACCTGCTATTTCCTTTCACTGTGGGACAGCTGTGATGTAGGATGGCCCTGTTTACTCTGTTGGGGTACCCAAGTTCAGCTATTAACACTGGTGATTAAGGGTGAAGTAGCACCCTGGCATTGCTAAACAGAACTAATTTTCTTTGTTATGAAGTTTTATCCTTGGCTGGAAGTTAGCAAGAGGTGGAAATCTCTCCCACTACTTTTAACAGCTGGTACTGAAAATTTTGCAACAAAATTAGTCTTTCACCACTAATAAATGTGCAGTGACTCTTTCTGTTGCATCTTCTTGGGATTTTATGCTTTATAACTCCCTTATTCCAGCTGTCTGAAAAGGAGAATGAGGCTCTTGCAATCCTGAGCCAGTCAATCACACCACAAGGTGTAAAGCAGTCGTGTTTATCAAGACTTCTGGGAGACAGAAAGTCAAAGCTGCCTTTCATCCATGAAAATAATGCATTTAGCTTCTTGGGACATGCTTGCTAAAATTATATCCCCCTGATTTTTCAAGGCAGAGCTGCTTTGGTCTCCATGCCACTAAAGCACTTTGTTCACTGATAAATGACAACGTGAAAAGGAACGTCCACGTGGAAGCTTCACTGAGGATTTGTCATCTTGTAATGTCTGAGCTATTAAGAGCAGGCTGGGGGTGGGAGGAGGAATTCCCATTCTGGAGTGACAGGGCAGGCCACAGCACCGAGTGAGGTACTCAAAACTCTGTTTCACTTCAAAGGACCCCCTCACCATCAGCCCTGAAGTTACCAACGCACCTTTTCAGCTGAGAGAAAACTGAGGACTACAAAAGAGCAGGTGCTTCTCAGTCCTGCCTCCCTTCTAGTGGCACAGGCTGGGTTGTCTCAAGCCTGCACAGCCCTGAGCTCATTTCAGAGTGCTAAAAGAGCCTTGACAAACCCAAAGTGAACGGTGCATACTGCAGTGGATGTGGAAAGAAATATTCTGGCCAAGAGGGCACTTTGCTGTGCTTCTCAATGGAGGCTTGCATTCTGAGTGCCTGCTTGCCCACTCTCTGTCCAAATCTGAGCCTGAGCAGAGTGAAAACAATCCTTTTGATGCTTGAAAATAACTTGAGAGGCTGAAAATTAACTTGCCTACTTTTTAGACTTTTGTACACTATAATGCAGTGGCTTGTTTCCATGGTGCCTGTTTTCTGCATGGCTCTCTGATTTGTATTAGCAAATTAAAAACCTTGGATCTGCTTTCTTCTCTTCCATCCCAGACCTAGTGTTGAAGATCACCTTTGAAGCAGTCACTCTGATAATAAATGGAGTCTCCGTGGTGACTTGCAGCTGTAAGTGATGTAATGAGGCAAGAAGGATGTTTTTATCAAACTCCCTGCTCAAAATAACCCAGGTGCCCCCCAGATCACCTCTCTGTTTCATCGTGGTCTAGCTTTGTGAAAGAGAAAGTAAAAATGGGGGTATGATTCACATCAGCTGGCCCAAGACAGTGTAAAGGGCATTGTTACCTTAGGCCTCCTCTCATCCCTGCAAGTCTCCTGTGATCACAATGGAAATCTTGTCCACATGATGAACAATCTGTTCTCCCACCTGAAAGAGGAGCCATCACCTGTGTGACACCGGCCAAAGTGGGGCTTTTTGTGAGGCTCCTCAGCTTAAATGTGGGTTTTGAGCATTATGTCTCATACAAAGCTGGAGGGCTTTCCGTGCCCAAATGGCAGCAGAGTCTTTGTGGGGATCTTGGTGAGGGGTTTGGTTTCTTCAGAAAGTTTTCAGTTCTCTGGAAAACTTTTTTTGATAGTGGGATGCTCAAACGGAATTTTTGGCAGCTGGGTGATTTGTCACTGGCTCAGCACTGGTGGCTTTAGTCACTAATGGCAAGACAAAATATGGAAAAAAAAAGGCAGGAATTGGCTTTACAGGAGTTTTGACTGACAACACCTGCCAGGAATTCCCTTGAGTGACAGAAATAATAAAAGCCTGGTTTACGTGTGGGTTTGTGGCTCTTAGTGTACATTGAGCCCTCAGAGAACTTTTCCCTATGCTGAGATGCTTATAAAACATTTTTTCCCCTGCCTCATGTGAATTTTTTTGATTTCTAACAGCATTTGGAGGAGATTGCAGGACAGTTTGCTTCTCTTCACCATGACCAATCTGTCTTTGGCTGCTTAACCTCCTAGGGGTGCTAAACCTCTGTCCCACTTAAATCTCTTGAACAGGTTTGGGGAGGGAGTGGAGGTGGCTGAAGAGATCTACCTCAACATACCTCAATTTATCAATGCCATTGATACAACTTATTAGGAAATGAGGTTCTCTTCAAAATCTTGATGGAAAACTTCAAACCCTTGGGACTAAGCTCTAAATCCTTAGTGGCTTCTGTTCCCTGTGTGTTATTTTGGACACCTTCCTCCACACCGAATGCCTGAGCCCATCCAATATTCAGATTAATAGCCATTACTGAAGTATTCTTTTATTTGCTGATGGATATCTTAGCTGCTGTAGTTCTCCCAAGTGCCTTTCCAAGTAGGCCTTTCCTAAGAGGCTTTTATTATTTTTTAAGTTTTAAAGACACAGTGACCTTCATGCCAAAGCAGGGAATAATTTGTACTGAGTAATTTACATTTCAGATTTTTAAGATTTGTAATTAAAAAAAAAAAAAAAAATCCAGGTTTCCCTTAAAGGAAGGGCTGGAAAGGGACTTTACTCAAGGGCATGGAGGGACAGGAGAAGAAGGAATGGCGTTAAGGAGAAGGAGGGCAGGAGAAACAAAGAGAAAGGAGGCACTGAAACAAAGACAGTGAGCCTTGGAAATTCCACTTCTCTTGGACACCTCTTTCCAAAGACAGAGCCTCTTGGAACTCACCCCTGGTTGGGGTGAGCTCGTAAAGTTGGAAAAGTCTCTCCTCCAACCTGAGCTTCCAAGAAAGACTCAGTAGTCTTCAGCCGTCCGGTCTCAAGGTAGTTTATTGTGTGTTATCTAAAAGATTTCTCCCCGAGCTGCTGCGGTCCGTTCAGCAGTCAGGCAAGGGCACACTCCGACGCCCAGGGGGCTGGTGCCCTCTTTTATATCATACATTACGTATTAGATGTTTACAGTTTCCCCAATGCCCATCACCTGTATTGAACAGTGACTTTCTACTCTAAACCAGTCTGTGAGTGCCAACATCACCAAGAACATGGAGCTTAGGAAGAAGAAGGAAAGAGGACAGGGCACGCCCAAGTCCCTCCATCTTAGAACTTCTGACCCCCATGTACAAAACTCAGACCCCTCTGTACAAGGCCTAAAACCCCCCTGTACAGCACTCAAAAACTCTTCCTCTCACTTTGTGACTACTTCTACTATAATATCTAAACTTTTGTGATTTCTTGTTCTTCCTGTAAGGTTGGTAAATTGTTCCATGGATCAGGTTCAAAGCCACAGGGCTCTGTGGCTGCATTCCAGGGTCTCAAATGCTTTTGACCTGGGCCTGGAACATCCAAGAGTGTCCAAGGGACATTCTGGGTTCCGACAAGAGCCCTCTAAGGAAGGCTGAAAGTAAATAAGATTCAATCACTGTTCAGAGTGCTGAGGGCTGACAAAAGTAGGCCACTAAATTTTCCTTTTGCAGTAGAAAAACAAAGGATATTGCGAGGGCCAGAGGATCTGCTGATGTAAATTACCAGAGTGTTACTGGTCATGGAGTTTGTATCCCATTAACCCAGCTGGGAATGTGTCCCTGGGAGATAGTTTAATGATTTACACCATCAACATGGAGGCAGATGAAAAAGCAACATTAAAAAAGTAATATGCTTAGGTCGATAGTGGGGCATTAAAGGCCTACATTAAAAAAAAAAAGTTAGAAGAAGCTTTTACTTTGTTGCTAGTTTGGAAATGGGTTTCTAGAGGTGTGATTTTATGGTCAGGTGGCTTTTTTAAATCTGAGGCTTTTTGTTTGTAATTACTGGCTTTACAGATGAAATAAAGTTTAAAATAGCACGAACTAGTGCCCTGCTCCTGCAAATGCTCAAGTGTTCTTGTAAGTAGGACCTTAGAGTTCAAAGGGTTCTAAGGTCCTTATATGAGCAATGTGAAATGCAGAATTTAATCATTCTAATTATCTGTTTTCCTGAGCTGTTTTCTCCTGGTGCAACTTGGGGTGCTTCGTTTCTTCGTTTTGAAAACCAGACCAAGGACATCTGGAAATTCTAATTCTAGGGTAATCTAATTACCTGCTAATAAACAGGTCTTTTTTTTCTCTTTTCTCCCCCACCTTCCCATTCTCCTCCCTCCTTTCCTCCATACAGTAGATTTCTTTGCTTCTTTTTTTTTTATTTTTTTTCTTTTTCTTTTTTGGGTGGGGGATTATTTGTGGGGTTTTTTGGGTTTTTTGGGTGGCTTCTTTTTTTTTTTTTTTTCTTTTTTTTTTTTTTTCTCCTGAGTGTTTGTGAAAGGCTGAAATTAACTTCTGGCCAGGTGACAGACAGCCTGGTCAGTCATCAGGTCACAGAGGTGACAAGTGTGTTGCTCATCTCCTCGTAGGTGTGTCACCGAAAACGTGGGGGTAAGTGAAACTCCCTAACGCTATTTTTTTGGGAGCTGGCATTCCCTTTTCCCAGACTGGGGAGCATGAGGGAATAGCTCCACCTAGGTGCACACGGCTCTCAAAACTTCCCACTTATTTATGCACTTTAGGCAAACAGATTGGCTCTGAATTACATAATCCCTTCCTTAATTAGTGTTCTCTCTTCTGCTGGTTATTGTTTTCTCATTTCTCATGCTAATTTATCCACATTTTTCTCTGTCTTTTCATTATCTTTCTTTCACAGGCAGGGAGTTTCCAGCATGTGTTGAATTGCCTTTGATAGTCTTTTCTTTATCTTCTGGTCAGTCCACCATCTCTTTGGAGGGCTATAAATTCTGCATTCCAGGTGCCCAGGGTTTAGCTCCCCCAGGCTTTCTTCACCGAAGCTTATCAGGGTTTAACAAAACTTAAAGAGTTTCGGTGATCTCATAAACTCACTCTAAAAATAACAGTCTGTTTAAAAAGCTACATTCTGCCTTAAGTGGAAAAATTACACTGCTTAACTGCTTGTGGATAAAACACACTGCTTATGATTAAGTGCAACAATTAATTAAAAATTAATTTAATCCGCTAATGAGAAAAAAATTAATTAGGGAAGAAATATCATTCCCAAACAGGTGCAGGGGACATTCCTGGTGCTTGGCAGGAAACATCAAAAGCTGAAAGGGGCTGATGCCTTGTGAAGGCTGGCCTAGAACAGAGGCTGGACAGAATTAAAGAATAAAGTAGGGCTTTATTAAAAGGCCTCAAAGGATCCACCTCGGGCAGCACAAGAGCCCAGCCAGAATGAACCAAAGATGATCCAAGATGAACCAAAACGGTCACAAAAATGGACAACTGGTCACAGAGTCTCTCACTTTTCTAAGTTCTGCTCCATTTGCACATTGGAGCTCATTTTCCAATTCCAGCTTTAGCCCATGCAGTCCCATCCTGCTTCTTTTTCTCTCTCCAGCCCACGTTGTTTGTACTCTTGGCCCTGAGGTTTGGATCATTTGTCCTTGGTGCCCAACTAGAGAAGGAATTGTTTTGTCTCCCTGCTCTGTGAAGAGAGCTTATCATCCCCTAATATGAAGCCCAGACCCACACACTAAAGCAGCACAGCATCTGAAAAATAGAAAAGCTAAAACCTGAGGCATCGGGACAGTCTGTTTCCCTGCAGCAGGGCTGGACAGGGACCTCCCTCTCTCTCTGCTGGGTCCCTCTCACTGGTGCTCCAACCTGGCTCCGTGGGGCTGGGCTGGGGTCTGGAGGGAGGAGGGGTCCATGGAATTGTGCCCTGGGCTGGCAGCTGACCAAAGCTGTCCGAGCCAGGGCTGTTTGTACAGCTTTAGTCACTGCTGTATTTTGTATTCAGAAGGACCAGCACGGCTCTGAGGGTAGGTTCGTGTGACCCAGCCAAGGCACATTACAGCTTGGCTGATCCAGCCCAATTATCCCTGAATGTCAGAAGCACCAGATTCCAGTGAAGCTGTTGTGAGAGGGGAGTTGCTTCCAGTGCTTCCCACTGCAGTTTTGTGTGTGCAATTGTGTGCTGAGCTGGGGGTGGGGGGGGGGGACGGGGGGCTGAGTTTTGCTTTCTAAACCAGATTAGAAATCCTGTTCTTGCCCCTTCCATCTGCAGTGGGCTGCTCTTTCTGTTTGGTTCTGACAGTCCCCAGGCCTCCCTGCAGGTTTGCATCCATGCCTCCTGCTTCACAGAGGTACACAGCAAACAAGTCCTTCATCTGACTCTCATTTAGGCTAATGAGAATCTTTCCTCTCACTTCAATGGCAGTTGGAGAGAGTCTTTCATCTTTCCTTCTCAGAAACTGGTTGGTCGAGGTCCCTTTTTGTTCTTCTTGTGCTGGCCTTTGTCCCCATCATCTCTGAGTACTTCAGTCAGCAGTGGATTGCTCTGTCTTGTTCTGGTACTCTTATTCTCTTTTGGGGAATAATAGTGTCTAGAGTGTTCTGCATGTCCCCATTTTAACCAAGGCTAAGTGGCAAAGATGAAAGGACAGGTTTTCAAGATGTGCATGAGAGTCTGCTGTGGTTTTTCAAAGATAATTAGAAGCTTCAGAAAACACCACTTTGTTCCTGTTCCTTTAAACCCCATAACTGTCCTGAGAAGACCCAGCATTAAATAGGTTGGAAGAGGTCACAGGGGAGATCTGCTGCAGAGGGGGCTGGAGAAGCATCAGTTCCAAATCTGCCTCTGAATGTTCCCTCTTCTAAAACCTGGACACCTCCCAGCCTTGGGCTTCACCACACTGTAACGGCTGTACAGGCAGAATGCCACCAGAGAAGGCTCCCACCTGGAAAAGCCACTCTCCTGAAGCACCTGACAGTGGATGTGGGCTGATTTCAGCCTTCAAAGGCTTCCCTGCCTTTCTTTAGTTGCCATTTTTCATGATTTAAGGGTCCATGAGCTAAGGAGATCTAAACGGTAATATTTCCAAGGCCCAAAGCATCACGGAGTTGTGGAAACCCAGGACACCGGGTATATTTCTCTGTCTGCTCTGGGGTGTCCTGACCCCCAGGGGAGCACTGACTTTGACCCTCATTCATGGAGAAAACTTCCAAAGCCTCAAGGGAAACTAGAAACCACAAAAGTGTGAAACAGATTGTAGAGATTGTAGAGAGTGGTGTAGTATGTCACATGGGTGAGAAATTTAGGTTTTAGGATTTTTTGTATGTTATAGATGGGTTCAAGATGGAGGATACAGGGTGCTGTGTTGAGTTTCTTTCTTCTTTCTTCTTCTTCCTTCTTCTTCTTGGGTTTGGGTTGTATCTTGTAATTGGGCAGAAAAATCCGCACTGCGGGTCTTTAGGGGTCAGTTATTGGGTTAGAAAGGAAAATAATTTAGGTGTCACTTCTTAACTGGGTAGCTCAGTTTTTGATTAGACTTAAAAGGCCTTGTAACAAGAGATTGTTGGCCATTTTTGTGCTGCTTTGCCTGCACGCAGAGTCTGGTGCAGACAGTGTGCTGAAGTTTTGATAGGATAACAATAGACAGAAGCTGAAGACTCAAAAAGTCCAATGTGTCTCTCATTCCTGGCACAGAACTGCTCCAGGAGGGGCTCCCCTGCCAGGGGAGCCCCCAGGCAGTTGCCCAACTTAGGGCCCACAAATTCACACGGGGTGGCTACTGTGTGATTCTGATTTAGGGTTTCAGAGGCAAAGAGCAGCCCAGGGACTTGTTCCTTTGATACAGGGATGTGACAGAGGCAAACAAAACAGAACAAACCAAATCACAACACATCTGCAAGCTACTGCCTTGTTGACACAACAAAGCTCCATTTCAACCCAGAAATTTTTCTGCTTTTCTGGCTGCTCTGGGGGGCTCAGATATGCACAGTACAGCAATTAGCTGTGCCAGCAGTTATTTGTGCCTCCGAAAAATGGAGTCCTTCATTAAGACCTGGCCCGAGATGTCAGAACCCAGCAGTTCACCTGGAATCTTTGAAGTCTTTGAATGTTGAAAGTCTGGCAGTAATAATATGTAAACACATAAATGCTTCCCTAGGATGTCACAACCACATGAAGGGCAGACTGAAGCATGTTGGTGAGAGTGCAAGAAGCAACAGGACAAAAGTTTGAAGATTCTGACTGCACATCTTTGTAACAAACATCATCATTTTAATAGAAATTGTGTCCCTTTGACCAATTCTATTTTTTTCCCCAGTTACTCTGGTGCACATTCATGGCACTTGGTAGAGTGACTGAGTCACTCAGATTACAGAGCAGGACTGGTGTTCCCTGGGCTGGTCATTTAATGACACCCTTTGTATTAAAGTGTTGCTGAATGATTGCTTGAAAGGCTCACAAAATTATATCCTTACCACCTTGGCTGACAGGTAGGAAGAGATCATTAAAATAACCTCTGCAGTATGGCAATGATCAGGCTTGGTTCCACAAACTGCTGTGTTAGGGAAGAGGCTGAAATTTAAAAAAACAACCCAGGAACTGCCATTGTTCAAAGAGAGTTTGTGGCTCATAAAGCAAAGGACATTTGGAGCAAACACAGTATATAAATATATATAAATATAAATATAAATATATATATATATTTTTATATAAATAGGAACACTGCCATCCTGAAGATCTTCTCCAGCTGACAGTAGACAATTAATTATTGCTGAGCCTTTAACAAAGCCATCTGCAGAAGGTGTTATGCCCTTTGTCAAATGATACTGGTGTGGCACTGACACAAGGGAAAAAAGTGAAGTTTTGAGCCTTCCCAAAAGAAACACTTGGGAGCTACCAGTCAGACACCCACAAGTTCTGCTTTAACAGTCCTCCAAGGTGGGGACAGTGAGGTTGTTATACAGAGCTGAGACTAAAATGATGCTTAATGACCTGTGGCAAGCAGCTGTGGTGTGATCTCCTTTCCATGTGCTCCTAGTTTGTTGACTTTGATGGGCAGGGGAGCAGAGGAGTGGGAAAGGAGAGCAGGGCCTTAATGCTAGATAATCCAATCTTTCCAGGGCAAAAGTCAAGAGCAGAAAAGGGTTTTGATCCAGAAAGGTTCTTTTTCAGTTTTCCCCTGTGAGAACTCAGAAGCAGAGGGAACAAAGCATGCACATGAACATGGTCTGGGCTGCTCTCTCCTGTGGCTTGTGCAACACCACACAGATGCTCCAGGCTGGAGCAGCTCTGCTATGGACACAGGCTGAGGGAGGTGGGGCTGTTCAGCTGGAGAAAAGAGGGCACCAGGAACACCTTTGAGTCCCTTCCAGTGCTTAAACAGGCTCCAGGAGAGGAATTTTTTTATAAGGGCCTGGAGGGACAAGGCAAGGGAGGAATGGCTTTAAACTGAGAGAGGGCAGGGTTAGATCAGATATTAGGAGATAATTCTTCCCTGTGAGGGTGGTGAGGCCCTGGCACAGGGTGCCCAGAGCAGCTGTGGCTGTCCCTGGATCCCTGGCAGTGCCCAAGACCAGGCTGGACACTGGGGCTTGGAACAGCCTGGAGCAGTGGGTGTCCCTGCCCATGGCAGGGGGTGGAATGGGATCATCTTCAAGGTCTCTTCCAACCCAAACCATTCCATGAGTCACACATACTGCAAGCACAGAAGCTGGATGATATCAGTGCTTACCTTCACCATCCATTTCCTGTGTATTTTGGGGTCAGCCTTTTGCCTTTCTAGAACAAGGACTGATGGTTGTTGTGTTTCTGAGCCCGGGGTGAAATCCTTTTAAGTGGAAAGCTGTGCTGTTTTAATTTTGCCTGGAGAGGAATTGTTGTGTCTGACCAGAATAGGAAAACAATATCCAAGACTCTATTTGGAATTTAGATTTATACACTAAAGAATTGCAGGATTACAAATATATCCTGCTATAAAAAACATAAATAAATATATAATAAATATAAATATATAAAGATATAAAAGCCAAAGTCCTAAGGCATCATCACAGCAAAAGGGAGCAGGAGGCAGGGAAGGAATCATTCAGGTCAGCTCAGTCCCACAGCCTGCTCTGATCTGTGGTCCAATTCTGGTGGGGGCTTTAACACCCTCGGTGGTGAGGAGATTCTAAATAAAGCAGCAGCCCAAAAGGATAAAGGAATGTCTGTGGGACCTTATATTTTCTCCTACAAAATCAGATGTGGACACTCATAAAAAAGTAAAATGAGTATAATGTAATTGTAAAAACCCAATCTTTTACGTTAATAGTTAACAATTTTCAATTTTTAGGGATCATGGTTGGATTAGGAATTTTGGGTTGCTGTGCATTCATTAGGGTCATTATTGTATTGATACTTTTTACATTTTGTAAAAGTTTTTATTTGTTTGGGGTTTTTTTTTGAATCATACATACTGGAGTTGCTAGAGGGAATTATATTTTTTAGATTTAGTAGTTTTTTGATTAATTTTTATGTTTGTTGTAGGTGGTTCTTTTGTTAGTTTTGGTTTTTTTGCAGGTCCACTGAGGAACCCATAGAGGAGTATTTGTGTTTTATATGAGTTGAAGTTTTGGTTGTACATCAGTGGCCCCTTTAAAAAATTTGTTGCCAAAATCAGTTTTTATTGTGACAGCAGATGTGGACACTCGTGCCGTGAAACTGGAGCATGATCTGCACTGGGAGGAGCATGAGAGACTGCATGGCTTGGGTCAAACTTCTGCCAGGTCCTGCTTCCTTCAGTGAATTCCTGTTCTCAAGTGTCACTGAGCACATGTGTGGTTAGAGGATATATTTTAAGCTGAATACACTTGATCTCTGTTACAGAAAGCAAGAATTTGGCCAAAGCTGTAAAAATGTAAATTTGTTTTCCTCCCCCCACATCCCCCCCACCCCGCCCCTTGGAATATCCAAAAGATGAAACTGAAGAAAAGACCTGAAGGGTTCTGGTATTCATGTGGCTTTTGACGTGTTTGCTGGTAAAGTGTGTGGTAATCCCCACGGAGGGTCTTGCCTTAATAAATACAGTAAAAATAGCATTGTTCTACATATTTTGCCATAAAAGAGCATTTCTTGACCTTGTATTTCTACCTGCTCTCACAAATCCACACCTGTGGAATCCTGTCCCTCCACACCTGTGCCAGCTTGAGCACCCTGTAACTGATGTTTTTCCCTGGCTGTGGAATGTGTGATAAATGGTATCAGCAAGGCTGCCTTTCTAGGTGTCCTTGACGAAATCCCAAATGCTGCAAGTGGTCTCCTCATCCAAAGGACTGATATCCTGTGTGAGACATGGATAAATGAAAATGTCATTTCATGACACAGCAGCCAGCTGTGTGCTTGCATGGTTGTAACAGCTGGAGCATGCCCCAGGAGCTTGGTGCTGGTGGCAGCTGTGCTGTGAGGGACCTGAATCCCTTTCCTTCATGCCCGTGTGACAGGCAAAAGTCCTCCCAGATAAAGAATGGTGAAATAATTATGTTTTTTTTTTTCAATGCCAACAACAACAACAACAAATCTATTTCAGATAAGCTTCATACACTTGGATCATTTGAAGAATGCATGCCCCAGTTCAGACTGCTCAGGGTTGTAAAGGGTATGGGCACTATGGAGAACCTGGAGAAAAGGAGGCTCAGGGGGGACCTTGTGGCTCTGCACAGCTCCTGACAGGAGGGGACAGCCGGGGGGGGTCGGGCTGTGCTCCAGGGAACAGGGACAGGAGGAGAGGGAACGGCCTCAGGCTGGGCCAGGGGAGGGTCAGGTCGGACATCAGCAGGAATTTCTTCATGGGAAGGGTTGTTAAACCTTGGAAGGGGCTGCCCAGGGAGGTGGTGGAGCCCCCACCCCTGGAGGTGTCCAAGGGCTGCCTGGAGGTGGCAGTCAGTGCTCTGGTGACAAGGTGGTGACATGTCGCCCTGATTTCTTAGGATTTTCTAAAGCCTTCTGAATTTACATTCTTGTAGAGAACTTTCTCATGCAACTTTCTGTAAACAACCTATTGTTTTGCATTCTTTCATAGAGGCAGAGAAATTTGATAGACTGGTAGTTTGTCCAGTGTCGTTGGAGAGGTGCCACGTTCACCTTCCAATCCACTGGCACCTTTTGAGAACTATAAATGATTGGAGTCAGAAAAAATAAATTAGTCTCTTCATCGTGACCAAAGCTGTGGTGCGTTGTTTTTCCTTGTGTCCTCTGGTGACAGTGACAGTCACAGGTCGTGGGCTTGATGATCTCAGAGGCCTTTTCCACTCTGCTTGACTGTGGTGCTTTGCTCAGCCGTGCCATCAAAGGCAGTGATGAGGCACAAAACCAGAGAACAATTCTCACTGTCTCCTTCACCAGTGAGGTGACAGCACCATCAGCATCTTGGGATCTTCCAGCTTTCCCCTGTGTGCCAGCCTGAGCTGCCACGTGTGGCCTCTGAAGCTCTGGGGCAGGCATGGGAATCACCTTGGGCTGCCATGGAGACTGTCTGTACCTTTCAGCACCCTTCATGCTTGGCACAAGTGGGAAATAAAACTCAGAAAGTCTGTGGTGGGAATCCTGTTGGGAATGGAACGCAGCAATCCAGGGCAGAGCTCCTCCTGAGCCTTCCTTGAAGGGACAGTGTCCAGCTCCAGCCAGGGCTGTGTGACGCGCCGAAGGCATGCCAGCCTCCCTCTCCTGGAGCACATCTGCAACAAAAAACACATTACACAGGGTGGAGGTCCAGCTGAAAGGTAAACATAAAAATTAGGATGTGCTTTGAATACAAATCACCCTTCCACCAAATTTGGAGCCGAGGACCAGCAGTTCTTCTGGCTCTGATCCTCGTAACCAGCTCTTTTGCAGCTACTGCTGTGCTGGGGTCAGGAACCGGTTTTAAACTGTGCTCTCGTTCTTCCCGGGGACGGTGACTCTGTGCTTCCCTCTGCTGTTGGTGACAGGGTCACTGCCCATCCCTTTAAAAGGCAGCCCTCAGTCACAGTTTGGAAGTGTCCACTTCCAGCATTCAGCTCCTCTTAGCTCCTCCTAAGCCCTGCTCTGCTAGGTGTTAGGCACTGCAGCACGCCCTTCTCTTTAAATGGATTCTTTCTGCATTGTGCTCTAGTGCAGATACCCAAAGACTCTAAATGAGCAAATTTGGGTTTCAGAGAAGTCTCAATATAGCAGCATATGCCTTTTTGTTTTGAAGCAGATGGTGTTGGTCACAGAGGAAGAAAGCACATGAGGAATGACATGCGCTTTTGGGCTGATTTATTCTTGTGTGCTGGGTTGGTTTTTTCCCAATCACTGCCTTACAACACAATTAATTAGTACTTTTCTCTGGCTTGGCATCCTGGCTGTAGAACTGGACTCAGTGGTTTTATCTCAGAACACAGGAGTGCTGGGACCTTTCAGTGACATCCTTGAGTGTCAAGTGAGGATGTCACTTAAGGGTGACATCCTTCATCCCTTTTTCTTCATACTCCCAAAAATGTAGCATAAAACGCTGTGGATTGCCATACCAGAAGCAAGAACCCTGAAGGGCTTTGTTGCCTTCTCTTTAAATGGTCATTGTGCAGCATGGAATACCTGGCTTGGCTTTCCTCAGACTTGTGTGGCCCTGCCTGCCACATCAGGTGCCAGTCCTGAGCTGCTGTGGCTCCATCAGCACCATGGAGCTCATGTTGGATGCTTGGATAATGAGCCTGGTTTCTGCCTGGCCTTCCAGGAGAGTGCTGTCCATGAGAGTGTCTCTCCATCTTTGTGTCCTGCACTGCAAAAAACCCAGCCTGGACTTCTCCTAGGAAAGCTTAGGCTTGTCTGGCTGTTGCATCTGTGTTGCCCATGCCCTGCTGTCTCTTTGTGGTTTCCTGTTTTTTGTTTTGTTTTGTTTTGTTTTTGTTTTGTTTATTTGTTTGTTTTTTCCTGTGGTTTTCCTTATCCCTACTGAGTATTTTGGTGGTTGTTTCCTCTTGAAGACTTTCCACCCTTTCCAATCATTGGATGGGTCCAATATCTGTAGGGACCTCCTGTGTGAAATTGTGTCTTCCAGTGGCTTTAGAGGAGCTCTGCTTTAGGCCACAGTTGCTCTCCAAATGCCTGGAAGAGGTGAGTTTGAGGAAAAACAAGCTACAGGCGCTGTGATGAATCTCTGCTGGGCCAGGAGAGGAATAGGAAAATAATCAGCCCTGCTGGCTGAGCATCCTTCCTCAGGGCTTGTGGCAGAATGGTCCTGACATCCAGAGAGGATGGAGGGGATGACCCTGGTGCAGAGCTTGCTCTGGGCTCCCACTACAGCCCACAGGCTGGAGGGTTAGGTGTTCCAGCCCTTGGAATCTCAAGAGTTGATCCTAAATAAATAGAAATGGTTGTTTAAAAAAAACAAAAAAACCCACAAATAAGAAACAGGTCCTTCTCCCTTTCCGCACATGTTTTAGAAGACAGATAAGAAGCAAAGTGTGGTGTGCCACCACTATGAAGACTAAAAGCAGTGAGCATAATTTTGATGCATTTCATAATATAATAAATTCATAAATTCAGCATGTGAATAACAACAGGGCAATGACAAAGAACAGCAGGCCAGCAGGGCTCTTTGCTCTCTGCTAGGTTTTTATTTGTGTTTTTATCCGTACTCACACACTGCATTGCTGAGCCTCAGAGCACATCAGCTCTGCTGCTTGTGCTGGTCTAACACCCACCTGCCAGCCCTTCCATGAGGGCAGCACCAGCAGCCCAAGCTGCCACATTTCCACATTTTGCTGTGAGCACTCAGCTTTTTTTTTTTTTTTCTTTTTTTTTTCTTTTTTTTTTTTTTTCTTTTTTTTTTTTTGTTCATAGATCCTGGATACAGATTTCAGAAACTTCTGATGAAACAGTGGGTCTGTTTTGTTTTGTTGTGCCTTCCCCATATGCTAAACAACATGCTGAAACATGCTGGAACACTAAGCAAAAAGGGAGGTATTCACTTTCACAGCTGAAGGTGGACCTTGGTTGAATCAAATTCCAGGATGCAGAACCTTAAGGGTCAAATCTAGAACCAAAATGTTTACAGCTCGCTTTAAAAGCCTACATAAGGTGAGACAAAACCTCCTGGCAAATGTGGACATTCAGATGCAAGTATCCTAAGCAGGGCTTCCACACTGACAACTTTTGGTTTTGATTTGGCTGTGGTCTGGAGAGAAAAGTTTATCTTTCAGCTCTGGGGTGGCTTGCACATTTCCAAGGGAGGACTATAAAGCATTTTGGTTGTTTACATAAGAGGGGTCAGGTTTGTGCTTGGGATCTGCCTGGCTGGTATAAACAAAGAGAATTGCACAGAAGCAGAGACTTCTGTTGGCAACCTGTAAGGACATCCTTCATTCTTAGAAAGAGTAAACCTCCTCAGCCTTTGAAGCAAAGTGATAACAACAACCAGCTGACCCTTAAGGGAGAAATGACCAGGCTGAGTCACTGCTGCAGAGCTGTTTTTTGCCTTTCTAAGAAAAGCAGGGGTCAGAAGCTGGGAGGCAATGCGTTCTTAGATGTTTCTCTCCTGGATGTCTAGTTATCAGCTAGTCATGATTGTAATGAGAAATATCAGGCTCGCTTGTCCAGGAGCTGAGGAGCTGAAGCCGTCTTTCTGCACCTAAAATTTCCTCTAAGTTGGTGGTGATTTATTCCTTGCACTGACACATAAAAGCTGTTGATTCAAATGGCATTGGATTCAGGATTGATCTTCCAGAAGCACCTTTTAAGAAGCAAATGTAGGGTTTGCCGACCTTTGCCACCCACTGCCCTCTGACTCAGGAGGCTGTTTCACGCTCCAGGGAAGGATTTCCAGGAAGAGGTGAAACTTCCAGGGTGTTTAGGCTCAGCAGCTCCTCCTGGCACACTTTTTGCCAAATACATTTGCAGATCTCACCGTAGTTTTGGCGAGCCCGCTCAGATCAGGTGTGTCCAAGTTACACACAGCAACATCCAAAACAGGCCACCCCTCCTGGAATGGGGCTCTGGGGCACTGACATCACACTGGGACCATTCCACTGCAGCCAGGCTGGCACTGATTTTCCTTGATTTACAGCCCTCCTGCGGTTTTCCTACAGAAATCCCTGCTGCAGCAGGCATGAGGCAGTTTGCTCCGGGGCATACTGTGCATTAGCCTTACAGCTCTTTTCTAGAGGTGCTGTTGGATCTCTGGACAATGCCTGCATAAGAAAGCTCATCCCTTCTTGGCTGGCAGGTCCATGTTTTTGAAATAGCATGGCGTGCCCTGGAATAGCCACATTTCCAGCTGGGCTGCTGCTCTGAGGCCAGCTATGGGCTGACCACACCATCCTTGCCCTGTTGGAACCTTGCCCACAGGTTATCACGCTTGCCTCCAAGCCAGGGAGGGGTTCCCTGAGCAGGGGGGAGGTGACCCACCCATGACTTTGGTTGTCTCCAGACTTAGCAGCCCTCTTGCCACTGAGTCTGTGTTTTAGCTGAGCCAGCAAGAGAAAACCAAATTTGGATGCTTTCGCCTCAGTAATCCTCCTGTGTAATTGTGACAGGCAGTGGCTGAGGCTAAGGCTTCTCAGAAACCTCAGAGCACAAGGAGATTTTAGTGGTACCTCTCCATCAGGCTGTGCAGGCATCCCTGAGCTGTGGGGCAGCCTGCTGTGATGGGGCAAGAAACTCCAAACCTGTGCCAGAACCACAACCCCCATCACCTTGCTTTTGGCTAAAAGTGCTGCAAGAAGGTCTCAGAACATCACTGTTTGACAGTGGGAGTGATGAGTAGGGTAGATAGCCTGTGAGAAGCTTCTGTGACCCAAAGTGGGATAACTCCACGGGCTGGATCACGAGGTGCTGCACAAGCCAGGGCTGTCAGCATCTGAAGGGATGCAACATGGTCTGCAGTGCTCTCTCTTTACAGCTTTAGCTCCAACAAAAACCATTTAACACAGCCCTCGACCAAGTCAGCGCCCTGCTCAGAGGAAACGTGATGGACCAGCACCTCCTGGTGCAAAGGCTCTGCTGTGCAGGCAGGAGCAAACGAGTGGCTGGACTGAACACAAAATTTCACCTTGAAAACAGAGTTCTGCAAAGAGGAATCTGATTTTCATAAGACTGCTGCTGCACTACTTTATCTTAGATTTTTTTTCATGGCAAGTTCTAATATTCTATGGAAAGCCCAGGCTCCTCAAAGTAAATTTTTGCATTTGCAGGTCAGCAAATTAAAAAAAAAAAACAAACAAACAAAAAAAACCCTACAAAAAACAAAACCTAAAAAACCCCACCAAAAAACAACAAGCCAACTGGATATTGTAAAAAAATCCCTAGATTGTATCTGGTAGTGCATTTAAACATAGAGATGAGAAGAGATGTGGTGCAGCTGGAGTGGGGAGCAGATAAAGTCCCCCAGGAGCAGAAGAATGAGCAGCAAATGTAAATGTTTTGATTGCAGCTCTTGCAGCCAAGGTTGGAGACAGCCCATGTGCACCTCCAGCTGCTCTTCCACCAGCTCTCTGAAGGTGGTAGTGTTCCCTTCTCCAAGCTTTCAGCTCCAAATGAGAAAGTTTAAATGCCTTCTTGCTGTGGGGACCAGGAAGAGACGAGCAGGCGGGAGGAAAGAAAACCAACACAGGGCAGGAAATAATCAACAGAAATCAACAGCCTTTGCAGAAGACACTCTGTGCTGTGTTGGTGAGCTGAAAAGTGTCCTGTTCATGGCAGTGGAGGAGGATCTCCATGGTGCAGTGCTGAGGGCTCCTTCTCCCAGGGTATTCACTTGATTGTCATTTTTTGGAGCAAAGTGAGGGAGAGACACAAAGATACACAGAACACTTGCTGTTGCTCCAAGGAGTGGTGCAGAAGGAAAGATCCTTCTGCTTGGGCTTGCCCATATCCCAGGGAAGGGAAGCTGAAAAATAAAGATGCAGTACAAAAGTGTTGAGGCCATTTGCACTAATTCTCATTATGGTGATGCATGTAGGGAGCACAACACTCTGTGTTTTGTGGAGGGAATTGGAAATGCATTCTGCTTAATTCAGCAGTTGTAAATGACAGGTCTTGTTCAGAATAATCTTTGCTGGATCCTGTAGTATCTCATCAGCTGAGAGGCACAAACCTGCAGTTAGGGATTCTGCAAGCTGCCTTCTCCATTTAGCACAATAGGTGTAAATTGCTTATAAAAGAAAAAAAAAAGAGAGAAAAAAAGAGAAAGAGAAGAAGAAGACACTACTGGCAAACTTCTAGGTAGGCAAGGAATCAAAGGAATTAGGGAATCAAAGGTCCAAATTCCTGGCAGGGCAGTACATAAACTTGGCTTCTGAGCATCTCAGTGTTGTGCATATCCATCCTCACACAGTAGGAAAAGTTTCTGTGATTTGGTGATAGCCCATGTTCAGTATTTTGTTGAAAAAACATCTGTGAAGGCCATTTCCCATGTTATGGAAACCAGTCTGTGGTGTGCGTGGCAGGAAGGACCACATCCAAGATCTGGGATACCTTCCTGTAGAACAGTGAGACACAGGACAGCTGAAACTCTTAAATTCCTGTCTGGTGGTTTGTGTCTGGGACCAGGACAAACAGGACCAGGCCTCTGATGTGGGCAGGAGCCTCCGTGGTTGGGGAATGTCTGGATACTCGTGCTTTATGCTAATATTTGCAGAAAAAAATGCTTAGTAGAGGGAGACTTCTCCAGACCCGAATTCTTCATGTGTACCTAATTTTTTTTAAACCTTTCCCTGTGTCGTGCAGTACATGAAGTCACTCCTGATGCTTCAGGAGCAAGCCTGAACATACTGGTCCATATTACCAGCAGCTGGTCAGAGATGTGGTGTGACAGCACCATCCCTTCAATCACACAGTTCTGTGGATGCTGAGATGGCAAATAAAGCTGGGCTGAGGTCATCTAACCTTTTGTTTTGGAAGAAGCAGAAGGACAGGGTAAAAACCCCAAGTATCTCAATGCTGAAGTGCTTCAGGCTGCTGCAGACAGGGCAAAAGTGGCCAGAGAAACTTGGGAAAGCCCTGTCCTTGCAATGAGATGTGAGCAGAGAGTTTTCTGGCTGGGGTATGCTTCCACTCCTAATTTTCCACTGCTGAAGGATGTCAGTCTGTGAAAGGACAGCAAACATTGCGAGGACAGGATACACTTCCTTAGTAATTACTCACTTGTTGTCTTTATTAAAAGAAGACAAAACATGAAATTAAGCTGGAATAAGGTTGTTAGGGTAAGTTTAAGACAATGCCAGGTACAAAACAAGTTTTTATGTCTTTGCTCACCAGTTCAGCCATCGATCTGAAAGCAATTGAAACCAAACAAAACCTTGTGATGCTGGCCTCTGAGTGTCTCTCCAGGAAGCAGCTTGAGCTGGAGACACAAATTTGCCTTAATCACATGCAGAAAACAAAGAAGCAGAAATTACAGCATCACTGGAGTCACTGAGGTATTTTGAGCTGCCTTCTCAAAGTCTTAATAAAAGACGGATAAACAGGTTCCAAAAATATGTGAAACCACCACACCTAAACCCTGGCTCATTCCTAGCATTAAAATGTTAAATTAAATGAAATGTTTTCAAAGGCTTTGAAATGTTTGGTGGTTATTTATATGATGGCCATGCCTTCAAGCCTAGACAAAAATCGAGGTCCCACTGACCATGCACAGCTCTTGCCACCAAAATAGTCAGGGTTGTGCTTCCAAAAAGCCAGCTTGATGCACGTTTTAAAGCTGGGCTGCTGGCTGCTGGCAGTGACATGAGAGGGCTTCTGGGACACTGCCAGACTCCTTCTCCCATACCTTTCTTCCTTTTCCTACCTCCACCAACGTTTTCTTTTTAAATGCATTTTCCCTGAACACACTCCAGGCCTGTGGTGGAGCAGCAGGAGAGGAGCAGCGTCAGGTCCCAATTTTTTGTTCTGCTGTAGCTGTGGCACTGCTTTAACCCAAATGGACAGTCTGGGTTCTCAGGGGCACCCCTGGTTATGGATAAAGATGGGTAATTCCTCCAGAGGCTGCAAGACCTCTGGTCTGTTCACAAAAAGCAGGGTATCACCACATCCCCAACTCCTGCAAACCAGGCCTGAATTTTTTTTTGTGCTCTTCACAGTACACTGGGGCTGAAACAAGAGTTTGTCACCCAGTACTGTCCCAGTTTTCAGTTCACATCTGCTTGTTGTGGGGTGCCTGTGAACTGCCAGGCTTTGCTGGCACGATCACCTACAAACACTGTGGTCTGTGGGGGAAGGAGCAGCAGCTGATGGAATTCCAGGCTGTGCCCCTCTGTAAGGCAGTTCAGTGGTGATCTGTGGAGCAGGGAAGGCTGTTTGCTCTTTCCCCTCCCCCGTCACAGCTGGCAGGGTATGGCAGCTGCAGGAGCAGGACCCTGGCCCTGGCATCTCTGTCACCCCACAGCCAAAAAACTCCGAGCTTTCTGAGCCCTCACACACCACCCACCTGTCTGACTCCCCATGAAGTTAACCCTCAAGCCACATTAAACAACTAGAGCAGGGAAAGGGAAATTTTGTGCCAGATCCCAGAAGTTTTGTAGATGAAACAAGGCTAAAATAAAATGATTGAGTAGATTCTCTTTATCCACTTGAATATGAGGGCAAAGGTTACTTTGCCACAAGTGTTTATCTTGCTAGTTATGATTCAGCTCGCCAACTGTTGCTGTATGGCCAGAACAAATTTACCCTCACAACTAGAGAAGCATTAAGCACCATTTTATCAGTCGGATGTCTAAAAATCATGTTTGCAGTTCTAATGCACATCTCCAGCATGGAGGGCTGCTGAACTGATTGGCCTGTTAGCTTTCTGCTTCCCCCATGGGCTTTTCAACTTCCCCTTCAGAAGAGCTGAACAAACTACTTGACGCATTTAAGACTGAAATCACAAAACCCATTGTGGAGGGTGAGTAGTTTGATAAATGTCCTGGAGGGCCTTGGTTGTGCTCGCTGTCTGTGACCGTCAGGCTGGAGCCGTGCAAATGTACCTGAGGTTTAAATAACCCTGATCTCACCGAGGCTGTCTTTGGTTACTGCTTTGCATATTCAGGCTGTAAGTGAAGGCAGCTCAGGAGTCACTGGTGCGTACCTGGTCGAGCCAAACTGCCACCGGCACATCCACTGTGCGGGCAAGAGGAGGACCTGGAGCTGGAGGAGGGACCTGCAGACACCTTTCCATCCATCCCTGCTCCCAGCAGGCTCTGCCCTGGCCACCATCACCCCTGGCACAGGCAGCCTGGCATGTCAGCAGGAGCCAGGATCTATTTTCATTTCAAACAGTCCCCGGAAGTAAATGAATAAAACTTAAAAAGAAAATGTCATCAGAAACCATCCTGAAACAGATAGTGAAAAGTTTTCTTCCTGATGCATGCAAAGTCAATTAGCGGGTTACTAAATACACGCTGGGAGACATCATCATAATAGGAACAATCGGGGCCATTTGAATAGCCAAATATGCTTTTATGCCATATTTGTTTACCTTGTAGAGCGCATCCGCGATACGTATGTAAATGCCGCAGCCTATTTCTTGCTAAGCACAGTAATCCCTCCTGCCCTCAGCCCTCGCTGCGGTTCCTTGTTTGTACCTGTCAAGGGCTGCTGGGACCTACAACTGTTGGTTTAAGCAAATGCACAGCCAACAGGAATATCCTGTTCAGGGCAGTGCTGCAAGGAGCCAGTTATATAAACTTAGCTGTATGTTGCCACAGCAGGCCATTCCATGAAAAAAACTGAGAGGCAGGAGACCCTCACTGGGAACCTCACCACTAGCCTGGGCAGAAACACTCATTTTTCTCCAATAGCACTGGCTGTGAATGGTTTATTCCCAGTTGAAGCCCCACTCAGTGCAGAGAGGCTGGTAAGGTATGAAAATATTGGAATGCAGGAAAAGGCAGACAAATACAAAGCCTCCAACAAGTCTGGTTCTTGCTTGAGCTGCAGTTTATCAGGGGAACAGGTCAGCATGGCCCCGTAATTACACTCAGTCCTATGACAAACAGACTTCAGCCATGGCATGCAAAGTGAGTGGGAATAGGGAAGTGATCTTTGTTCCTCTTCTAGGTGTAGGAAGCTGAAATGCAGGTAAGTTCTGGCACTATTTCAGCAAGGTGCTTAAGCCTGCATTTAATTTTTAAGCTCTGAAATGCGTGGGTGGGAGCTGGCTCCACCAAGTCAAAGGCAAAACTCACATGAAGTGGGATTTTGCCTTCTCTGACTATGAAAGTGTTTCAGGAGGGAAATAGCTTGCCTCAGGTCACACTGGGAGTCTGTGGCAGAGCTGGGAATTGACGCCAGCTCTCTTGAGTCCCAAACTAGTGCCTTAACGTGTTTTTAACTTACTGCACGCTTCCTCCCAAAACATCATTGGGCATTCTTAGATACACCAGATATCCCGGCACGACTGTAAGCCTGCCACTTTTTTTGGCCAGCTTTGGAGGGTGAGATGAAATATGCAGCTTTCATTTCATCTTCTGAGCGATGTTTGAATATGACACAAACAAACAAACCGAACTGGGTGCACGCTCATGGAGGACTGTGGTGTGTGTGTGTACACCCCTGTAGAGCCACTGTGCTGCTGTATCAGCGAGCCAGGCAGCTAAAAGACAAGACCCTGGCTTATTTAGGCTGTATCCAGCCTCTTTCCTAGGCTTCCAAAGCTGCACGGCACGGCTGTGCCGGGATGGCTCAGAAATTTCCTGCAGCACCAGCGGCTCCATGCAACCAGCTCCGTGCATCGATTTATTTACTCTGTCTGGTTGATCCTGACTTAAACCGATGCTGCCAGCCTAAATTCCCGGCAAATCTGCCCCTGCGTAAACAGGCGGTGCTCAGCAGGGCTGCCCTGGCAAAGGTGCCGATACTCGCTGAACATTTTGGCACGGGCAGCGCAGCTCCGTTCGGCCGGCCGCTGGCGTCCGGGCTGGACGGGAGCTCCCATCTCTCCAGGAAAGCCCGGGACCGTCAGTCCTCACGGTGGCACTAGAAAACAATTAATCGCGGCTCCACAGGACCGTCTGCTGCCGCTGGTGCCGCTGGCGCAGCCCAGCGAGCTCCTCGTGTGCGCTCAGGTCGCGCCGCCTTCCTTGGTCCGCGGCAGGAGATTTCAAGGGTGAAGCCTGCTACTCCAAAACCCACTTAACACTCCTGGAATACCCTCAACATTTGTCATCTGGACAGATATTAATATTCCCTGATTGGTAATGGTTGGCAATAGACTTTTCATCCAGCCTCCAAGCACCAGCAACAGGTACCTCGTATTAATGTCTCCTTTCCAGCAGCAATACCTTGCCTTGTTTTCCTTCTATAAAACACCAGAAATAAAAGGTAAGGAAAAAAACAAAACAAAACAAAACAAAAAACAAACAAACAAACAAACAAAAACCCAACAAGGTGCAGCCCAACGACTCAAACACCTGTAAACATGATTATTCTCTGCATTCAATTAGTATTGGGATTCTTCGTTCCTGAAAATCAGCATACGGGTTTTCCCACCTAGAAAAAAGGCAATAACCCTTTATTTTTTTGCTGGAGACCCACCACAAGCCAAATTCTGCTCACATGGCCTTGACAAACCAGGGACAACTGTGTCTCTGTAAGGTCTGATTCAGCCAGGCCATAAAAAACATGAGTAGTGCCTGAGAGGGGATGAGCAAACCTCTGTTAGGTGTGTGCCTGCCAAAAACAGAATGAGAGCCAGAGGTTTTCACAAGTGACTGAGGATGCAACAAGGTATGTGCAGGTATGAGGACACATCAGAACTAAGGCTATCTACCAGATAATCCTCAAGCAATAAAGCAGATATCACTATCACTTTTTTTTTTTTTTTTTTTTTTTTTTTTTTTTTTTTTTTTTTTTCCTAAAATGGGTGGAACAAACTACTGTCAAAGAGGGGAAGGGACAGATGAATTACCTCCAAGGTGTTCATGTTGTCACCGCCATGGGGCCCAGACCACCAGGCATCTTACAAATTCCTACCTAAGAGGTGAATCAGTGGCAGCCAGTCAGTCCTGGGTGGGCAGTTGATGCCTCTGCTGGAGGCAGGCAGTCTTTGAGAGTCAATTCTTATTTTTAAGCATTATCCCCTGTTCATCTGAGTGTGAATATAGCTCACCAAGTACTGCCATGCCAGGCACCACTGGCTGGTCGCCCACCTGAGCCAGGGAACACATGCAGGACCATCACCAGGGCTGGAGCACAGCCAGCTCATACCTGTTTGTGTTTTTATAAGAAAGCAGAGTTTTCCCTGTCTGCTGTGGAAGGCCACCTATGCTGGCCTGCCACCTGTTGAATTCAGACAGGCTCTTCTCAGGCAGACCTTTGCTCCAACTTCCTGTGCAAAACTGTCCTCAAGACATTGCCAGCTTGTCCTCACAGTCCTCCAGAGAGCCCTGCAGGACACCCATGATAGTTGCACCAGACACCAGAAGGACATTTCACTGTGAAATACTCCACACAAGTGAAGGTTAAAGCTAAAGTCCTTTAGAGGATGGGGCACAAGCCAGACACAAAGGGGAGGTGACCAGTGCCAGCTCACACTGCTGCTGGCTCCTCAGAAAGATCCAGCCTCTCCCAGCACTTGCTGCTTCTCATCCTGCAAACCTTAGGCTGAAGGGAAGAGCTGAACTTTCCAGGAGCCTCTTCCACACAGATGTAATAAAAATAGCAAAAAGAGTTTTAAGAGGACTTTGTATTTCCCCATTTAGGGTCAGTGTGTGTGTATTGGTGCCCTTTCAGCCCAGGTGGTGCCTGGAATAGTGAGGAAAGCCTCTGGCACCCCAGAAAGGTGGCAAATCCAAAGATCCCAAAAAAGCCACTGGACTGCAATGGCCCCACACTCCAGGGCAGCAGGTGTGTGAGGGTGCAGCCTTAACAGGACTCTATTTTCCCACTGCCATGTACATGGAAACACAACAGCGTTGCAAAAGCAGAGTTTAATTGCAAGGCACAAATCCCTTCCAAAAGCAGAATTTAACCTCCCTGCCAAGAACACATGTATTTTGTATAGATTTAATTACATGATACAGGAAAGGAAAGATTTGCCCAGATACTATGGTGATGAGTGCCACAGAAATGCCTATAAGTAAATAAAACCACAGAGCAAACCCAGACATCTTCAACAGAGTTCGAGGGGGAACCCTCCCCCTGCAAAAAACCCAAACAAATCCAAAGAATCAAAAAAGCTCTCCCTGGCATTCTCTACTCACTCCCTCATTTTAAAGAAAGAAAAGATCACCACCACCTCTTTTTGACACAGGACCCAGTGCTCATTTGGGCTCACTCAAGTCAAAAGTCACAAGGTGGGCACATCTTTTTTGCATTTCCCAGTGTCTCCTTCCTGCTGCTTCTCATCACCTGCTCATCACCTGAGAACATATTTGTGCATACTAAATAATGAGCATTGCTGGGAACCTCGTGAACTTTTATGCCATTTGAATTCAGAGGAAAAAAAAAATAAAGAAATTGAGCTTTCACACACCTCCCAGGTTGAAAACCCTGACCACGTTATACATTTTCTTCATTGTAATAAAGGAAGCAAGATGAAGCCCTACGGGGGCCTGAATGGTGATGTGTGGCTCGCTTTTTCACTGCACCCCACAGATATGTAAAGCACTTGCCAAGCTGCTGATCGAGGCCCCCTTGTCTTCTCTTGGTTTCTGATTGCTTTTGTGTTTTTCAGTCTTTCATCTCAATTTCTCTGCTCATTCGCAAGGTGTTTCATCATTTTGTTCCCACCACAGGGCTCCAAGGAGTGGATCTTTATGAACAGCACCCAGATGTAAAGTGAGAGCCCCATCTCCCACACAAATTATCAGCCTGGCTCCACAGCAAAATTGCAGATTCACTTGCAATAAACTGGTAGTGTTAAATGGTGTCATTGCAATCACAGTGTGGGGGGACAGAAGGAGGAAGAGAGGAAGGGAGGGCAAGGTTGGACTCAGGGATCTCAGAGGTCTTCTCTTCTACAATAATGATTCTGTGAAAGAGGGAAAGAAGAAGGAAGGAAGTTCGGAAGGAAGTTCGGAAGGAAGTTCGGAAGGAAGTTCGGAAGGAAGTTCGGAAGTTCGGAAGGAAGTTTGGAAATTCGGAAGTTCGGAAGGAATGAAGGAAGGAAGTTCGGAAGGAAGGAAGTTCGGAAGGAATGAAGGAAGGAAGTTCGGAAGGAAGGAAGTTCGGAAGGAAGGAAGGAAGTTCGGAAGGAAGGAAGTTCGGAAGGAAGTTCGGAAGTTCGGAAGGAAGGAAGTTCGGAAGTTTGGAAGGAAGTTCGGAAGGAAGGAAGTTCGGAAGGAAGTTCGGAAGTTCAGAAGGAAGTTCGGAAGGAAGGAAGTTCGGAAGGAAGTTCGGAAGGAAGGAAGTTCGGAAGGAAGTTCGGAAGTTCAGAAGGAAGGAAGTTCAGAAGGAAGGAAGTTCGGAAGGAAGTTCGGAAGGAAGGAAGGAAGTTCGGAAGGAAGTTCGGAAGGAAGGAAGTTCGGAAGGAAGTTCGGAAGGAAGTTCGGAAGTTCGGAAGGAAGTTCGGAAGGAAGGAAGCAAGGAAGTTCGGAAGTTTGGAAGGAAGGAAGGAAAGAAAAGAAAAGAAAAGAAAAGAAAAGAAAAGAAAAGAAAAGAAAAGAAAAGAAAAGAAAAGAAAAGAAAAGAAAAGAAAAGAAAAGAAAAGAAAAGAAAAGAAAAGAAAAGAAAAGAGAAAAGAAAAGAAAAGAGAAAAGGAAAGGAAAGAAGAGAAAAGAAGAGAAAAGAAGAGAAAAGAAGAGAAAAAAAGAAAAGAAAAGAAAAGAAAAGAAAAGAAAAGAAAAGAAAAGAAAAGAAAAGAAAAGAAAAGAAAAGAAAAGAAAAGAAAAGAAAAGAAAAGAAAAACAACAGCAGACCTACCATACTGGGTTTGAGACATTTGTATATGAAGGGGGAGGAAATCAGAGCAGCTGTTACTTCATTGCTGAGCCATTTTGGCTGCCTTTAAATTTTCCTCCTACCAGCCTCTCTCCTCTTTTCCCATCCCTGTCTCGGGAGCCACGCAGGCAGTGGCAGAGTGGACCCTGTGTGCCTCCAAGTGCTGGCTGTTAGTCCTGCCTAGGAAAAGAGAGTCCAGCACTTATCCTGGGAGTTTGTCTGTCCACTGTCACCTTGCTCCCAGTAGACAGGCAGTGCAAAGCTACAGGCAAGGAAAGACTGAAAAAAATCTGCTGAGTGACTTTCCTGTGCTTCCTTCCCTGAGGAAATTTATGCACCAAGTTTTATATATGATATACATCTGCAGAGGAAGAGATTTCTGTATTGTGCTTCTGTGCTGCCTAGTGGGCTGTTGTTCATGGACAGTCAGTATTTATGTCAATTACTAACTTGGACAGAGTTATTAAATGTAAACTGTGGCACCTTATGTTTAGCACAAAACAAAATGCTGGGAGAAGCCAGTCAGAGAAAACCTCTGACTTAACACAGTGGTTTGGCCAATGTTTAAATCATTCCTTTGCTCTGTATTCTCCCATAGCGCCCTTCCCCCCTCCTTTGCCTTGTTCACACACAGCTTCCAGTGCTGGACCCTGAAGATTTGGATCTTAAACTTTTTCAAAGTGCTACCTATTTATATATAATGCTTTGGATTTGCTTATGCAGTTCATTTGCATAGGCCCAAATCAGCATAAACCCTAACCTCATCTCACCAAGGGGATTTACCTGCAACCAAATGAATTTGGTTTGTTAATGAAGTAGTCAGATTCCCAGACAGCCCTGATACACCTAGATCACTTCTTAGAAAGAGATTTCTCTCACCTGGAATGAATTTCAGTACCCAGTACAAAAGGACACTGCATTTTTGACACTTGCTGTTCAAGACCTGTGACACAACAACAGGGAAAGACGTGCAGAAACAGGGTTTTGAAAGTGTAATCAAAAAGAAAAAAACCTGGAATTAGATTTGAGCCAATAAACATTGCTGTGGTCAGTTTCCCTTTCCACGTAACAGTAAACTTAACAGTAGCAAATACACAAACCCCACAATTATTAATAATGCCTCAGTAATAAAGCTGTACAAATAAATGATGAGTTATTCCAACCTGTGTGGATATTTAGGTACATGAGCTGGAAAACACTTTGACAAACAGTCTACTCATGAAACTTTGCAAGGTGTAACAAAGAAAATTCTGAAAAGTATTTTTTCTGTTTTGAATAAAATTTGAAGAAACACCTGTCCTTAAAAAAAATAAAATAGGGGAGATTGATGGGTAGGGGCTTCTCAGATGTCCTGGAAAAAAATAAAAATAATAATAAAAAAACCAAAACAAAAAAAAAAAAAAAAAAAAAAAAAAAAAAAAAAAAAAACAAAAACAAAAACAAAAAAAAATCCAACCAAAACCAGTAAACCAAAACACCATGTAAATATTGACTGAACTACCATATCATGCTAAATATCCTGGCATTCTACCATTCTACAGTAGACTAGATTAACTCATCCATATGTAAAAATTGTGTATTTACTTTCTTTTAACAAATTTATTAAAAAACACAACCAAAGTCAAATCCTTCCAGCCTTTGGTAGTACACAACAAATTCAAGGCTGAGTTAGAGCTAGAGGTTAGAGCCTTTTCTTCTTTGCAGTGTGTAGAAAAGGGGAAGCAGCAGGAATCTGAAAGGCCGCAGCCTCAGAGACTACAGAAAATAAATACCTTTTTTCTTCTCCCCTCTACCACCTATATGTTTAGGCTAGTTCATAATCAATCGTGGAACTCCTTGCCAGAAGGTCCCTCAGAAGGCATAAGCTCAGGAAGGCACCAAAGAGGATCAAATATTTATTAAGTAAGTGGAATCTGCAGAGCTACAGCATAAAATAAACACAGGTTGGAAAGGCATCTGTGCTTCTCAGGCTCCTGGGCTTGAACAAACCTGTAATCATCAGGGCTCCCTGGAAGGGAGTTTTCCAGGGAGAGCAAAGTGAGATCACCCCAGAGACGCCCATCACAGGGCCACTTGTGCCTTTCAGCCCCATTTCTGGACAGTGGCTGGGACAGAACACCCATGGCCAGACAGAAGTGGCCACTGCCCTGCCCTGTGCTCCTCTGCAGCACAGTTACAAGTGGGTCTCTTTGCATATTAAGCCTTGGCAGTGAGTTTTACACTGTGAACATGGGAGCCTTGTCAAAGCAAATGCTGGTTAGAAGATGTTTGCAGAAGGAACGTAGCCAAACATCTTGTACAGGCGACAGCAACGTTGTAATATTCTCTAAAGCTGCAGAGAGCATGGACAGTTACTGGGGAAGCAGGAAGGCTGAAAGTGGCAAAGCTGTTTTGCTTTCCACTGGAAAGCATTTTGATATTTTGAAACACGAATAATAATCTGCTGCGCAGCCAACAAATTCAGCCATCCCTTGTCAGCCAGGGGAGTCTGTTGCTGAAACAGTGTGATGTGGGAACTGAGAATGGACAGCCAAGCCTTGTACATCCCAGTGCAAAGACAAGTGCATCCCTTTGGGCAGCCCCCTTACATTGCCAACAGCATTATTGAATCAGTATGTTTTGAGTCTGAACACAGGACAAAACCTCGTCCAGAGCTTGGAAAGTAAATTCCAACATGGTTCAGTAATTGCCATCAGTGTTGCCCCTAGTACTTTATCAACATGCTAATTCACAATGTTAATTTTTATCAAAAAAGAGGAACATAAGAACAGCAGGTGCTAAGCTACCAGGAGATCCCCCAAGGAGGAAGACCCTAGATGAGATCTGGACACTGAACAGTGCTGACACCATGGCACCCTCCCAGAGGCCTGGTGTGTGAAACCAAACTCATGCAGGAACCTCAAGAAGCTGTTTTCCACGCACGAGAAAAGCCCTCTCTGCAGAATTTCTACATGTCAGGAAGCGCAGGGTCGACTCAGTGGCAAAAGCCCATGGAGTCAGGTTTTCCCACGTGGAAAATGCAGGTCTGGTTCCTCAGGTCAGCAAAATCAGAGAGCCTTCCCATGCCTTTCCAGGGCTGGAAGGGAAAGCACACCGAAGATTCTGCTCCTGCCAGGGTTCCACAAGGGCTCCATCCTCGGCCCTGTGCTCTTCAACTTCTTCACAAATGACCTGGGCACAGGACTGGAAGGGACACTGAGCAAGTTCACAGGAGATACGATATTGAGAGGACCAGCCGAGTCCTTTGAGGGTAGGGAGGTCCTGCAGAGAGACCTTGACAAATGAGATGCCTGGGCAATCAACAACTATATGGAGTTTAATGGGTGAAAGTGACAGATTCTGCACCTGGGATGGTCCTGGGGCTCCTGGTCAATGGCCAGTTGGATATGAGCCAGCAGTGCCCTGGAGCCAGGAGGAACATCCCTGTCCTGAGGGACATCCCTGTCCCGAGGGCACCAGGCCCAGCATGGCCGGCCGGGCCAGGGAGGGATTGTCCTGCTCTGCTCTGGGCCGGGGCGGCCTCACCTGGAATATTGTGTGCAGTTCTGGCACCACAGGGTCAAAAAGGCATTAACCTGTCAGGGAGTGTGCAGAGGAGGGCCACGGGGACGGTGCAGGGCCTTGAGGGGAAGCTCCGTGAGGAGCAGCTGAGGGCACTGGGTCTGTGGAGATGGAGGAGCCTGAGGGGAGACCTCAGCACAGCCTTGCAGCTTCCTCATGAGGGGAAGAGGAGGGGCAGGCACGGATCTCTGCTCGTGGAGACCAGGGACAGGGCCCAGGAAATGGCCTGAAGCTGTGTCAGAGAGGTGCGGGTCGGATATTCCAAGAAAGTTCCCCCAGAGGGTGTTTGGCCACTGGAACAGGTTCCCCAGGGAATGGTCTCGGCCCCAAGCCTGACAGAACTCAAGAAGCATTTGGACAATGCTTTTGGGCACATGGTGAGACTCAGGGATGTTTCTGTGAAGGGCCAGGAGTTGGACTTGATGATGCTTGAGGGTCTCTTTCAACTCAGCTGATTCTGTGATTCTGTGATTCTGTGACATTGGGACACGCACAAACAGACTTTGAGCACCATCAAGGAGGCTCCCAGTAAAGGAACCCCTTTGTGCTGGTAGCGTGGCATTTCCTGTCAGGTCTTTCCTAACTGCTGTGGCAGTAGTGGGGTAAATCATTCTGGATAACTGCGGGATATCTGTTCTTAAAATTAAAGGCCTGAAACCAAATAACACAGGGAAGCTGGATTATTTTGTTGAATAAAGCCTGAAAGTTTAACAGTGGAGAACTTGAATGGCAAGATTTAAGCAAGCCTTAGCTTGTGCTTGATAAACAAGCACGCTGTACCCAAAGCAAAACCATGCAAAACTTTTCAGGGTTGCAGCAAGATGGCTGCGGTGATAGCAGCACATGATTACCCTTCTGCTCACCCAGGTTTCACAGTGAAAGCAGCTTGGCATGTTCCGTGTTCCCTAAAATTTCTTCTTCTTAATTAGCAAGTCATGAGGTTGACCCCAAGCTAGCCAGGTCTGTGTGAAAATCACCATCTCGGTTACAAAAGAAGTCACAGCTCCAAGAGTACAGAAAACATTACTGAAGGGAAAAGGTGCAGCTGTCTAATGCCTCTTGTGAGCGGCTATTAGGGCCGCCTGTCTCCTGTAAATCTCTGGGAACACACGCTCTAAATATAGAATAAGCATTAATAAAGCACAAGCCACTTTTTCCCCTCCCATCTTTCACACCATTAAGGTTCTAGCCTTGAGGGCTCAAAGGTAATGCATCCAGAGGTGAAAAAGAGACTAGCAGATACCAATATGCATCCAAGGTGGAGAACCAGGCTGCAGATACACTACCACCGCCCACTTCCACGCCACAGAGACAATTTCTGCGCTCAGTGGCAATGCCCTCAGCAGTAATGAAAATGTTCCCCTGGTAAAGTCACGGCAAGAGCGAAGGGCAGACGAAACGTGAGTCATCCAGGTGTATGGCAGACAGGGGAATGTGGGTGTGTTCCCCTGTGGCTCCAAGCCAATGTGACCTCAATTAAATTTTGGTGAATGATGGGCCTTCCCCTCTTTTAAGTACACACTCATCTCTCTTGGTGTCCAGAGATACATCCACCGAGCCTAAATACAGCTATTTAATCTGGGGTGCTCTTCTGGCAAGCCTGAGTCAACATGTGGCGGTGCCGCTGGTGGTGATGGTGGTGGTGTTCCTCTTCCTCTCTATATCAATTTTGCTCACCATACCTTGAGTTTACCTCCTCCTACCAGCTCGTCTACAACATCCAGATCCCTGCCCGAGTCGTACTTTAGTGGTGTAACCACTGCTCAGTCTGTCCCCAGCTTGCAAACCATTCCTACTCTCCTGCTGCTTCAGAGCACGCGACCCAATTGCACTGAAGGGAAGAAAGCCCAGGGACAGACACAGGTTAATTTAGAAATTCTTGCACTCAAATGCTGTTAAGAGTGCCTGCCAGGGACTGCAGTGAAAGCAGGTTAGCTCCAAGATCCAGCACACTCCCATAGGAAACCTGTGTAAACTAATTCTGTCGAACCGTTAGCACTTGGGGTGATTAACCGCAGCAGTCTCTGATCTTCCCTTATTAAAGAGAAGGAGAATGAAATTCACTGATTCATATCAGCTTAATATAAATCCTTGTGAGATTCATAGTTGAGTTCAGCTGCGGTAGGATCTGGTAGCCACCATGAAGGATAAGAAAACTCTCTTTCAAGTAGCCCTCCGTGTGACAGGTGGTGGCTGAAGCCACTTGTGCTGAGTCACAGCCAAACCCAGGCTCCCAGGCCATGGTGTGCAACAGACAAGTGCATGGCAGTTGCTTCTCTGAGAGGATTTTTACTCCGGTGCCACTTTTGAATACTTGGCACTCAGCAGGCAGGCATGTGCCATCTTGTTTTAAGCAGCTCCATCTATACATGCTAAGCGTGCTCCAGAGAGATTTGGGCTAGGGGTGAGCAGGATTAAGGATGGCTGTAGTTTGACTGCAGAGATAACTCCCTGCCGCAAGAGATTTTGCCTTCAGTAGCTGAAATAGTGCTCTGGGGCAGCTCTGGAGGCGCTCACCCCATGTCATAGAGGCCACCCCTAATAACCTCAAACCCTGACTTTTAGATGCCCCAGCAAAGTGGCACATGAGTACAGCTTTAGCAACGCTAAACAAATCTTGTTTTTCAAGACATACTTACAAGACTTCTCGGTGTTTTACATATGTTTTTATGAGATACGCTTTTTGATACATGTGTTGTTTCACTGCATCCATGTGCAGTCCTGCACCTAAGTGCAACTCCAGGATCCCAGACACGACGAAACAGGTGGCAAACACAACGTGCTGCTTCCAGCTCTACTTACCAGAGCAATGCTCATTTCAGTATTTCCTTACCTCCTTAAGAGTAAGGACTGCCTCTCATGTGTTGAATGCTGTGTGGCAAAAAGTGAGCAGTTGGCTCGTCCTCCCATAAAAGTATAGGAGTAGCAATTTGGAAATGGCTAAAGACATAGCAGCATTCCCTTTTAAACGCAAAGTTACAGTCCTGTCTCTTTCAGTCTGGAAATTCATACACGATGACAGCTTGGTTAGGATCAGGAAAAAAAAAGGGAATTAAAAAAAAAAAATCAAGTGGAATAGGGAACAATGCCCTGTTTCAAGAATGCCATTGTTCATGCAACTAGAAACCTAGGGTCCATAAAAACATCAAGCAAAAACTGAAGCTGGCTGAAGCAGATAATGTCTTACTAAGTGCTACAGTGCCTCACAAAATTCTTAAGGGTGCATAATGACAGAATGCTTGAAAAGCAAAAGAAACCAGTTTCCCAGATGAAATATTCAGATTTCACTACTTACAGATGTGCTAGAACGTAGATCTTGCACATATGTAAAAGGTTTTGAATGGCAGCCATACAAAGGAGATCTTACACCTAGCAAGCTTGCCCCGGCATTATCGGATGGGATAACAACATTTCAGACCCTCAGCACATGCCAGCTTCAATGCTGACCTTGGATCTCTCATCCAGAATTTACCGGCAGAGCAACAGAGGAGGTAAAAAAATGCCTGGTTTAATTGTAAAAAAGTTTTCACATGGAAAAAGCTTCAGATAAAGGATGACTCATAACTTTAATTTAGCTTTAAATGCTTGCTATTTGCAAACCAAACAAGACATTCCCTACTCCCAGTGTTACCTATAAACCAAATCAACAAAGATAGCTTTCAGTTGAACAAAGCATGCCTAGGCGATAAGGGGTGAGAAATATTTTCTGCATCATTATATTACTTACACAAACTGAGGGAGAAATGGCAACGGTCCCCATACAAACACCACATCGAAATGTGAACTTTAGTAGCATTCCAAAGGCACATTCGGACATAAAATATTGATATTGCCACTTTTAACTACTACACAGACACAAAAGCCTCTTGCCTGCTGGTTTTTTTTTTCTCAGCTTTATTAGGCACCACATACACCCAAATTTGTAGCTGACAGACATTACAAATCAGCTGAAGAGGAATCGCTTCTTCTCTTTTATCGAAGCGTAGTGAGAAAAACAGATCCTATTCACCCGGCATTAATGTGGAAATCATCTGTTTGCTACACATTCTGTAAGGCAGCTGGAACAATGAGGTCCCAAAGGAGAAGCACCACGGGGCTGGTGATGACCCAGGGCAGGCTCACCGCCCCCAGAGCTGCGGTGCGGCACGCGCCACTGGAGGGATGCCGGGGACCTCGCAGCAACACGTCCTCAGTCCCTGCATGGTCAGCCTTCCCTGGCTACATGTGCATTCCTGCAGGAATCCTGGCCCTTCCTTGAGTGACTGGGTTCCCAGGACAGAGCAGGTTTCAAAAGAAAACTCTGTACGGGTGATGCTTAAGTGGCGTTTTGTGCACGTGCCCTTTATTCTCCGAGCCAGGTTTAATTCTTTGCTCGACATTACTGAGTGGGTTTTCCTTTGCTCACACTAAGGTGGTTACACGGGCTTGCCTAAGAAATCCAAGGCAATGAAGAGGGGAATCCTTAATTGCTGAAAAGACTGCTAAAAAAAAAAAAATATTTTTAGGATTTGTTATCATTAGATGCATAAGGTCTTAAGTCCTCAATGGAACCATGTCCTCTAAAAAATCATTTAAACTGAGTTACTTTAAAAATGGTAAATTACAGTTTTACGCACGCAGGTGAGATAAGCAGCAACTCGACATCCAGAGCAAAAACTTTCCACACACCTTTTTCCCTAAAAAGAGATGTTACATCAGCACTGCACTTACACAATCCTGTCTTTCAGAGTCTTGAGACTACAAGCGTTTGCCACCACCCCCCCTTGCCTTGGTAAACTCAACCACCAACAAATACTAACAAACCTTCTTTGGCCATGTTCATACACAGAAAAAAACTAGAGCAACCATTCAGATAAAGTATTATAGGTTTATTTAAAACTTATTTTCACCTTGAATATGCAAAATACAAATTCCAACAAAATGTTCAGTACTACTTCATAGTTTACAAATATACAAAATAGAAGTTTGCTTAAATTTATATTACATATTTATTATGTAAAGAACTATATAGAAAACATTTGTTCTGCTTAAGGCATATTTGGGAATAAACCATTGTACAAACTATTGCACATCGAACCACAGTGCATTACAGACTGTCTGCATAAAGTTATTTTCTTAACAAAAAAGATAAACCAGGTTTATTCACCTCATTTAGGTCATAATTGGCAATCGGAAGATAAAAAATAGTTCCTTGTCAGATATGCAGCAGTTTGAGAACTTTGGCTTCCTATTTTAGGTACCTCTAGAACCAACAGTCACTAAGCACCATGAAACTGGCTTTTAAAATATAATTCTGTACCTGAATTTTTCCTCCTCTTTTAACATTGTAATGGCTTTTAGAAGGAAAAAAATAAAAAAACAAGAAAGTACAAGATAACATGAACATCTAATATTGCATTGAAAAGAATTAAGGGAATGTAATATCCCTATGTAATATCCCCACCCTCCAAACTATATACAGTCTGTTTAACCCTGATATCTGTGACTTCCAGTCACTCCTTGGCATTCTGTAGTCCAGAAATAATTCAAGTTGAATTTACAAATGGAATGATAGAAGATCCAGTCATTGACCCCAACGTCTTTGGTTCTCCTAAGCGTATAACTATAAAAAAAGAAAGCTGCAATGTCCGTATGCAGTTATCCCTCTTTTCCACTCTTTGGAAGACTTCACCGCAATTATCTGTAGTGCTTAAAATGAGTTCTCCCCGTCTTGTGGAAGACAGTCCTTGTGCTGTAAATACTGAATCTCTGTGGCAGTCGGGGGAAAGATCCACTGCTTTCCCAAATCAGAAGTGCCTCTTCATGTGTAAGGCGAGGTGGTCTGACCTGGAGAAGGCTCTGTCACAGCGCTGGCACTGGAAAGGGCGGTGGCCTGTGTGTTTTCTGTAGTGACGAGTGAGTTCATCGGATCGGGCAAACTTCCACCCGCAGCCTTCCCAGTCACAGTGATAAGGCTTCTCACCTGTAAAATAAAGCCCAAAAAACAAGCAGTGAAACACATGAGTTAGGGTTTTCGGGTTTTTTTTTTGTGGCTACCACTTGTAGCACCTTCTTTCAAGCAGTTGTCCTAGAAAAAACAAAGGGTGATCAAATGCAACGAACTTCATGAAGCAGTTGCAAACAAACTGCAAAGACTAAAAGAGCAAGGCTGTCTTTTCAAGATGTACAGGTGCTATGAAATGCTAGTGTCACTTAAATCTTCACTAAAATGCTCCTTTTCACTGCCTTGCACATGAGACTTCAGAGCACCTGAGTGTGTGTTTTTGCTGGCAGTGTTACACAATCAAATAGCAACCAGAAATAGCTCAGCAGACAATGTATTTAGATAATTGTAGGTCTCAAGAATGAAAAAACAGCCGGAAACTGTTTTCATTAGCTTGGCCTGACTAAGAACTCAGTCTTACTACTGTCTTCATTATACAAAAACTACTGTTGATGGCAAGATGTTCACTCATCATTTGCCCAATTTTTTTCCCTTTCTGCCATTACCTGTAGATGTAGCCTAACTACTGCAGAGCCAGTATATTTTCCCTTTCCCATCTTCCCTTCAGGAGAAAGTTTTGAATCATGTTCACAACCCAGGGATTCAAATTATGCAAATTCCCAAGTTATTTAGTCAATGTTATGGAATGCCCACGCTGGTGAAACTCGTGTGCTGTACCTGCTTTCACAAGCTCAGTTACTGCAACTCTGTGCTCAGCTGCAAAGTTAGAGACTGCGCTCACATACACACTTTGGGCAGATTTTACTCCAATTCTAGCAGTGGACAATCGACAGTTAAACTCTGCTGGTGCAGGGGGAGATGTCCTACAGGTAGGTGAGGCACCCCATCAGTGCTGCCAGCTCAGCTGAAAGCCTCTTCTCTTCAGGCAATCTGTCTCGGTTTTCCCAAAAAGGGAGCTACAGCTTGCAGAGGTGCACAACTTCTTGCCCTTACAGTCATCCAAGAGAGCAAGTGAGAGGCGAGTGTGCGAAGCACTTAACCACCAGCAAAGATAGTACTTATCTTCGAGAGAGGGCTGCTGCCTTCTCAGAAGCGGGCCAACACAATCCAGAGCAACAAACCCTAGCTGGCTTCCAGCTACCTGCTAATTAGCTAGCTACATACCAAGAGAGAAGTAACAAACTGTGACTTGGCAAGAAACCCACCCGCTCCCACATCTGAGTCACTCGGAACCATTAAGCAAAATGTCAAGCCAGTAAGTGAAGACTGCTCAGGACTTCACGTAGCCAAGGGGGGAGGAAAAAAAAAAAGCCCGGAAACCCAACAAGGAAGTCTTGTTGCTTTTAACCCTGCTCCTGTGCTCACGCCCTTCCACTGTCCGAGGAGGGTCACACCCTGTGCCTCTCAGGCCAGGACATCCCCCTGACTCCGGCGCTAGGACTAACCTGTGTGGGTTCTCAGATGCGCCTTGAGATGAGAGCTCTTAGTGTAGGTTTTGCCGCAGCCCGCATAGTCACAGGTGTGTATGACCGTCCTTTTCCTAGGCCACGACCGGCGTCCCCTCTTGGGCTTGGTCTCCTCAGGCAGGCAGCTCCCCGGCGGCATCAGCTCTAGAGGCGGACAGGTAGGAGTGAGCACGGCCAGCGCCCAAGTCGGGACATCCGCTGCCCCAGCACCGCGGGGACTCACCTTGGTACTGGAGCGCGCCGGGAGAGAGCTGCTCGGGTAGGAAGGCGGGGTAGCCGGGAGCCGGGGGGTACCCCGGGGGCAGCGGCGGGTGGCCCAGCCCCGGCGTGGCGGGGAGACAGTCTCTGCCGCTCATCATCTCCTCGGACCCCAGTGACGGCGTACTCCGGGCGGGCAGCGGGCGACTGCCCAGGGCGAAGTCGTGCTGGGGCGCTCCTCGGCGGCTGCTCCCGTGCGGCGGCGGCGGGGCCAGGGTGCACGGCGGCGCGGCCTCCTGCTTGATTTTGGGGCACATCCGCGGCAGGGAGGTGTAGGGCGCGCCGCGGGCGTCGGCGCCGGGCGGCGGAAAGGCGGGGCCGCTCTTGGGGCTAAGCCCCGGGTGGCTGTAGTCGCCCACCGCCTTCACCACGAACTTGCCCTGCAGGCTGCCCAGGGGCGGCAGCGCGGCCGGCGCTGGCAGGTACACCGCGTCCACGTCTGGCCGCATCAGCTCGGCCACGAAGCCTCCCGAGGGGGACACGTCGGTGATGTCGGCCAGGTTGAAGGGCGCGGCGGACCAGGCGGCGGGCGCCCCGTCGCAGCCGCCGCCGCCGCCGTAGAGGAGACCGGCGGGCTCGGGCCGGGGCAGCGGGTAGGCGAAGGGCCCGGCGGGGCAGGGGCTGGTGGTGGGGGCCGGGGTGGCGGCGGGGGCCACCACTACGGCAGCGGCGGCGGGCTCCTGGTGCATGAGCGAGTTGGAGAGTATGAAGTCGAAGTCCAGCAGCTCATTGAACTCCTCGGCGTCACGGCGGGGCCCGAGAGCGGCGGCGCCTTCCAGCTCCGACGGTGGCGTCTCCACCGGCCGCGCCGACAGCGCCGGCGGCGGCCGCTTCAGCTGCGACAGCTCCTCCCGCCAGCGCTGCGGGGACATTCGCACGGCTCAGCCCCGGCCGCATGGCGCCGCGCCCGCCCCGACGGCTCCCGTCCCGCCCGGCCCCGTCCCGCCCGGCCCCGTCCCGTCCCTGTCGCGGCGCCGCGGCGCCGATACTCACGTTGCCGGGGCCCGCGGGCCGCGCCGCCTTCTCGCGGCCCGCGGCGCCCGCCGCGAAGATGGCGATGGAGGGAAGGAGCGTGCCGCTGAGCGCCATCTCGCACTCGCCGGGGGGCTGCCTGCGGTGGGGAGACACAGCGCAGTCAGCCGGCGGCCGGGCACGGAAGGGACGGAGGGAGGAAAGGCAGCAGCCGCACCCGGCACCCACCGCATCCGTGCCGGGGTGTCCCGCCGAGCCGCCGCCGCCGCCGTGGTACCGAGCGCCGGCGCGGAGCAGAGGGAGGCGAGGCGGCACGGACGCGCCGTCCAGCCGCGCGGAGCCGGCGCAGCGCCGCCGCCGGGACGGTGCCGCGGTAGCGCCCTGCCGCTGCTGCTGCTTCTTCTAGATCGGCGCTGCGCGGGGCGCTAGCGGCGCCGCGGGGACGAGGAGGAGGAGGAGGCGGCGGCCGCCGCCCGGCAACGCGGCTCCGGCACCGGCAGGGCGGCGGCACGAGGCGTTTCCCGAGGAGCCGCGGCCATGTGGGGAGCCGGGCAAGACGGACGGGGCGCGGTGGTGCCAGTGGGGAAAGGAGGGGATAGATGGAAGGAGGGATGCACCGGGCGCGCTTCACCGCCGCCACCGCCGCGCCCCGCTCGTCACTGCACGGTTCTGTCGCCGCCGCTCCCTCTTATCACCTCACTTCGCGGGCGCGCCGCCCCCGCCGCCACGGCTACGGCGACAACAAACGGACATGTGGGGAAAAGGGGGGGACGGGGCGGGACGGGTCCGGGGAGCGCACAGAAAGGGCGGGGGCTCCGCCCCGAGCGCCCCGTGACGCGGGTGCGGGCGGTGACGCGGGCGCGGGGGGGCGGGACACGGGGACACACGCGCCGGGGATGCCCGCGCGCCTCGGGGGCTCCCGCACCGGCGGGAGGGGTGGGAACTCCCGTTGGGAATCGTCGGCTCCGCGTGGAAGGGAAGGAGGTGGAACGGAGCATCCCGAGCGGCCGGCGGGGCGCTCTGCCTCTCCGTCTTCCTAGCCTTGCATCTTCTTATTTTTCGTTTTCTTTAGTTTTTCTTTAACTTTCTTTGTATTTTTTTCCTTATTTCTTCCCTATTTTTCTTTTTTTTCTTTTCCCTTTTTTTTCTCTTCTATTTCCTTTTTTTTTTTTTTTTTTTTTTTTTTTTGCGTGGGTTTTTTTTTTTTTTGTTGTTTATTTTTTGTTGTTTTTTCTTTCCCTTTTTTGTTCATTTTCCGGACCGCCCCGACGGCGCGGTCCTTCAGACGGCCCGCGCCAGCCCTGGGGTATTCTCGACTCCTCTATCACCGGGACCCGGTGGTCCGGGGAACCGCGGTCGGGTAACCCCTACTCCTCCCGGCGGTGCTGAAGGCGCGGTAGGTGCGAAGCTGGGAATAGTCCGTAAAATAAAGTAAATATTAAAAAAAAAAAAAGACAGAAATTAAATGAAACTACAGAACAATTCCCAAATTTAGCAGAGCCCCACGGGGAACCGCAAAGAACGACACGGGCTCCTCCAGAGGGCAATGGCGAGCCGGCGCCACGCCCCGGCGCCGCGCAGCCCCGACGGGCCCTGTCCCGGCGCTCCCCGATGGGCTCCGTGCCTCCCCCCGTGCGGCGGGGAGCCCCGGCGGGCCGTGTCCCGCCCCCCCTGGCGCTGTCCCGATCCGAGCAGTGGGGTCTGCGGGCGGTCCCCCCGCGGCAGCCACCCCGCTGCCCCCCGGCGCCGCCGGCCGCTCTCCAGAACTGGTCGGGCCGGAGGGGTGAAGTCCCAGCTCTACGTGATTTGCAAACATGAGCCCGAGTAACTTATGATGACTAAATTAAACCCTAAAATAATAATAAAATGCCAGGCCTTATTTTCTATATTTGCCGAAGCGGTTTTACTGGTTTTGTATTATGAATGTTAATTATTAATAACTTTGGCACTAAAAAGCAGAGCGTTGGTTTTTTTGGTTTTTGGGTGGTTTTTTTTTTTTTTTTGGTTTTTTTTTTTTTTTTTTTTTTCCTGCTCAAAGTCTGTGTCTTGGCAGAGGATGTGCCAGGAACCACAGGTACAAAAAGGATTAGTGTGGGGAGATGAAGGCTGGTGAAACACAGGACGATGCCTAGGATGGGAAGGGAGGCCCCTTCCCCATTCGGAGGTGCAGGGCTGGGGTTCTGCTCAGCCCCTCGGAGCAGGTCCCAGCTGTGACTCCTGTGCAGGGCTCGTGCTCTAAGATTCTCTGACAAGCACTCTGAGTATCCAAACTGAATGCAAACGGTTGTAGGTCCACACCTCCCTTCTAGCTTAGTCTCAGGAGAAAGCCCCTGATGTGGAGGTTTGCAGCTCTCTGAACATTTCTTCCCCATCAGTTCTTTTTCGTTTGTTTCCTCTCACTGTAAGTTTGTTAATTTACAGATCTCCAAAGCAATGCAGCATTTTCCTGGTCCAAATTTCAAACTCGGGATCACTTGAGGCCAACATCAAAATTAAAATCGCATCCCTTATTAGAAATAGGAGAACAAGAATGCTTCAGAAGCAGATAAGTGATCTGATGTCTTTGAAATAAATGCCAGAACTTCATAGGTTCCAGGAAGAGAAGTTTTGAATATTGTGGACTGAAATAAAACAGGTTTGCTTTCACAATCTTTCATTAAAATATATTTGATTGTCATGTTTCTGGATAATTCAGGCAGACACGTGTGAGGTATGTGTAAATTTCACGTTAAAAAGATGGGGCCCACTTTCATCTGAGTCTTGATTTTTAATTGTGTAAATGTTGGCAGGGGGCTTAAAAAAGTGGATGTTTGCAGGAATTGGTAAGTCCAATGACCACCTGCATTTGAACATCCCACATAAAGATCAACACATTCTTTTTTTCACTAATGAAGCACAATAGTGATTTCCTCCCTTGAATGATAAGGACTGAGATTTAATGGTCCCAAGTGTGGAAATTAAATGCATGAAGTTTGCAACTGCTCACAACTAATGCTTTCCCAGCCTACAGAACAACCTAAATGCTGTTTTCTTAGGACAGATTTATTTTAACATGCCTTCTGTTGCCAGCTGACCATTTCTCCCAAGTCTCAGTTTGCTCCAAATGTCCCAATTTTCTCTAAAACTTTCCTTCCACTAACTCAGAACACAGCATGTTTCTGTGCTGTTCAAAGCCAGCTTTGGGGATTGCATAACACAGATAGAGAATTGCACAGAATTTGTGTCCCCTCTTGCCTTGGGATGTGAAATGACATTTTTGCAGATGATGCTGTGCTGGGACAGAAAGGAGTCTGCTGCAGCCCTCGCTGTGCCAGACTGCTGTGGCCTCTGTGTGTTTCTCTCCCTCTGTAAGTGGAAAGAGGAGGTTTGTCCCACATTTACCACATCTCACTGTGGGAGTGGGGTTGCCCTAGACTTGCCACTGGTGCTGCTCACCCATTTTGGCAGAAGAATTACTGCCTGGTGCAAACAGATTGTATTGGTGGCCCAGTGTAGAGCAGAGTAAAAATGACCGAGTGAAAGGCCTTAGTGTCCAGCCTGAGTCAGTGCTAAACTGGTCACCTGTGTGAATAAACCACAAAAGGCAGAGAGAGAAGCCAAGGAAGAGCACAGGTTTCTGGAGCAGAGACAGTCCTCAGGAAATGGCATCACACATTGAAAAACATTAAGAACATCAACAAGTAGAAAAAACAGTTGAGCCAATTGTGCCTGAAACAAAGACCAATCTGTTTATCTTGATATGTTTATTTTAAAGCTTAAGTTTGGAACTCGATTTTCAACAAACTGCCTCTCAGGAACCTCGGTGTGCAGCTTATTCCCTTTGATTTGGGTGTCTGTGGGAGCAGCTGATGGCACCAGGGATTGCAGGGAAATCTTTGGGAAAGATTGTGTCACAGTGCTGCTGGGGTCAGACAAGAAGATGGCTTTCCTGACAATTCTGGGGTTGCAGTGTGTTGTCCCTGCAGCTACAGGGCCAGGAGATGCCAGGACTCTGCTCCATTGCTGGCACAACATAACGAAAGGGGAATGGGGAACAAACCCATGATGCTGGGTTACATCCAATAAAATCCTTGTTGCTGATTCATCAAAAGCAGTGATTCCATAATCCTTGGTGCTGTGCTGCGTTTTACCCTGACAAGACTTCCGGAGAGCAGGTGAAATTTGAAGAGATGCAGTATCTGGAGGGTTTCTTATGTCCCATGCCACCCAAATTAGCTGCACTGCAGCCAAGAGAGAGGGAAGTTGTGAGAGCTCCAACACCTGCTGTGCAAGGTGTGCTCTGGAGAGGGGGAGTACAGTGCTGAGGATTCACCCTCCTCCCACAGGATCTCTGCTCACCCAAGAGGATGAGACAGCCCAGAGCCATGGCCACCAAACTGCCCTTCTGGCCTCTCCTTCAGGGACACCTGTCCTTGGGGATTTGGTTTTTTGCCATGTATTGTGTATTCCTCACCAAGTGCAACTGAGCTCAAGCTTTATTTATCTACTCCTGCACGGGTTACTTTGTTTTTGTTAAACAGAAATAAACCCCTGCTCAGCTGGCAGTTATACTTGTAGATTATGAGTACATTGCAAAGGGCACATCTCTGAAGATTGTGAGCAGTTCCAGGCAGGTTTCAAGCAGTAGCAAGTGTGTACATACACAGATGGCACATGCACACTTGGGGTCATAAATGTTCATGCTGAGAATGTCAGCAGTGCCCGTGGTCAGACTTGTTCTCACCTGCCTTTTGAAAGCCTGGCCACATCTTGTCGATACTTATGTTACTTTTCTAAGAGGTGTTTAAAAGACATGTGGATGTGGGACATGGTTTAGTGGTGGGCTTGGCAGTGATGAGCTGAGAGGTCAGGTTGTGATTCCCACTGAATTTCCCCCAGGAAACTCCCAGTTTTCCCCAGTGATGATTCTTGTCTGAGATTCCAGAGGTGCTGATTCCCCCGTCCAGTAACATCCATTCAACCTCAACTGCTGGCAGAGGCAACCACGGCCCTCACGCAATTTAGCACCACCCAGGGTCACTTGCATGCGGCAACTTTCTGCTTGCAGACAATCCAAGGGTTGCTGAATTCCTCTAAGAGGCAAAAATACCTTGAGTTGCTCATGGAAAACAAAGAGGTTTTTTTTGTTTGTTTGTTTGTTTGTTTGTTTGTTTTTTGATCAAGCATAGGCATCCTTGCTTTGATGATTTAATCCCATCTGTCATTGTTTTTAATGGGTTTGCCCCATCTTTGAATTTAGATGTTCCCCAAACTCTTAACAATGACTTAAATGAGTGGCTCCCACAGTGGGACTGGTGCAAACAAAAACTCCACCATGAGCATCCTTTTCAAAGTCCTGCATGTAATGTGGGGACACTTGCACACAGCAAAGAGGATGAATTCTTGCTTATTTATTTGTCTGTGATTTTCTTTTTTTTTTCTTTTTTTTTTTTTTTTTTTTTTTTGCATGCATGAGGCTGATGCATTGTATTTTTCCAGACCCAGTGGAGGAGTCACAGAAAAATAAAGAAAATTTGAGAAATTACCAGCTGCTGGCTAACCAGATGGTCCCCACTGATGGGTGATAGGTTTGATATATGCTAGAAGATGCAGGGAAATGTATCTGTGAGAAGGCCAAGTTGCTTTGTGGAGCTGTCTCTGAAGAGACCATGAACTTGTATTACTATTAATTCACCTTTCTGCTTCCTTCCTCGGGATCAGATTCTCTCATTATTATCTCTGTGGTATATTTAAGACATTGCTGTCCAGTAGCCTCCGGAACTTGTAATTTATCTGTGTCTCTGGAAGAATCACTCTTTTTGCTGAAAGAACAGGATTTACTCTTTGATGATCTCCCAGTCCCCTCAATACCTGTGGAAAAACTGTGCAGAAGAGATCATCCCCATCCTCCCTGTCCCAGGCCCTTCTTTCTCAGTGCTCCTCATCTAGTAAATAGTAATCTTTATCTAATTATCTATCACTGTTAATAAAAATGAAGCCCCTTACTGCAGATTTGGCTTCCCACAACATTCCCAAGCAGTGTCAGTATAAAATAAGTTCACCCCTCTCTTGTAATTTCTAAATGGAGCAATGTCATTAATGGAACAATGTCCTCACTAATTTAAATTTTCTTGTGGTTGCTGAAGCTGATGGGAGCAGGGAGACTTGGGCACACCTGCTCTGGTATTCAGTGTTTCTTTTGCATTTAGAAAAACTGGCATTTTGCTACTAGGGAAGTTCTGATACTGCAGAAATTCAGATTTCAATACCCACCAAGGAAAAGTTAGCTGTCACTCCTTGAGGATTTTTCAAACCTTTCTCCCTGTTTGAGCTCTGAGGTTTTTTTTGTTTGAGGAAAAGTGGTGCTTCTAAGGAATGTAATCTGAATTGATAGCATGCTTCCTAACAAAGAATTAAGGTGCCAGATAGGAGAAAAGTAGAAAATACAGGAGATAGCTGCTTCTTGTGTGTAATACATTTGAATTTGCATAAGAGAGCTTAGCAGCAAAGTACTCCTGAGTTTAACCAGGAGTATTTGCAATTCGATTTTTGCTAATGAGCTAGGTAATCACAGGACAGTAAACAACACCTCTGCCATCTATCAATGGTTCCTCCCTCTCAGCATTGTGGATAAATTGACCTGGACAGCTGATTCACCCAAGTTGTCTCTCTTAACTATTTGCTATGCTGAATTCAAGAACATCTGTTGTTTCCCTGCACCTGCATACAGCAGAGGAAACTATTAGATAGATATTCCCCTCATTTGAACAGGAATAAAGACATTAAAGGAGAACACTGGGGGAAAGGACCAGCGCTGCCTTGCTCTGAGAATAAATACCAGGCTTTCCACATTGTTTCCATAAATTCCTTCAGCTTTGCTCCAATGTTAATGGACCAGCAGGAGCTCATTACTCTATGATAACAGTCCTTTGCTCTCTTAATGAGAGCAATATGGCAACTGGTCTCAGATTTTTGACGTAGGCACTGCACAACGATGGCATAGCTGCAGGACAGTTTTGGTGGCTCCATTTCTTCCAGAGAAGCTTTGCCACGGACAGCTGGTGGCACAAAACAGTCCCTGCCCTGGGGGACACCTCACCACAGGTGCCCTGCACCAGCAGAAGAGTTTAAGCCGCCCCTCCTTGCTGAGTGTGAGATTTACTGCTCACTTCTCTTCTGCCATCAAGCAGATTGTGCTTGCAGGGCCTTGGGAAGGGGACAAGAAGTGCCATAGGAAATCAGTAATGAGAAAACATGGGGAAATTAATAATGGTGCATTCTGAGAAGAGTTTGAATAACATGCAGTAATTGAAGCCTGGGGCCACGCTCTGCACAATGAGGAAGAAACAAAATAAGGAATAGCTGCTCATTAGGCTCCAGATTCAGCCAGTCTAAATTCCACCTAAGTCTTTGTGCCAAGAGCTTCCTACTGGCAGGCGCTAGGCCTTCAGGGATGCCGAGTCAATGGGAAGGCCCAGGTGGAATTTAGTGCAGGGATAAATCTGCCTGACACCGAGCAACACCTACCTTGAGCAATCCACAGGTGACGCAGAGCTGCTCTGTGAAGTAGCTTGTGATCCTGCAGTGAGAGAAAGGGGCCAAGAGACGGCGGCATGGGCAACTGTAGTTCTGGCACATCCAGTTTGTTAGCACACAAATGTTGTGTGCCTGGTTTTGCAACATTAATTTTTTCACTTTTTTTTTTTTTAATGTTAGGCAGAATACCATCCATTTGCTGAGAAATTATACAGCTGAACTTTAAAAAAGAAGTATTTGCTTCTGAACTCCTTTAAAGTCTCCTGGAGGGAATTAGCTAGGCTCTTTGTAGCATAGATTTGGGACTTAAGAGAACCAATGTAGCCAAGGCTATTAATAAAATGTGCAAGTAATTAAGATAGAGTATTTACACCAGTTAATAATTTTGGATGCTGGCATCTCATGAGTGAAGACATACTCATTGTGAGACGAATCCATGATTTTTATCCTTAGAAGACTGATTGCCAAGACGTGTTTCTATCAATAAAATCTACTTTGCTTTACAAATCCATTGTCTTACTCAATAGGCAGCAGTGACTCAGTGGACACCTAGCTTAGCTCTGCCTCCAGAGGGAGAGGGAGAGAAGAAGTGAGTCTAGAAATCTATCTGAAGCACTGCATCAGTTCTGTGAGGGTGAGCTTTTTGTGGTCTGAGGCTGGGGAAGAAGAGTTTGTTTGGATAATTCCCAAAAGGAATCTATCCAGTGCTGCAGGACTTACCACAAAGCTGGCATCTCTGGCCTTCAGTTCCAGTTGTGATTTTTAAAGTTAAACTAGATTTTGCCATGACTAAAAGCTTCTCAGCCAGACAAGTGACACCTTCTTTACACCCAAATCCATGTGTGTGTAGCTGTGGCTGCACATTTCATCATGTAAAATGGTCCCACTCTGCATTATATTGTAACTCTGGTGACCAAAAAGCCTATGCAAGTCCTGTGTCTCCTCCTTTCAATGCTCACATTTTTGTCACAGAAGTATAATGAGATCCTAAATCTCCCACTCTGCTTTGGTCATGAACCAGGGAAATATTATGAGATGATTGGACTGTAAAGGAAAGGAAGATACCTCTTTAATTTTAGGGAATTTTAATTCACTTGGTAAGGTACTAGCAAGACCCATCATCTGGATGTGAGGGCTGTGAAAATGCAAATAATATTTCTTTCTTGTAAGGTAGATAATCAGCTGGCTGTCACCTTTTAAATGGGCATGAGGTGCTGATACGTGTATTTGATATTGCAGACAGAAGAGATTCCTTTAATCAGAGACCCCAGTTGCAGAAACCTCGTCATTGCATATCTGCTCCTTGAAGTATTTTATCATTGCACACCTGTTCCTTGCAATATCTGCAACCTTCTGTGAGCTCTTTTTCTCCAGGCTACTTGTGTCTGTGAGCCTCCTATGCATTGCCTCTCCTTTGCAGATATTACTGGTGTAGTTTTGTTGTTTTGACTCTCCCAGCTTGTCTCTGGTCTATATTTTCTTTAGTATCACTTCCTGCCCCCCATTTTCTTCAATTTTCTCTTCTTTAGGTAGCTAAATGTAGAATCACAGAATCATGGAATGATTTGGGTTGGACAAGACCTTAAAAATAATCTTGTTCTAACCAACCTGCCATTTGCAGGGACACCTTGCACTTAACCTGGTTGCTCAGAGCTCCATCCTGCCTAGCCTCATCTTGTCTGAAAAAAACCCGTTTCTATTTTAAAAAAAAGTTATTCCCTCTCTGTATCTCACAGCTGTCATAATTTGGGTGAAAGGAGTCTCCTCAAATGCCTGGAGAAGCCTTGGGACAGGCAGCGCCCCACATACCCCAGTGAGTATCCTGCCAAGTAATGCTAACTGAATTCACTCACATTTCCTTTTGGGAAAAGACTGGCCTGACTTTCAGCCATCAGAAATTAGGAAAAGAATGGTGATGCCTCCACCTGTGCCCAAATTTTTGGAAGCCAGGAGAAGTTTTACAGGATGACTATGGAGACAAACTCCATGTGTTTCAGGTGTTTAGAAGGCTGCACGTGATATTTCTCAAGAGCAGTCTGGAGTGCTTGGTACATGGTCAGCTGTCTTCTTGGTTATGGTGGGAAAACATGCAATAAGACTACAGAATAAAGAATTTGCATCAGGGTACAATAGCTGCCTCCCCATCCCAGTTCCTGGGTCTGCTTTACAGTGACTCAAAAGCTGTGAATTGCTTGAATTCATAGTCCGATAGCCTAAGAGAGCACATGACAAAGAGATGTCTCCAGACAGTGATTCTGAATTTTTCCTGACTCAGTTTCCTTCTCATCATTCCACCCCACTCCTGGATGCTGAAATCGACAGCCCCTGGCAGCTGCAGGAGTTTATCACAGTTTTTTACTGCCCATCCTCCTCCTCCTGCTCTCTGTGTGCTCATCACCACTGACTGCTCACTTCTCTCCTGAGCACTGATATTTCACAGGAGCCTTTCTCAGCCATCTGTGATTTCCTTCTGCACAGTTCATGCAGGTATGGAAGACACCTACCTAGCTTTTGTGTCCCACAGTGCTCTGCAGACACACTGAAAGCATAACCCTGAAGGACAAACATTTAATTCCATGGCCAGATGTTTAACAGTGGTCAAGACCACAGTGTGCTGGAAGCAACTGGAACAGTAATTTAAAGTATCACGTGGAAAATTTAAATACTGTGAATGAAATATTGAAATATTTATATTTAATTCAAATTAAGGGCTCAGTTAATAATGTTGTTTGGGAATGGAGGACAATTTTTAGCCCCAGAGTTATGTTGTGCTAGGTATTGTGAGGAAAAGAAGCAATCTTTTATTGTTGAGAGAAAGTGATTGAATGGCACTGCCTGGAACAATTTTAAGTGTAGAGTAAAATAGAGAGTGATGACCATGTTGGCTGTGACATGAATAATTTTTTTTTTTTTTAATTCTGGAGAAAAGGAAAATTAACAGCCTGTCACGCAGCAGTCAAGTCTCAGTGTTGAACCTGTCAGTCAGAGTCATCTCCATGTTAATGCTTAATGGAGTAAGCACAGACCTATGACTTCACTCCAGGAATGAGCCACTTGTGGAGGTTAGCAAATACTCAGGTAGTTGCCATATTACAGCAGAGGCAGGGAAAAGCTAAAAAAATGGCTAAAAAGGAAGTCCTACTTATTTTTTTCTTGTGCAGGCTTATCAATAGCCTATCTCATAGCTTTACTTTTTTTTTCCTTTTGTTTTAACTTTCTTGGAGCTATGTAGGGAATCCACAGGAAATGAATTGAGCAAAAGACATGGGATAGTAATGTGATGTTTCTTTGCCTGGTGGATCTTTGGCTGAGATAGTCTGAATTCAGGGAAGATGAGCTGATTAGTAAGAGGTGGTGAGGCCTGGTGCCACTGACTTCAGTGGTGGTACTATTTTCTTTTTTTTCTCAGAAAAGGCCAGTGAAAAACTGGAGACTAGCATTTACTCTTCCATTCCTGCATCCTGCAGGAATCCTGTGGAAACCTTTCCTCTGTTCTTTGACAGTTCTCCCTTCTTCACTTCAGAGATTGGTTTCACAGATTCTCTTCAAAAAGAATGAAGCTCATGGTGCTTTCCTTCTGCACCTTTCCTATAATCACACCTGACAGAGTGACTGAGTTGGTAACACACCTGGGAGAAAAACATTGCTTCAGTGATGGTCCCCTACATATTTTCATAATGTTTATCAGAGACTTGTACTGCAAGTAAAATAAATGACATTAGAGGTGTTAAGTTTCAAGGAAACCTGAGCAGGCTATACAGTACAATTTCTAGGTCTTGACTAGCAGATGGTGTCACAGTGTGGTTCTTGTGTGTGATCTTGATAAAAAGCAAAAAACTGTGGAGTTGAAGGTGAATGGCCATGGGGTTGGAAGAGGATAGGGCTGAGCAGGGCTCTGTGCTTGCTTCACAGGGTGGCTTCCTGCAAAGTGCCTGTGCCTGGCAATTCCTCCCTCTGACAAGGAGCTCTTGGGAGCTGAGGTACCTCCCAGCCCTGCCAGGGACTCTCTGTGGGGATCAGTTGTACCCCCAGAAGGGTACAGCACAGTGTTTTCTGATGGCTCGGAGCTGGAAACAGGCTGGGGCTGCAAGTCCCAGCATCCAAATCCACAGATTGTGTCCTGGGTTACCATGAAATGGCTGAGATGGAATTCTCAGCCCATTGCAATGCAGTTGGCTGAATAGATGGTTTCTTTTTCTTCCCCAAGCTTTTTGCTACACCATTTTTCCCCCATCTTGTTCTCTTGAAGCAATGAACCCAAAAGCCTTGTTCTGGATATGTGGTGCCTCAGAGAAAGTGATCCACTCCCTTCCCAATCTCTGAGTGTCCTGTAGTTACATCTGAAGTTTTTGTCATTGAGATATTATTTTACCCCAGGCTAACAATTTGAGACAACTGGCACAGCATAAGACCATATTTTTTGTTTGTTTGGCTAATTTTACCTCTTCAAGTCATTCATAAAAAAGCTGTTAGCAGGATCAAGGCCCTTTACTTGATGAAGAGGACACACCATACAATTCTGATAATATTTCAGGAACAGATAGTTCAGCCCTACTTAAATATACTTCCCTGGCAAAGCATGTGTAGCCTTTATTGAGAACTGATCAGCATGCCAAGTTTCAGTTATTAAATATGAGTTTGGATTGTTCAAGGATGAAAGAAAGTAATACTTTTTCTTGGCATGTGAGTATATTAGAAACATCCATGCTAAATGTAATCAGACATGAAACAGAATGAGAGAAATGAGCCTGCAGGAAAAAAAAAATTACTTCCCTCACTTGAGGAAAAAACACAGCAAGGATTCAAAAAGTAGCTCCAAGTTGGTTAACAATTAAAACCAGTAGAAATGCTAATTCTGTGTGACAAGTCTGTGCTATCCTTAACTGTGCCATAAATAGATTGGTGTAGGATGTGGTTAGCAAGGCCAGAGCTCTGTTAAAATGAGGGTATTTACTGGGCAGCTGGAGTGGTGTTTCTTACTGAACTAAAGAGCCTCTCTTCTGTGAACACGTTGGTGGTTCCATGTTGAGGTGTTGGCAAAAGGAACAAGGACAGCATGAGCCTTTTTTCCCCTTGAATAGCCAGAGACCTGCCTCAGCCTGGGGAGCCTTGAAAGCAGCCTCTGGACACTTGCCCTCTGCTTCATATCTCTGTTTTTCTCCCAAAATTTTGACAGCAACCCATGAGTGTAGATCAGCCCCATCAGCAAGAGGACATTCAGCCCAGCAGGACCATCCCCAGACCCACCACAGCAGTAAGAAAGGCAACTCAAACAATTTTCTGCTTTGGCATTTCAGCTGAACTTCTCACTTCCTTGTGTTTACTTGCTGTGCCTTTGTTTTCCAGTCTGGAAATACTGTTTTCAAGCCCTTTTGTGCCCGTTTGTGCATTTAGCTGTGTTCTGATCATGTGCAAAATGTAGTTTTGTGTCCTGGAAGCCCATGGTAGATCACAGTAGCTACCAAGCCAGACTGCAGGAGTTCTCCTCAGATCCAATCTCTCCACCATTTTTTGTGATTTCTTTACCTCCCATGACATGGGAATTGCTGCAGAGGGCTGTGGGTAGGAGTGGGGGGGATTTGCTGACTGTTCTGCTTCAGCTTGGTTGTGGCTGGCTGTTTGTCTCAGGCAGACACAAGACTCAGTCGTGACTCCACGGTTATGACAGTGCCGCTCACACAGGCTTCACCCAGAGGTTACACCTGCCAAAACACAAATGCCTGGGGCTGTTCCTGCCTTCTTGTGGACACCTGCCCTTGGGTGTGGCTGCCTGTGTGTGGGCAGCAGAGCTGTGAAGGACTGACCTCACCACCACGGGCGACACGTGTCCCTTGACCCCAGGATGTGGATATGGGACTCCTGGTTACGGAGTTGTTATTGTGGCTTCTGCTCCTGGCTTTCCTTCTCATGCACAGGCACAAAGGGTGGGTTGTGAGGCTGTTCTTGCCCTGCCACACAGCCAGCAGGCAGCTGGGGTTGTGCCTGTGAGCCAGGGAGCTGTTTAGACACAGATGCTAAATGTGAAGTCACTCTAGGTGGCTTTACCTTTGTGGCTGCCTATGTCCTGGAGATCTGGAGGAGCTGGTTGAGAATTTCCTTCACAAGGCAAAAGCACGACCTAAAGGAGCAGGAGTGCAGTGCTGAGAGGTGGGAAATGGGTTGTTTTCCTCCCTTAGCCATAAACCTTCACAAATGCCAGCCAGCCAGTTTTTAGTGCTACTGGATTTGTCCTGCTACATATGAGTGTCCTGCTGTTTGGCACAGCAATGTTCCTGTCTGGTATCTAGTGAGCCATCGGTAAAAAAACAAAGAGTAATAGTTTGGTGAAAGTGCAGAGTTGATAGTGCTGAGTAATGTATTTGCATACTGGCATATGCTCTATGAAAGTAAATAAGATTATGTCAAACTCATCTGGAAGAGAGTTAATTTAACATCCTGGCTAAAGTTATGCAACCAGAGGGAGGCGGGGGTGCAGAAGGGGTGGATGTAATAGACTGGCTGATGAAGCCTGGGGGACAAAATGTCCTAGTGGAAATTGTATGTAGCACAAAAGAATGTAACATAAGAACCCAGCAGAAGAGCACTGATTCCAGGCTGCTTATATGAATACAAAACTGCTTTTCTGTTAGCTTTAGGAAGGCATGGGATGACGAGAGAAGGGGAAAAAATAATTATCTGCAAGATTTGATGCCTCCTTCTTATTGAGGTCTAAGTTGTGTCTTGGTCCTGATTCAGGAAAGCCCCTGCAGGACACAGAGGGTGTGAGCATGCCTCAGTGCAGCTGATGGATAATGGCCAGTCTGAATTTGAAGCTGCACGGCTGAACAAACGCTCAGGTCCTGTTTTCTATAGCTGACAGCCTGCGAGAGATGATCCCCTCCCAAACACATCCTGGGCTGAGGAGCTGCAGAACTTCAGGGGTGTTTGGACTTGGACCCAATCTTTCCATTTGAGCTTTGATTTTTAACAATTTGTCTCAGGCACTTGTTTTGAGCAACGCCAGATTTTTAGGCAGCTTTGCTCTGGACTCTCCACAGAAGCTTTGTGTAGCTCATGTTTCTTTATTGTAGGCTTGGAGCTAGCTTTGCTGTAGAGAAATGAATGTGCTTCTTGCTATAAGCAAAGTTTGAAATGCAGACCAAACCCTTTGAAGGTTTTTGTGCTCAGTATTTCAGATCACAGCAGAAAAAGCTATCTTCCTCTCTGCTTATAGTCAGTCACATGTTTCTAAATTCAACCTGACCCCAACACTTAGCCCAAGGAGTGAGTTATTAAAGCCTGTTTGAGAGCAATTTCTTCTCCAAGAAAATGTAAGTGTGAGGTTGTCAGGTATATAAAGATTTGTGAACAGTTAGATCAGTGATACATGACCACAGCATGGTGATGGGAGCATTTCTGTGCTGTTTGATTCAGCATCAACGTGCACACACTTAGGGAAGAAATGTCTTCAAGCACAACCACAGAGTGAGGATGGGAAGTTTTAGGACAAAATTCATGTTTACAGTAAGGAACGTGGATGGCAAATCTACCTCCAACAGCAATGGGCACAAGAAACTTGATGCTAAGATTACTGATGTCACTAAATGATCCTGCATGGTTAATTTGAAATGTCTTTTGTGTGAAATTGACATAGGGCTCAGAAGCTGCTCTGTCTTTACCTAGAAGACTCTGAGCCTGCTTCTCCAGCTGCAGGGCAAGCAGTGTTTTTTGTAGCTGTGCAACCTCATCTGATTGAGGGGAAACGCCAGAGCTACACTTCAAGACAAGGTCTGCACTTGAAGGGCAGGGATTTGCACTTCTTCCTCTGGGTGAGGCAGATTTTTGGGTGGGCTCATTGTCAGCAGGGGAGACATGTAATTCCAGACAGTGCAGTACAGAAAATACTTAATCCTTTGCACTGAGTCTTCAGGAGGAACCCAGGCTGCAAGGGTCATCATCTAAGGTCAGGTAGATGAAAAATTAAGGTGGAGATTGTGGGATCCTTGCAAAACAGGAGGAGCCACAGGAGGAGTAAAGGCACTTCAATATCAAGGAATTTAGGTGCAGCAAAGAAAAGTAGCCAAAAGCACTCATTCTCAGCACCCAGCTTTAAAGGGATGCTTCAAAGGAAGGGGCAGTGAGTCCTGTGAGGGTGGTACTGGGATAGCATATCTGTTGTGTTGTGCAGCCTGATTATGACAGAATCACCTCTTTCTGGGTACAGGTTTTGCCTTATTGGCATGAGTGATGATCTGTCTGCAGCCCGGGGACACTCTCTTTGCATTAAGTCATCTGGCACATGAAGCTGGAAGCTTGAAGGAGAGATAGATAAAGAATTGGAGGAAAAACTAGAGAAAATATGATTTGTCCAGGGACATTTCACTGAACTTGAAACAGAAGTCTCTTGAGTCTGGAATGGCCACAAACAGAGAGCTGAAGCCTGTGCTAGGAAGGAGGGAATATGTCCCTGGGCAGATGAGTGCAATAAAGGAAATAACACAAAGCAGCATCTCATTGAGGAAAGTTTCGCACTCAAGAATCAACCAGTTTTGACTGGACCAGCACTTGAGATTCAAAGAAAAGCATGACCCTTCATACTTCTGCCCATCCTCTGTCTTCTTGGCCTCTGTCCTTGCCTTGTTCACAGGGTAGCCCAGAAATGATGAGAAACCAGCTCTGAATGAAGAACCTGCCAGGATTTTTACAAGAGAAGAGTAAGAAATACATTCTGCTGGAATGTTACATTTCTCCCTCCAATCTCTTTTCAAATTTTTTGCTAATTTATGAGAATGCCTTAGATAAGCATTCTAATAATAACAGCTGAAACTGTTATTTGATAAACTTTGTGTCCGTTTTGATTTTTATCAGAACTAAAAGTCTCTAGCTGGATATTACCTGTAAAAGAAAATAGTCTCCAAGAGAACAGGAGTCCTTTATCAAATATAAAATACCTCTGCAACCTGTGCCAGTGTCTCACCACCCTCAGAGTAAAAAATTTCTTCCCAATATCTGATGTAGATTCGCACTCTTTCAATTTGTGTCCATTACTCCATCTCCTGTCACTACCTTTCAGTTTTGCCACTACAGTGGCAGTTTCCCCTTGTAATGTGTCCCCTCTCTCACTCAGTACCCATACAAGCCACCTGTGCATTATTCAGGTAGGCATTTATCTTCCTGAAATCCCTGTGGGGTGAAAAAAACCACTTTCCTCTGTACTGATTCCTTTGGGACAGAGGCAACAGATCCTTAAAGGATGCTTAAGCATTAATTGATTTAGGGCTCATTAGGCATCTGAGACACTCATTAACCATGGCCAATAAATTTGTCCAGATTGTGGAAGAAGGAGAAACAAATCTCCCCAATCTTTCTTTCATTTCCTGAAGCAAGGACCAGCCTATCTGCCTTTTTTTTCCCCTCCTCCTGACACAGCATCATATATACTTTCCTCAAGCTGTTCTCTTTTCCTGAGCCAACACCCTTCCTTGGCTGTGCCTGACCATTTGCTAATTCTTTCTCTTTCACCTCTTCTCCTTCTCCTTCTTTCTTTTTCTCCTTCTTTTTCTCCTTCTTTTTCTCCTTCTTTTTCTCCTTCTTTTTCTCCTTCTTTTTCTCCTTCTCCTTCTCCTTCTCCTTCTCCTTCTCCTTCTCCTTCTCCTTCTCCTTCTCCTTCTCCTTCTCCTTCTCCTTCTCCTTCTCCTTCTCCTTCTCCTTCTCCTTCTCCTTCTCCTTCTCCTTCTCCTTCTCCTTCTCCTTCTTTCTCCTTCTCCTTCTCCTTCTCCTTCTCCTTCTCCTTCTCCTTCTCCTTCTCCTTCTCCTTCTCCTTCTCCTTCTCCTTCTCCTTCTCCTTCTTCCTTCTTTCTCCTTCTCCTTCTCCTTCTCCTTCTCCTTCTCCTTCTCCTTCTCCTTCTCCTTCTCCTTCTCCTTCTCCTTCTCCTTCTCCTTCTCCTTCTCCTCTTTCTCCTTACTTTTAAATTTTGTTTCACTTCCTTGTCCTATTTTTCCTATTTTCTCCTTTTACTGTTTTTTTTTTCACCATTTTTTCCCTTTATGGTTTTTTGTATTGGTTTATACCACCTGATCTCCATAGAGAAAGCCATGAAATAAAATAGGCAGTGTTGTTACATGGACAGGTCTGTGCTGGGCCTCTGTTTTTTATGGACAAGGTGTTCAAATCTAGCTGTAACCCTTTTCAAACCTAGTTTTCAGTACCTCAGGTAATGTGTTGGCAAACAGGTCACTTATGAGGACTCTTTTAGGAAGACTTAAGAACATTCTTACTGTCAGGAATGTGTTTAAGTCATGCTCCTAAAACCATTTTGATGGAGAAGGCTGCTTTCCTCACATGGGACAGGATCCTTAAGCTTTACACTTGCACCTTGTGTGGCAGATTTGTAGAATCAGGTGAAGGTTTAAAGGCTGGAAAAGACTGCTCTGATAATCTTGAGAGATGTCTGGAATGCCAGAGGTCAAAGAACCCCCGCTTCTCCTTTAAACAGCCAGTGGAGACACAGTTAACTTTATTGTGGCTGCTATCTTATCACCACCAAATAAAATGCTCCAGACTGGTGCACGTCTGCAATTATCTGCCTGGCACACAAATAATATTTCTGCAATGTCATGCTTATTGTTGTCATAGCATTCATTTCCAGACTTAATTTTGATTATTAATTATGCTGTCCTGTTTACTGCAGCCCTGTGCATCTGCTGGAGTGAGAGGACTGCAGATGATCAAGTCTCCTGCTCTAGACAATGATCCTGCTGTTAGAAGAAGAGAAACAGAGGTACAGGGCAGTGGAATGATCAAGGAATGGGAGAGGCTCTGCACTCCCAGCTGGACCAATGCTGTGACATCAGAGACAGTGGGCCTTGGTTTGACTGAACCCTCGAAGGGGTTCAATTAAAAAAAAAAAAAAGCGGTTTCTTCTTGTGTCATGGATTACACAGGCTTAGTTTTTGTGTTGCTCTGCTCTACCTAGTATTTCCTACAATACTTGGAGGTAGAATACCAGAGCTGTTGCTGAAGCTCTTCAAAGACGTGGCCTGAGTTCCAGCAATAGGTACTTGAAGTCTGCCTTCCTAATCCTGAATAAAAGGTTAGATGGGTTTTTGAATGACTCTAAAAGGTGACAGATCCTGCTTCCAGGTGTCCTCTTTCTTTTTACTTTTCTTTGTCTAAATTCTCCTTCATTCTTTACACTCTCTGTTCTCCACAAACTGAGATTTCAGATTGGAAGTCTTGCTTGATGTGCATCAGTTTTGACTAGTCAAGCAGATAATCAAGCTTCTGTGCTGCAAGAACTCATCCACTTGGGCTGCTTCCTAATTTTCCCACTAAAGCGAATGAAAAAAAATCACATGCAGTCTTCATGGAATGTCCTTTGGTGAGCTTTGCATGAAGCCAGAGGGACAGTCACATTGCAAATACCACCCTCACCCCTATTGCCAGCATCTGTCTTTCCTGCTGCCCTCCAAGCACCGCTGAGGACTCCAGACATGCAGGAGAGGAAATCCTGGGTCCTGGAGGCAGAGAGGGAAAGAGCAAAGTAGTTTTGTGCCATGTTCTGAATCTGAATTACACATACCCAGAGCAAGCGCTGGAGGAACAACTTTTCATTCTGCCAAAATTCAGGAGTGGTGATTTCCCTTTTGTTCCCCTGCTGTAGCAGGGCTGATTGTGCAAGATCACCTGAAAGGAAGCCAGAGGACTTTCCCCTTGGTTGTGTGGTGGGCTGTGTGCCTCTGCAATGGGAAGATCTCAAGAAAAATTTCCAGCCTTGTGCATGGTGCTGCCCTGAGGCACCTGAGCCTGAGCTGCTGGAGCTGCGTGGCACTGGGCAGCATTGCTACAGACTGAGTCTGCTTTACTCCCCAGTTTCTTGGGGAGTAAAGAAATATCTTTGTTTCTGTTCACAAACTTTCCAGGGGCAGCACTAAAGTGTTTTAGAAAATTGCTCTTTGTCATAGATATCTGCATTTCTGTGCTGTGCTGAAGAAAAAAACCCTCTGTACAGCATCTGTACCTGGACCAAGTAGCACTGTGTGTGTGACAGTGAAGTGGTGACAGGGAGCCTGAAATCCAGGCAGAAATACAGCAGATTCAGGGGCTACATCTATGCCCAAATAGCCGGCAGCACAGCACAGGGATGGTCTGGCTTGCAGAAGGAGTATCTCTGTGGAAGCTCTGTCAGCAGAGACATGTCATGCACACTCTTCACCTGAAAGAATGCCAGTACCTGGTGTTTTGGTGTGCCCCATCCTTGTCTGGGATATTTAGCAGGCAGCACAAACTTGCTGATGTGTGAACTTGCCCTCCTCGTGCCAGTGAAGAGGTTTGGCTGGTCTGCATACTCTTGGCTTTCACAGACATCCAGATACCATTGCACACTTGGCAAAAGCCCGTGCGTGCTCCTGCCACGCACCAGTGACACACAGTCTTCTCTGCATGAGTTATGTTGTGATGGTTTATTTTGTCTAGTTGTGAGTAAGCTTCAAAAGGCTTGGAAGTTCAGTGAATCACTTGAAGCCTTTTGGGGCAAAATGATTCCTGGACCAGGAGCAGTTTTCTGAGCCCTCACAAAAGCCTTGAGTGAGAGAAAAAGAGGCAAAATGTGAAATATGCCATGAGTGCAGAGGTGGTATCCAAAACCTTCTGCTGAAGGCAGGGTCCTGCAATGCTGTATGGTGGTCAAACATCCAGAAATGTATCCTTTTTGCCTCAAAATACATGCCAGCTGGGCAAAACAGGCAAGGGATTGTAAGGATGCTTGTGGTGCACTGAGTCTGAGCCTTACTCAGGCTGGAAGATCACCCCATTACACTCCAACCCATATCTTGTTTAACTTGTAGGGATGTAGCAACACCTTAAAATGAACTTAGTGGAGAAGATGGCACCAGGCACTAATTACAGCCAAGTATTTTGAACCAGGATAGAATTAGCCCTGACCAACAGCAAATATCTGCATGCCATGTTAAGGTAAAAATGGAAACTCAGAACTCTTTTGAGGAAGAGACCTGGGTGAGGGCCATTCATTTATTACACCGAAGTCGCTGGCCCTGGGCCATTTTGGCCCTGCAATGAGCTTGGCCCCAGATAAACTCTCAGGTTGTGCTTCAGTGAGATGTAGAGATATACTTAACTTGCAAGGCACATGCGTGTATCATTCCCTGGAAATTGTTAGGCACATACACTTAATTAGACATATACACCTTCGAATTATTTGTTGCAATGATCAAATCCTTACTAATGACTCTGATAATTAATGGGTAGCCTAAAAATTGCTATTTCCCCACCTCTTAAAATAAAGCGGCGATGTTTTGAAATTAAATTCTTAAGTAGGAAGTGGATGTCAAAATACATGTTCAGTTACATGTGGTGAGGTTGGCAAGATAGATTTTCAGAAGTAGGAATCTAAAATTAGGTCTTAAAGACACAGTTAGAAAGCTAAATAAATAACAAGGTTTTTCTAAGGCTGAGCACCCATGAGGTGCCTGGCAGGAGTACCAAATACAGATTTAAGTGCTTGGATCATGATTGAAAGACAGTACCAAGCTCCCTTGATTTCCCAGCAAGGGCTTCTAGGCCTGAACATCCAGGTTGAAACAGCCAGGTATTTTGGGTTTTTGAGAATTGAAAAGCCTCTCCTGGAAGTGTGGAGCCAGCGTGATGAGCAGAGGAGCCACAGGGACTCAAGCAGACTGGAAGTCGTGTGCATTTAGGATGGGGAAACATATGTTTCTGCTTCCAGTTTTAAAATCCTCACGCATTTAGATTTGTTCTACGAGCGGTGCGGTTTATGGCATCCTTAGAGATTCCCGTTAAGTTTTCACACGGAGAGTTGGCTGTGGTTGGTGATGTTATCAGGAAGGAGGATGTTGTCTCATCCCTGCCCCAGCCTGTAGAGCACTGCCCACTGGAGAGCCTGGTCCAGGAACAGGAGATGGAGATGGGGCTTTGCATTTATGCACCCTCTGCTTTCCCACCAAAGCAAAAATGCGCCGACACATATGCGTATTCCTCCTCTCACACGGCAGCCTCCCTCCTGCTTGCCAAGCCCATCGTCTCAGCTCCCCAGAGAAGGGTGGGATACTGATGCAAGAGGCAGCCTTAGATGGCTGCTCCCCTCCCTTGAACCAGAGTCTGATGACACGTCTGCTGAAATGCGTCAGAAAGCGAGAGTGACAGAGAGGCAAGTCTGGGTGGAGGGACTTGGTTTTAATTAAAACAAGTAAAGCTGTGTTTTCCAAGCCCCATGATTGCAGTCGAGCCTAGCAGTAGCTGCTGTGTAAAAGTAGATTTTCAGGTGGCTTGGTTGTTTTCCAAGGGATCCTCTGCTGTGGGAAAGCTGGGATGCCAGGGCACATTTGGCTGGGAATTGCTGGGGTACTCAGGCTGGAAGAGACTGCTGGAGGGGTCTGAGGTGGGACTAGCTAGTGAAACTAAGCTGACAGCCCCAAAACAGTTCAGCTGCAGAACAGAAATGGCATTTTCCTGGTTGGGAATGTGGTTTCTTTCACTCCATTTGGTCAAAAGGGCAAGCACACAAGCCTGTTCCACATTCCTAAGTCACTAAGAAGCCCTGGGAAAGGTTCTTATCCTGCCACTGGCCATGTGGCAACACACTTGACTTCCCCCACGTGTCTCTATCCCCACCCAGCTCATCACTAGTAGTGACTTAAAGCTGCCCAAAGCAAAAAACTTTCTCTTTGTACATTTTTACATGGCATGGAGCATTGCTCCTGTTAGAGCCCTGAGGCACTACCACGGCAAGAGCTACACAAGAGAAGCAGAGGAGATGTCACAGAGCCTCCTACGGTCTCCAGCAGCTTTTCCCTCTCTCCACCCTGTCTCTAGCTGTGACATGTTCCTCTTGCATGGGATAACTTGCTGCAAAAGAGAGCTGGGTCTTCAGCCTTCTGCTTAACCCCAGAATCCAAAGCTTTTCCTGTTTAAGAAAATGACACTTTTGTGTCCATGACCCTTTTTATTTAGGAGTGGGATTTGTTTTTGAGACACTGGTCCCCTTCTCAGGCACACCTGTGTTGTCCTTGCTGAGATACCTTCTCTTTGCTGTCATTCTGGAGTTGCTGTGGATGGACATTTCTGTGCATTTACCTTATGAGTCATGATCTTCATTGTGCTGTATATCGCTCTGGAAGTTCTAGCTCCATGGAGAAATCCTCACAGTAGTCCAATTCATCCAAAAAACCCTTCAGATACTTCTGGAGAAAACCACAAACAAAGCTGGGGAGCTTTCTGGCATTAGTTTCTGAAGATGCCTCAGGAGGAAACCACTTCAGAACTCTCTTTTTTCAGGATGGTGTCTGGAGGCCTCTGAGTCCCATAGAGTTATGGCAGTGCCTGAGGAGGACCTGGATTTCTGAATTTGCTTAATGGAAAGCAGCCAGAAAAGAACGGGACATGAACTGTCACAGGCTTGTTGCTGCTGCTGAACACGGTAACAGGGCTGAAATTCTTTCAATAGACATTGGGTTTTGATGTGGGAAATTAATAAAGTTAATTTATTCAAGATATAGCATCTTTTATTTTCTTCAGCCCTCTGTGTCTGCTTGGGTCAGAGATGCAGTAGCAGTGATGCTGTTTAGCTGCAAGGATGGTCATATATCCATTTATTGTGTCTGTGTGGAATCAGGCACATCACCTGTGGTTTTCTCTCAGATCTCTGAGCAAAGCTGTGGCAGGATCTCCTGTGTCATACAGCCCAGTTCATCTGCACAAGGACTTGCTTGAGGGCATTTCCTGGGAACTTCTCTTTGGAGAAACTGATCCACCAGAGCTGGACACGGGCTGGCTTTCAGAGTCCACCTAGAAAAGGAGAAACCCTGCTGCTCTTACTCTAAGCCTTGGTTTCCCACCTTCCTGAGGAGCAGGACCCCACTTCCCCGTGGGAAGATGCCAGAGGGATGGATGTTAGGAGGTGCAGTGGCACATGTCTTGGTGTCAGGGACAGCTTGTGCTGCTCCTGAAGTGTCACCACCCATTGTGCACGTGCCCTTAGCACAGTGACATCCCCATCCTGCCAACCATGGTAAAAACTCCAGCCCCCATGAGAAGAACAAACAAGGATTTGTTTCCTCTTGCTTTGGTGCATGCCTGGCATTTGCCAGAAAGATTTTAATGCCTTGTTAAGATAAGATGGAGAACCTTTCCTTGAGCCAAATCTGCTCTTTCAGACAATAGGAGGGATTTCAGGGAAGTGAGCTGATGGTGTAGGTCCAGGGAACTTTCTCAGCTGGAGTCTTTACAGCGAGGAAGAGCTCAGAGTTGCTTTTCCCTTGCAGGTAGAAGACCATGAGAAAATAGCTGCAGGACAAGTGGTTTTCCCTGTTCTCAGGTGGCCTGTGTGGATGACCTTTTGTGGAGAGGCTGGTCTGGACCGAGGGATGTTCCCCCATCAGGGTGGCTCTGGGCTTCCCAGCTGTGGAAAAGCAGCTTTTTTTTTTTTTTTTTTCTATGACTGTGCAAAACGTGTTCCCCTCGCAGACCTTCCGAGGGGGCTGGGCCTCTTGTTGCCTGCCTTGTCCTTGCCTTCCTACTCCCTCCTTTCTTTTTGGCAGCTGGACAGCAAGGGAACTCCTTCATGAGCTCACCTATGGCCTTGAGGTAAACTCCCTGCTGCACAGGAACCAGCACCAGCTCATTACCTACCACACACAGAGCCCTCTCACACATGCAGAGGTACCTCTGTGACAGGCACTGCATGCACGGGAACAAGTTAGCTAACACCATCAAATCACTGCTAAATTCCTGGCTAGCTGCTGATTTGTCTGCTGACATTTTCTACACACACTGCTCTTTGTCGTAGAAAGCCTCTATATGCTGCACCTGCTCTAGATGCAGCTCTTACAGAAATTAAAAACTTTTTTTTTTTTTCTCCCTAGTGAATTTCACACTCACCAAGCAGCAGCCTTGAAGATATGTTTTGAAAGTACAGCTTTGCCAAGCTCTCAGGAAGGATATTTAAAGGGTCTGCTTGCTGTTATCTCTCTCTAGATGTGTGCACTGCCTGTTGTCAGAAATGACATACGGGTCTAGGTGGATCCTGGGTCTGACCCACTTCTTGTTTCCTTTGTTGCAGATGAACAGGTCATGGTACTTGCCAAAGTGACTTTGAATAAGAAATAATTCCTTGCCCTTGCTGAAGAATACTGATTAGGCCAGCTAAGTGAGTATTTACCAGGGGGAACTGAGTATTTACCAGGACCATTAGGTGCCAAAATATAATGCCAAAATGCAAGAGCTGGCCCATGGAATCTTCATCCTAGAAAACTACATGTTTCATGGGCAAAGGAGGCAAAACCCCATTAGATGAGCTGCACAGTTCCATGCCTGCACAAGGCTCAAAGAGAAAACAGGGCTGAACATGATTTGCCCTTTGTACTCGTGGCTGGGACTGGTGTAGCTAAAACGCTTTATAATACCCACACTGTATGAAATTACTTCTCCTTTCATTTTAAATGGCTGGAAAGGATCCCGCTGGACTGTAGCGCTCCCCTTCCTAAGTGCTGTAAAAAACAAAACAAAACAAAACAAAACAAAACCTGATTCACCTATTCTTGTGCAAAACTTCATCCTCTGTCCCAAACTGTGGTGTTTCAGCTTTCTTAGATCCACATTTATGAGAAATTGCACATTGTTTGACACTTTCAACACAGAGAGTACCACCAACAACTTTTTTAGAAACATAATTATTTCTTACACGGAGTAGAGGAGAACACACACTGAAATTCCCCATGAGTTTCTTGTTCCTGTCTGACATTGCATTATGGTGGCAAGTGGTTTCTTAGGGATTGGTGCTGGGACTGGTGCTGCTTTGGTGCTGCAAAATGGGATCAAGACTGGTGATGGCACTGAGCTGTGTGGTGTGGTCAGTACTGCAGGGAAGGGATCCTTGACAGGCTGGAGAAGTGGGACCCTGCAAACCTAATGAAAGCTCAGCAAAGCCAAGTGCAAGGCCCTGTGTATGGGCCAGGGCAATCCCTAAGTAAATGTTATCCTGGCTGATTAATTCAGGCTTGTGGGGCCTCTGGGGTTGTGCTAGAAGCTCTTTTTCCACCTGTGCCTGGAGCACAGAGGTGTGAAATTCAACCCAGTGAGTAGGATGAGGGCAGTCGAGCTTTGGGTCATACCTTGGAGTCAAAGTAAAAGCAGCTGATGTGTCCTCAAGTCACCTCAGTGCTGCTGGTTTATTGCTGAAGGCTCACAGCTGAAGTCAAATGCTGAATGGTTGCCAGGGACAGCATGTCATTTTGAATATATGAAATTATGGAAGAAGTGCATTTCAAGCCAGTTCCTGCAGCTTTTCCTTGCACAAAACATGGGAAGTCTCACAGCAGTGAAAACCTGTACCTCTGAGCTTGGTGGGTAGCATTCACAGCCTGTTGAATCAGTATGAAAGACCAGAAATGCTGTCATTTTTCTTTGAAGATGAGTTAAAACAGAGACTTCCAATGGGAAATGCTTTGTAAAACTTGTTTTCTTCTTCTGTTGTGAATAAAATAATTTGCTACTGCAGGGCTGTTCTTGAGTATGGCACAGCTGTAGTGTTTCATAAAGAATGGCCTGTCTTTGAGGCAAAAGGGACCATTGTTTCTGAAACTTCCCTCCCCTCAGAAACAAAAGAAATTTCATTAGCTAGAATGGTTTGACATCTTATTTGTAGTGCTTATTTTCAGCTCTTGTCCCTGTGATCTTAATTTATGAATCACCTTTTGCATTTCCAAAACTTCAGGTAGTTTTTATATTTGCATAGCAGCTCATACCATAAATGGAATGTAGGTTACTCTGTATACTAAAGTTATATTATCAAGAGAAGGAAGTGTAATTGGTTTTAAAATGTGGTAATCAATAATACATTAATTTCTGGAGTTCTGCAAGAATGTAAGTGATTGATTAATCTTGTAATAAAGATTCATTAGGGATTTATTGTCTCACCATAAAACAGGAACATGACAGAGTTTGGTGCCACTTTATCTTGGTAGTAGAGGAAAACAAGGAAACAGAAATGTTAAGAGATTTGAGGTGCCACGTGTGTCACCTCAGGATGGTTCAAAATGTGAGGATTGTACCCTTCTAGGTCAGACTCCAGCTGCAAAAATGCTAAAGGCTGTGAGGAAAGATAACTTCATGGAGTTAATGAGGGAGGGTCTTTCTTTTTTTTTTTTCTTCTTTTTCTTTTTCTTTTTCTCTTTTTCCTTTTTTTACTTTCTTCATTCTTTTTCTTTGTCTTCAGTCTATATATTTGCTTCTTTGGTCCAAACCAGTTAGATAAAAGAAGATAAAAAAGATATAAATTTGCTTTACCAGAGGAGGAATTTTGTGAGTAGAAGCAAGTTAAGTGATTTAAAATTGAGCAGCTCTTCTACAGCCTAACTTCTTATGTAAACAATATTGATGGCTTTTGATTCAGCTTGTTCTATGTGCTTTTAATCTGTAAGAAATTGCAGATTGATACTAGTCCACACAAAACCTAGAGACCAGTGATTTATCACCAAAATAAAATTGTTTTTTATGTTGTAAAAAATAGGGAAAAAGACTGAAAAGGACAAACCTTTTTTCCCCCATCCAATTCTAGTTTTATTCACCTCCCCATGGCTGAATAAGTGTCCAGGTGAAAAATACAGCATTCTTTTCCGTACGTTATGCCATAACATATTTGATATTTCTGCACATTATGCTTGTCCTTCGGAGAGAAGTCTTGGCAATGCTGTTCCTATATTACAAAGGCTCAGACCTCGCCTAGCATATAAAACAGAGCAATAAAAGCTGGGAACAAAATGTCTGAATAAATAACAGGCAGTTCTGTCCCCTGAGAAATGAAGGTCGGGCTGCAGCTGTCTGGGAATGCTACTGTTCATGGAGTTCTACTCCTTCATCTGAAGGTTGAAGACTTCCTGGGCTCTTCCAGAAAAGCAGGCAGATGGAGAGGTTGCTGAAAACACTTGTGTGTAGAAACAGTGAGGTTGCAAGAGGATGGGACTGCTCCAAACACTGCCAGTCCTGGTTGGGATGTGGGAGCAGCTGGGTCTAGTGCAGACTCCCCACAACCTCCTTCTGTTATGGCTTCTCTCCCTGTCCACCTGCAATGCTCACAGATTGGCCTCAGAACACTGATGATGATCAAGGTCATGGGACAATAGCTAGATAAATTTCATTATTCCTTGGACACAGTGGAGATGGGAGCCCAGGCATGGCTCGGAGCACAGCATCTGTGCTGGGTGTGAGCAGATGTGGGTGACCTGACTTACCCTCCTCCAGCACAAGCAGAGCTCATCTTTTCTCATCCAAGACCTTCCCATTGCCACAGGTGGAAGTGTGGATGCCTTGCTGCAATTTTCCCTGGTGTTTCTGCACGTCAGGGCACTGGCATGGTCTCTGCTGCTGGCTGCTCCTGGGCTGTGCTGTCCCTGCCCGTGACAAGTGGAAACTCCTTTTTAATTTCCACAGGGAAAAAAAATGACAATGAGTCCTGGCACTGTCAGTCTGAAAAGCAAGATATAACACTGGCCTTTGGTAATGTTAGTCACCTGCCAGAGATAGAAAGGCTCGTTACAGTACACAGAAACATTCAGTGATGTGGTTCAAAAGGCACTGTTAAAATGAGTCAATTTGAGTTGCAATAAAACTCTAACAAGAAGTTAGAAGTTAAAGAAAGCAAATTCAGCTCTGCCCTGGCTTTCAGCTAGGACAAACTGGTGCAAATTGGAAGGGGTGGAAGGAAAACAGTTCTCTCCTGTTCTGTTCTGGTGTAGATCACAAGGCAACTCAAAACATAGGCAGACTCCTGCTTGTAAGTAATTTTATAACAATAAGCAAACAGCTGCCCAAAGGTGAGAGATTAAGTTGGTCATTCCCAGGCAACTGTGCCATGCCTCTAACCAAAAAGGGCTCAGTGCAAGAATAGGCAACACTCAAACACACTGGGCTGCTTTTATATTAAGATACTTTGCAGGAAAAGCACAGGTCTGGTTGCACTGCTCTTTCAAAAGAAGTAACTGCTGGGTTATAGCTGTGCAGGTCTAAGACGTAAATGAGGTAAGATTGTGGCAAGAGATAATCCATTCTATTGGACTAAATTAGCTGAAAAAATGAGTTACACAAGCAGAAGGAAGAGTCAGCTACTGCCTGTAACACAGGGTATCTGCAAGGGGAGGAATAATAAGACATTTATCTCCTGTGGTCCCTTCCAGCCTTACCCACTGTGTGATTCTGTGATTCCTCCAAAACAAAGAAATGTAATTATGGAAAATCCACTCGCTGCCAAATTAATAAGATCAGCTCCAAGGCAGCATTTTGATGCAGCAAATTCAGCTCTTTTGGTTTCCCAGTATCATTACAAAGGTGCTGAGGCTGCACAACACAACGTGTTGATCCAGCACAAACCTTCCTGCTGCTCAGATCTGTCAGGGAAGGCATGATCTTTCCCACTTGCACCTGGTGTCACAAACATCCAAGCTGGGGTTGTATTTTCTGTTTTCTGGGTGTGTTAGTCCCATAAATAGAGGTGTGATTGGACACAGTCGAGGCTGATCCAGGCTAACTTTTTGGTAGTGGTTATCTGGTACTGATGGTTGTAGAAACATGGACCGGCCTTCTGGGCAACTTACAGATACATCCTGCCACAAGGGAGTTAAATTTAAAATAAAGATTTTCTTTGGGGAAATTGCTACCAGCCTTTTTTTCTTTTCTCCCCCTCAAAGTTGACAAAACTCACCTATTTCATGACTTTGCTGTATGTTCACCAAACTACTTGTCTTAAGCTTGTTAGAAGATGCATACATGTGAATGAACTTTGTTGTGAAATTCCTTTTATGAGAACACTTTAAAGTAATATCCAAGTAAAAAGAGTTTTTTTGTTAAGGGATGAGGATTGTAACTAAGCTAAGAAACTTGAGGGCAAATCATCGAGCAGGCAGAAGAAAGGTTCTAATCTTCACCCAAGGTGTTGTGGTGTAGCAGAAGATTTGCTCAAGGCAGTCTGTGTTCGTAGTGAGAAGTTTGGAATTTCTTCTCCCATTGAGCAAACATCTCTGAGTGTACTGTTACTCTGGGTTTCACTCTGCTACTGTCTTGCCCAGACTGTGAAATGAAAGAGAACACTGGGGACTGTTAAGGAAGTGATGCTGCGAGATGGGTTGCTTTTCCTGATAGGGCCAAATGGTATCTGGCTTCGGGCAAAAAGCTGAGAGTTTTGCTTGGGTGGAAGCTAGCAGAGCATACATTACTGCAAGGCAACTGGAAGGTTTTCAGTCATCCCTGCCTGCAGCCAAAAAACACCTTCACATTGTGAATTATGTACAACCTAGATACCTCTGCTCTATGACTGCTTCTCCTCAGAGTTCTGGTACCAATCTGAGGGAGGGAGGCTAACAGCACTAGAAACCTCATCCACCTTCCTGCTGTTGTTGTTTATTTTATGTCCCTGTGTAGATACCATCTGGGACTAGGCAGGAAAAGGAATAACACTGCTGACACATCTCAGCTTTGCAGGTATTGGAGAGGCTCGACCATAAACAGCTGTTACCACAAACCACACTCAGCAGCCTTGGACTTGGTGACTGATGGGCAATCAACCCCAGTGCTGCAGCCAGGACTAAATTCTCCCACTCAGGACATTCTTCAGCCTGAGGATGCTGCTCAGGTTGCCTGATGGGTGCCTCAGCCCTCTTATACTGTGAATTTTTTAACAAGTGGAGGAATAACAGCCAAAGACTGGAAAAAACTTATGGAAGACAAATGAACCTGCAGAATTTTCATCCATTTTTGTTCCCCGGTAAAAGAGGGCAAGAATTTTAAAGCAGTATCAGGATTTTCCTCTGACAGCCCTTAGTGGAGGCATCTTCCCATGTCTCCTTGGCATCATAGCTGGCTCTGCTTAGCTAGTTCCCAGGACACTCTCAGCTCAGTTCTGGGGTTTTTCTTGGCCATTATTATGGCTAAGAAGGTAATTTCCTGGACAGCGTTGGAGTTACACTGGTGCCCATCATGGAGCAGGAGAAAAACTGATCTTAGGTTAGGACAGGGCACTTAGAAATAGTGTCAGCTCACATCACAAGCTGCAGGAAATGCAGTGAAAGTCATATCCCTGTTTTGGGTTCCATGCCCTATTCAAAGGTCAGAACTGCCTGCCCTTGTGTAGTGCAAACTCCAGGGCTTTTCCTGGGAACTGATAAAGCTCTGAAATTTCAGTGTCATGGAGAGAGCCTGGGACAGTGCCTGGGAGTCCACAAAGCTCTTTCTACCCCCAGGGTTGGAGGGAATGGAGTAAGGTATGACATCCCCACGCTGACACAACTCAGCCTAACACCTCTGTGCCTCCAGGGAGCACGTCCAGCTTTGCTCCCTGGGGGAATCTGATCTGGGGCAGGGGGTGGGGTGAAGCAGAGAAACCACACCTTTTTTGAGGAGACAGTGAGATTCCTGAGAGGCCCAGCACACCTGGGAAACTGAGGCACCATGCACCTGAGAAGCCACTTGCATCCCCAGGCAGATAGTCATCCTGCCAGCCTGCAGCTAATTGCTGCTGGGTAAGGGAAAGAAGGGTTTGTGTGGCAGCACCAGTGCCCTGCTGATCCATTGGGGTATTTTAGAGAGGCTGAGTAGCTCAGAGAAGTCATCTGCAGGTCCAGTGTCATCACTGGGGAATAGAGAAGGAAGTTCCCACTGCACCCACAGTCCTGTCCTGCCAATGTGTTGGGGTGAGCCCAGCTGGCTCTTGGGCACTTTATACCTTGGCAGTAATTCTCTCCCTCCAATTAGACTTAAAGGGCAAGGCTGCAGTCTGTTAATAATACTGACTTAATTTTTCCCTCTCCTGCTATCTGGCACTGGGCATATAATAAAGAAAGTAAATGTTTGCTAAGCAAGGAAGTGGGGCAGGTGAGTTTACATCAGTGATGCTCTCTGGGACATGTGTGGTTTGGTGGCATTAAAGCTGCTGAATGACTGCATGACAGACAATAGTAGACTGATCTTTGCTTAAGTTTTGGGCTGGCATTTGGACTGGAATCCCACCCCACTGATGATCAGAGGAATCTGTGTGAGAGTGGTCATTAATTTACACAAGCAGCTCTGACTGTATAAAACAGACTTATGATGTAGGGCTTGGAAGGTGAAGAGGTGCCCTGATCCAGCACTTGCTGATAAAGGATCAGCTTGTTCTGCTGCTACTAAATAATCCAGGCACCAAATCTCAGAGCCATGCACGCAGTAAAAGTTCCATCTCTGTTGTACCTAGAAGCACCTTGGCCTCAGCTGTAGGGAGCCTGAGGGGGGAAGCCTTTGAGCATTTGAAAATCTTTACCTTCATCCCTCATGAGTGACCTGTAAGTACTCTTTTGCTGTATCAGCAAAGTCCTTTAGCTCATGCCTTGGCTGTGCTCAGCTTACTGGCATAGTTGTCCCCTCACAATGAGGTGCTGGTGGCTGGTGGCCCATGCAGCTCTGAATCTACCCTGCCTTGGTAGTGGGTGGTTACCTCACTTCTCTCCCAGCATTACCCTCCTGCTGGTTTCCCTGTACTTGGGGAAGGGGCTCTTCATCCACTCTGTTTGTGGTGGCCAAAAAAACTAGGTAATGCTTCAGGAGAGAGAAAGAGTTCCCTCCACTCGTGGCAAAATCTTAAAAGAAAAAGAAGAAAAATAATTTTGCTGATCCCTAATGAGGGGAAATATAATCTATATTTGGCTTCGATTTTTTTTTAACAACTGAACTGTAGTTTCTTAACAACCTGTTATTTCCTATACTTATGTACATTCTTACGTTTCAAGTGAGCCTCGCCCCTTCCTTTAAGCTGCATATTTTCCATTTTAAGATTTCCTGTTCAAGCAAAAGGGCAAAGATCTTTAAAATATCAGCATGAAGCTGGGCTTACTTGAAGTGTGTAAAAGTTATCAGGCTCCCAGCTCTTGGTCAGGCTGTCTCACTTTCTCCTTATCAGAGAAACAGGTCCCAAGTTCAATGTCTTTGACTCTCTAACTGATGTGCTGGACTAAAGTCCTGACTGTGTGGGCAGCCAGGCAGGAGACAGCACAGTAATATGTGTCTGTGTTTGATGGCCATTATTGTTATTGTGATTGGCAGCAAGCACCACAGACTTCTGTCTTCAGGGTATTACCTTTCCTTTCTTTACCTTCTCTCTCTTTATTTGCCTGCATCCACTCACCTTATTTTCTCCCTGACAGCTACAACCAGGAATGCGTGAGTGGAGGGACAAGGCAGGACTGAGGGGCAAGAAGCACACACAGTAAGTGGAAGCAGCACCTGAATCTTTATCTGTGCTCTAAACATTGCAAAAGATGCAATTGAACAAAAGCTGGTAACACTCGATTGCAGGTATTCAACAACAGCCATCCAATAACAGCTTCTGTGTTAGAATTTGGACCAGGGGGATGCTGGACAGGTAGGCAGTGACAGCTCTGTGGTGCCTGGTGCCTGGTGCCTCGCAGGGTATACAGCTGCAGGTGTGTGGGAGAGCAGCAGCAGGAGCACCCCAGTCAGCCCCCATGTTTGCAGGGTGATGGACCCTTTCCCTTCCCTTCCCCTCTCTGCTCTGCCCTGCCACCAGGACAGACCCCAGCACCAGGTGCTGCCCACAGCTGGGCTGACAGCTCCAGGTTCAGCTGGATCCTGTGTAGATGCCACGGTTGCTTCTGCACCACGGGGCATCTGCTGCCTTTCCCCTGCTGCGAGGGCTCAGCTTGGGCTCTCCTCCCGCTGAGATCAAGCACCAGTCGCTCTCCCTGGGGTCTCTCCTGCATTGCCCTCATAAACAGCTGCCCCTGATCAAATTAGCATCAATGAAAACAAATACAAGAGGGGGGAGGAGGACAGTCTGCAGGGAGTTGATCTTGGAGTTGGCCATGCTGCTACTGAAGCATGTCTCTGGCAAATAAGGCTAAAAATAGCATGTGATGGGGAAGGAGATATTGGGACAATCACGGGTCACAGCTGCTGAAAACTGTATTGGCCTAAACACTTTTTCAACAGAAAGTGACTTCCCCCCCCCCCCTTTACTTGGAATTTCTTTTGGAATATTTCCTCTTTTTAAAACAAAAATAAAATTTCTG